>NW_027361932.1:2192500-2522500 GCF_039654945.1 Dendrobates tinctorius | reverse complement strand
GGCAGGTTGCTGGAAGTGGGGAGATGTCTGGTACTGGGGAGGTTGCTGGTACTGGGAAGGTTGCTGGTACTGGTGAGGTTGCTGGTATGTAATAGGAGGGGGAGGATGGAAAGTGGCTGGAGGGGGTGCAGATGTAATAGGAGGGGGAGGATGGAAAGTGGCTGGAGGGGGTGCAGATGTAATAGGAGGGGGAGGATGGAAAGTGGCTGGAGGGGGTGCAGGTGGAGGAACTACAGTGGTGGGAGGTGGAGGTTGGGAGGTAACCTGCTGTAGAGCACCGTGGCACGAATGCATTACATGCATCTGCTGGGTAGGAGATAGTGTTGCCATGCGCTCCACAACAGACCTGAAAAAGGTGTGGTTTGGCGAAGATCTTGCTTCTGAATGCATGGTTTGCAGAAGTGTCTTCACCTCCAGAATGCTGGAGTTGATCTGCTGAAAGCCTGCGGAGATTTGCTCTGACAAGACTTTTAGACAGTTCTGGAAAGATGCATTCAGATGCAAGAACTCTGGCACATAACTCTTTTCCTGACCCCTCTGCCGCTGCCGCCCAGTACCCGCAGGTGTACTAGAGGTGGCAGGGGCAGAAGGGTGGGGTAAAGGGAAAGCGATCTCCTCACCAGCAGCTTCATGTAATGTAGGCGGCCACGATGCTCCTGTGCTGGTGGATGGGACAGATGGGTCGAATGTGTGGGAAGGCTGGGAAGGTGCAGATGTACCGGGGCGGTTGAAGTGTCCCTCGGTGCCGGTCTCCTCAGGGATCGCCTCAGAAGGGTCCAATCGTGCAGGCTCCCGAGTGCTGCTCACCGTGCTGTGGAATAAAGAGAAAAAAAACAATTAAAATACTGACATGGTATGGCCCTGGCTGAAAAAAAAAAGTTACATCTAACATTTTTTTTCACATGTGGTGTGTAATATTTACCTTCTAGTGACCATTGTTTCCCGGAGGAATGACAGGGCTTGTGCGTACTTGTACTTGCTCCTGCGTCCTCCAGATCCACTCGGGGCCTGCATCTCTTTATTGAACTCCTTCTTGAAACGATCCCTCACAGACCGCCACCGATTCACAATTCTGTTCCCTGAAACGAGAAAGGAGTGGTTAGTATACAACATCAGTGTTTCACAAACTCCAGTCCTCATGGTCCCCAGGGGTCATGTTTTCAGGATTTCCATAGTAAATAGAAATCCTGAACACATGATCCGTGGGGACCACGAGGACTGGAGTTCGGGAAACACGGGTTTACATCAAGCAACCGGTACTGTATATACTTACGCTCTTTAATCTGGGCCCGAACATCGAGGTCCTCCCAGCAGCCCACAAGGAGCGAACAGATTTCCTCCCAGAGTCGTCGGGTAACGATAAGGTCAGCATGGCGGTGGTCAGCCATATTCCAGAGCGGCTCCCTTTCTCTGACGAGATCGATGAGGTGGTCCACATCGAGTCCTCCATCCTCACCATCAGAGTCGGGAGCACGCTGTGAAGGCTGTTAAAGAAAAAGACAAAAATAACATAATTAGCCTCCACAAAAGAAATGAAATAAAAAGTGCAAAAAAACAAAGCAAAAATATTTATACTTACACGCTGGTGACCGCCGCGTTGCTGTCGCCGACGACCCTGGGAGGCACTGCGAGGACCTCTTGGCCGAGCACCAGATTGGGAAGACTAGAGAAGAAAACAAAAAATGTTATGTCTTTGGATGCAGGCATTTGTTTGCTGTGTGTGGTCTGCAGAACATTGTTTTCTATGTGTTGTGTGTAGTGTGATGTTGTGTTTCTGCGTTTGATGCAAAAAACTTACCAATTGTGAGCCCACTCCAAGTGTCTGTCCACCCCTTCCTTCTTCTTCTGGGAGCTCCTCTTCATCTTGTGAATCCTGTTTTGAAATAAAAGGCAATGAATAGACATATATTACAGAGATGATGGATTTTGGAAATAAAAACTTACCGTCAAACGCTGACGATGCGATGGAGGGCTCCCAGAAGATGATGTGCTGTCCTCCTGGTGGCCACACTCCATGCCTGTGGGTGGTGTTCCAGCTGCTGCCATTGCTGCTGCTGCTGCATCTATTGGGCGGCTGTTGAATAAAGAGAAACAAAGGGCCAATGAATATCTTGATATTCCATAGCCCTAGTTTGGAGGAATGGGGGATTTGATAATTACCGTCTCTCATCTGCTGCTGGCCTCCCCTCCTCAGCATGTTCCATTTGCTGCTCCATTTGGGGTGGTGGTGGTGCTGATGGTGCTGCAGTGGTCTCCTGCCTTCTCCTGCTGCGCTTGGTTGCTTTCTTGGGTGGCATGTTGGGTGTGGGTCCCACTGTCTTGCTTTTATATATGTCTTGTGGGCAGAGCTACTGAGCATGCTCAGACCAAAAAACCGGATCCGGCCACCGGATCCGGCTTTCGCCGGATCAGGCGCATTGCGGCGCTCATAGGCTTTCATTGTGTGAAAAAGCCGGACGCGCCGGATCCGGCGTGTCCGGCTTTTTCGCCAGAGACAAAAAACGTTACAGAAGCCGTTTTTTCCAGACGCCGGATCGCGACACATTGCCGGATCCGGCGAAAACCGGATGAAACGCATGGCCATCCGGCGCGATCCGGCGCAAATGCAAGTCAATGGGGGGGAAACCGGATCCGGCATTGCATTTCGCCGGATCCGGTTTCTGTCAAAAGCGCCGGATCGCGCCTGACGGCGAAAACCTGATGTATGAAAGAGGCCTTAGTGTGATGTCATGCTTGGGAGCAATGAAGGATCTCTCTAGCAGTTAAACCAATACACAACACAGTTCCCACTCCAGGCCAGCAGGGAGAGCTCTGAACCAGACTACTGAGGAACTGCTCTCTGAGGTTTGGAGGATGGAAGTTAGGGCAGTCTGTGAAGGGAAGGAGAAGTATGTGTACGTGAGAAGGGGAGCTGGAGGATGAGAAGAGTTAAGGCTCACTCCTAGCTGGAGCGCATGGTCTGGATTCCGGTCTCCGAGTTTGTAGGGACACTGGTGGTCCTGCAGCAGAAACCGGAGTAAGTAGCAGCTGTAAATGCTCTGTTCACAACTAAGGCACGGAGGCCCCAGCAGCGACGTGTGTGAGCCAGAAGGAAAAGGCTACTGCTGCCTGCCATACGAGAAAGTTCCAAAAGAGAGTCAACAGGCGGAACTTCAGTGAACTCAGTACTGTGAGTACCTCAGATAAGTGATAGAATGGAGGCCACACTACCTATCTGCAGAGAGAGAATTCCAAATTTGCTTCCAGGTTGACCAACTCCTCCATCTGTACTCTGGGTCCTGGATGGCACTTACCAAGTACAGGTAAAGGAACTGCACAACTGTGTCTGTCATCTTTCTCCTGTACCTGGCGCATGGCTCTGCTACATCCTGCACTGCACACCATCTACCAACTCTTTCATCTGCCCTGCGACTACGGCCCTACCTGTGCTGCAGGGCTTCTACATCTTAGCTGCACCACAACATCTGTCCCAGAGAAGCGACCCTGCAGCATTGGTCAATCTGATCAGAAACCACAGGTGGTGCCACGCATCATTCACCTATAAACGTTATTCACCCCTTTGCATGGACGCCCAGGGCCACGGACCGGGTCACCACCACCATGACACATCCCTCTGAGACACCGGTCCGGTACCGATTAACCCCACTGCCTTGGCTGGCGACCCACACTCCACATCAGATTCATCTTGGACTGGGGAATTCACGATTTGACTTGATAACCCAGGCATGGTATGTGAAAAGAGCTCCATGGAGTAATCTGTAGTGTGACCTGCTGCATCCTTCACTTTTGGTAGGGGTGAAGGACAAAAGGAAAGGTGTTGTTCCTGACCAGGAGCCTCCACTGACGACTCAGTGCTTTTATTTTTTGAAACTTTAGAAGAGGAGGAGATAGAGCTGGAGGCTGTGTCAGCAATGTAAGCCAAAACTTGTTCCTGCAGCTCTGGCTTTAAAAGCGGATTACCTACTCGCAGAAAAGGGAGCCTTCGAGGTCTTGTGGAGCCAGACGATGACGCAGGCTCAATATCTCCTGCCTTAGGTGCTATTGTGCTTTTGCCACTACCAGCAGATGCACCACCACCATCAGTACCAGCTGGCAACCCCCGCCCACTTCCACGGCCTTTTCCACCATACTTCCTCATTTTTGAGAAAATGTACCCTGAATACCACCAGCTATATGGCACTGTAAAACAAGGTACAAGGTGTATATAGTATTGGGGAGAATTTGAATCTCCCTAGAAATTTTAGGAGGCTGAACAATTATCTCAGGCCCACTATAGATTACACCTCAATTTAACAAGCTGAAATTGGCTGGTGTATGACAAGGTACAAGGTGTATATAGTATTGGGGAGAATTTGAAACTCTCTAGAGATTTTAGGAGGCTGAACTATTATCTCAGGCCCACTATAGATTACACCTCAATTTAACAGGCTGAAATTGGCTGGTGTATGACCAGGCACAAGGTGTTAATATAGTATTGGGGAGAATTGGAAGCTCCCTAGAGATTTTAGGAGGCTGAACTATTATCTCAGGCCCACTATAGATTACACCTCAATTTAACAGCCTGAAATTGGCTGATGTATGACATGGTACAAGGTGTATATAGTATTGGGGAGAATTTGAATCTCCCTAGAGATTTTAGGAGGCTGACAATGATGCTCTCAGTCCAAGTATGGCAGCAGGCAGCGTAATAAGCAGGACTGCTGCACACAAAAGTGTGGAAAAATGAACGCTTGGTAACTGTGCAGAAAAGAGGAAGAAAAGTATTTTTGCTTTTAAAAAAGCAGTTTGCACAGCAGTGTGCAAACAGCAATGCAGCTATCAGGGAGCCTTGTAAGGCAGCCTAACAACCAACAGAGCTGATGCACAAAAATATAGCCTCACCTGTCACTGCACACAAACTGTTGTGTTGTACAGTGAAAATCGCTACCAGCAGAAGCAGTTTTTTTGTTCTTCTTCGTGCCTAACGCTCTCCCTTATTCAGAATCAGCAGCAGCAACCTCTCCCTGCCTATGCTAAGATTGGCAGAAGTAAGATGGCGGTCGACGTGCACGCGCTTTTACAGCCCCTGTGACGCCACACAAAGCAAGCCAATCGCTTGCATGCCCTTCTCAAAGATGGTGGTGACCGCTGCCTATGTCATCGCATTGCCCACAGTGTGCGTCCTCTATCATTGGCTGAAAAAGGGCGCTGGAAGCATCATTTGAAACGCAACATTGGTGCTCTGGTCGCCGACCTCACGGTATGGTCGGATTTCGTTTCATGAAACCCGACTATAGCGAAAGTCGGCTACTTATGAATTTGACCGACCCGTTTCGCTCAACTCTACTCTGCACTCTCTCTCTCACTGCGGATCACGGTACACCTCTGCTTCCTCTCCCTAACGGCGGGAAACTGAACTCTTTTCCCGCATTTCCTTCTCTCTCTCTGGGCTCAGCATGCCCCTTTTCACCAAGTCATAAATCCTGTCTGGTTCCCCATTCTTTCCCCCAGCAACATTGGATTCAGCTGTAAGAGGGTCAGGGCCTAGCCCTTTAAATGTTGTTGCTAATAGTTACCTGTATATAATTGTCATAATTGTATGTGTCACGCATATACAGTTGTGGCCAAAAGTATTGACACCCCTGCAATTCTGTCAGATAATACTCAGCTTCTTCCTGAAAATGATTGCAAACACAAATTCTTTGGTATTATTATCTTCATTTAATTTGCCTTAAATGAAAAAACAAAAAGAATTGTCCTAAAGCCAAATTGGATATAATTCCACACCAAACATAAAAAAGAGGGTGGACAAAAGTATTGTCACTGTTCGAAAAATCATGTGATGCTTCTCTAATTTGTGTAATTAACAGCACCTGTAACTTACCTGTGGCACCTAACAGGTGTTGGCAATAACTAAATCACACTTGTAGCCAGTTGACATGGATTAAAGTTGACTCAACCTCTGTCCTGTGTCCTTGTGTGTACCACATTGAGCATGGAGAAAAGAAAGAAGACCAAAGAACTGTCTGAGGACTTGAGAAACCAAATTGTGAGGAAGCATGAGCAATCTCAAGGCTACAAGTCTATCTCTAAAGACCTGAACGTTCCTGTGTCTACCGTGCGCAGTGTCATCAAGAAGTTTAAAGCCCATGGCACTGTGGCTAACCTCCCTAGATGTGGACGGAAAAGAAAAATTGACAAGAGATTTCAACGCAAGATTGTGCGGATGTTGGATAAAGAACCTCGACTAACATCCAAACAAGTTCAAGCTGCCCTGCAGTCCGAGGGTACAACAGTGTCAACCCGTACTATCCATCGGCGTCTGAATGAAAAGGGACTGTATGGTAGGAGACCCAGGAAGACCCCAATTCTTACCCCGAGACATAAAAAAGCCATGCTGGAGTTTGCCAAAACTTACCTGAAAAAGCCTAAAACATTTTGGAAGAATGTTCTCTGGTCAGATGAGACAAAAGTATAGCTTTTTGGGCAAAGGCATCAACATAGAGTTTACAGGAGAAAAAAAAGAGGCATTCAAAGAAAAGAACACAGTCCCTACAGTCAAACATGGCAGAGGTTCCCTGATGTTTTGGGGTTGCTTTGCTGCCTCTGCCACTGGACTGCTTGACTGTGTGCATGGCATTATGAAGTCTGAAGATTACCAACAAATTTTGAAGCATAATGTAGGACCCAGTATGAGAAAGCTGGGTCTCCCTCAGAGGTCATGGGTCTTCCTGCAGGACAATGACCCAAAACACGCTTCAAAAAGCACTAGAAAATGGTTTGAGAGAAAGCACTGGAGACTTCTAAGGTGGCCAGCAATGAGTCCAGACCTGAATCCCATAGAACACCTGTGGAGAGATCTAAAAATGACAGTTTGGAGAAGGCACCCTTCAAATATCAGGGACGTGGAGCAGTTTGCCAAAGAAGAATGGTCTAAAATTCTAGCAGAGCATTGTAAAAAACTCATTGATGGTTACCGGAAGCGGTTGGTTGCAGTTATTTTGGCTAAAGGTTGTGCAACCAAGTATTAGGCTGAGGGTGCCAATACTTTTGTCTGGCCCATTTTTGGAGTTTTGTGTGAAATGATCAATGTTTTGCTTCATTCTCTTTTGTGTTTTTTCATTTAAGACAAATTAAATGAAGATAATAATACCTAAGAATTTGTGTTTGCAATCATTTTCAGGAAGAAACTGAGTATTATCTGACAGAATTGCAGGGGTGTCAATACTTTTGGCAACAACTGTATATATATATAATTCTTTACGTATCTGTGTATTATATGTAAGTTAGGGACAGTGCAGTTAGGGAAAAGGCCACTAGATGGGGGCACTGAGTACACTATATAGTAGGCTTGAGTTGTAAGAAGTTTAGAGGTTAATTCTAGAGCTGGGAATAGGGAAGAGAGTCTTTCCGGTATACAGTGAGTTGGTCTTGTGCCTGAGCTTTTTAGCTGCCACACAACATGTGAAGTAGAACCCTCAGCCATACATAGTAGACAGTGGGAGAATTGAGCAGAGATGAGTAAAGTGAATGGTATCTGCAGCAACGTAGTGAAGAAGTCAGTGAAGAAGTCACTGATGAAGTTTCAGCTGAAGTCTGGGTGCTGAAGAAGTAGAAGAGGGGGCCACCAGGGAGTGCAAGGGCAGGATAACCAAAAGGGGTGGACGACCTTGTAGATGATTTTTTTCATGTACGGGCTGAAGTAACTTCTAGGGAGATAGGTTTAAGTACCGTTTTCACCGAACTTCTCGTCCCGTTGTAACTTTGTGGCCTATTCCAGTGAAGCAGAAGAAGTTAGGGAAAGCTGAAGAAAATGTATTGCTGACACCATATCAAGTGTGTTAAAGGTGTATTGGATGTGCTGTGTCCTGAAAAAAATAAATCTTTATTGTTTGAAGTTATCCTGGGCTCTGCCTCCAGTCCTTTGAGCTCCAGGAAGAATGGGGAACACACCAGGGAAGAAGCAGCTGACAGCACAGTGAGTACAGAATGTGCTGATGTGTCTACCACACGGCCATATTATTACAAGTGGCATAGTCGGCAGGATTTCACTGCCCCTTATGGCGGTGAAACAGCAGCAGAGGTGAAGAAAGAAGTTAAAGTGAAAGTGATTACAGTGACTCATAGTGACCGGGTTGAAGATTGTGACAATGAGCAAATAATACTGGATGTGACTATTACACCGGATTTGACAAAAGAAAAACTAGAGAGCGACTTTGTGGAACCCAAGATGGCGACCGCCAAGATGGAGAGCTGTGGCGCCAAAAAAGACTGTCCCTGTCAACAAGGTGCACTTCGTGGGCGTGACAGTGTCTGGATGGCACCAAAGAAGAGTTGGCAACAATGTTGGGTCCGCCCCTGGAGGGAGTGGTATGTACAGATGGATGTTCGCCCTTTCCCACCTAATGCACAAAAATGGGTGGGGAGGCTGGAGAGGGCCCCACCCTGGAATGGGAGTGGCTCTGCAGAAAGTGCTGGCAGCTGTTTGGCATCGGTAAGGCACGGGATGTCTGACATGATATATCGCTGCAACTGCAGAGGTGTTGGGCGAATGGAATGGCGGTGGCGACGGGACGAGGAATCCAAATGCTCCACCTCTAGTTGGGAAGCAATGAAGGAGCACTTGGCACTTACCCGGAGGGAAGATCCCGGACAGAAGATGGTACCCGTGACAGCTGGGCCTGAGAAGCCGGAGCCTGATAGCACACCGAAAAGGCGTCCGCCTGCAGCACAGGCCTCACCGGACGAAGTGTCACTGACTTCCCCCGAGGAACCAACGAGCCCAGAGCTGTTCCTGCCGGACCGCCGTAGATGGAACACAAGTGCACTCCGGAATCAAGTTTTGGCAGCGACCGCAAGCTGATGGAGCCCACCCGTCCAGAGGAAGAGAAGGAGGAGGAAGCCGCTACCATGCCCGAGAGTGCCAGAGACATTTGTGAAGAGGAGGAAGTGGAGCCGGAAGAAACCCTGGCCTCCCACATGAGGCAGCACCTGCAGGAGATGAGGGCCAGCCTGAGTGGGACGGTGAAATCGGTCGAGGTGAGTGAGTCTCAGCCCCAGCAAGCGACAGGTCACACAGCCCCTGCACCATCATTCTCCCAAGGCAGTGCTGACACCAGGCCTAAGACCCACGCTATCTCGCCTCCACACTCTCGTCAGGCTTTTATGGAAATTACCGGGCATCAAGTGAAAAGACGGCGCAAGATGCATGCCACTGAAGTTACTTTGCTGTTCCCTTCAAGTGCCAGTTGCACATTTCAGGGACTGTTCAGCATCCCCTCAGGGTAATGGAACCCTTCTACGCTCTAGAAAAGAGCTGAAGACGGTACACGGGACCTGTTGAAAATTGTTATTTTTGTGGCGCCTGTTGCGTCCCTATAGCAGAACTACTTCTGAAAAAGTGGACTCTACTGTTATTTCGAAGTGCTCCCCTCAAAGGAAGGGGGAGGGCACCTTTTTTTGTAAGAAGATTTTTATATGTGTGGACATTGTTCTGCAAGCTTCTACCTCCTATTAAAATAAATGCACTTTATTGTTTTCCTTGTGTGAAATATCTTTGTAAAGAGGGTTTGAGATGTTAAAAAAAAATTGGACTATAAATGTGTTGTAGAAAAATATATGTATATCTCTTAAATAAATGTAGAATTATTGCTACATTGTCAGGGATGACAATGGTTTAAGGAAGGGGGTATGTAAGAGGGTTAAGGCCTAGCCCTTTAGATGTTGTTGCTACTAGTTACCTGTATATAATTGCCATATTTGTATGAGTCACGTATATATATATATATATATATATATATATATATAATTGTGACGCATTTATGTACAGTATCTGTGTATTATATGTAAGTTAAGAAAGTTCATTTAGGGAAAAGGCCACTAGATGGGGCACTGAGTACACTGCATAGTAGGCTTTAGTTATAAGAAGTTTAGAGGTTAATTCTAGGAGTGGCAGCTGGGAATAGGGAAGAGAGTCTTTCCGGTATACAGTGAGTCGGGGGGTAGCCCCTGGTGCTGCTCAGTTGTTCTTGTGCCTGAGCTGCTTAGCTGCCACACAACATGTGAAGTAGAACCCCCAGCCATCCATAGTAGACAGTGGGAGAATTGAGAAGAGAAGAGTAAAGTGAATGGTATCTGCAGCAACGTAGTGAAGAAGTCAGTGAAGAAGTCACTGATGAATGTCAGCAGAAGACTGGATGCTGAAGAAGTTGAAGAGTGGGCCACCAGCGAGTGTGCAGGCAGGATAACCAAAAGGGGGTGGACGACCTAGTAGATGATTATTTCCGTGTCTGGGTTGAAGTCGGTTCCAGGGAGATAGGTTTTAAGTGCCGTTTTCCCCAGACTCCTCGACCCGTTGTACCTTTGTGGCCTATTCCATTGAAGCAGAAGAAGCTAGAGAAAGCTGAAGAAAATGCATTGCTGGTACCATATCAAGTGTGCTAAAGGTGTATTAGATGTGCTGTGTCCTGAAGAGAATTAATCTTTATTGCTTGAAGTTATCCTAGGCTCTGCCTCCAGTCCTTTGAACTCCAGGAAGAATGGATGACGCACCTGGCAAGAAGCAGCTGACAGCACAGTGAGTACGGAAGGTGCTGATGTATCTACCACCCGGCAGTATTATTACACAGCCTCGACAATTCCAGACCCGGCATTGCACAGCTACTCGCAGCCTAGTCTTCCTCCTTACATGTGTGTGCCACATTAAGCATGGAGAACAGAAAGAGAAGAAGAGAATTGTCTGAGGACTTGATAATCAAAATTGTTATAAAATGTCAACAATCTCAATGTTAAAAGTTCATATTTGGTTGCACACCTTTTGGAAAAATTAACTGCAATCAATCTCTTCCTATAACCATCAACAACATCAACAAGCTTCTTACACCTCTCATATGGAATTTTGGGCCACTATTCTTTTGCATTCTGCTCCAGGTCTCTCATATTTGAAGGGTGCCTTTTCCCAATAGGAATTTTAAAATCTCTCCACAGATGTTCAATGGGATTTAGATCCAGACTCATTGCTAGCCACTTCAGAACTCTCCAGCACTTTGTTTCCATCCTTTTCTGGGTGGCTCTTGAAATATGTTTAGAGTCATTGTTTTGCTGGAAGACCCATAACCTAGGATGCAAACTCAGTTTTTTGACACTAGGCACAATCTTTTGACCCAAAATCCTTTAGTAATCTTCAGATTTCATGATGCCGTGCACACTGTCAAGGCACCCAGTGCCAGAGGCAGCAAAAAAACCATACATATTTTAACCTCCACCATATTTTACTGTAAATATTGTGTTCTTTTCTTTACAGGTCCCATGACATTCATTCAGTAGAATGAAGTGCTTTGCCAAATAGCTCTATTTTCGTTTCATCAGTCCACAAGATGCTTTCCTAGAAGGATTTTTGTTTACTCATGTACATTTTGGCAAACTGCAGTCTAGCTTTTGTTGTATCTGTGTCAACAGTGGTCCTCCTGGGCCTCCTGCTATAGCTTTTCATTTCATTCAAATGTAGACGGAAAGTTTACACTACCTCTCAACAGTGGGGTCCTCCTGGGTCTCCTGCTATAGCTTTTCATTTCATTCAAATGTAGACGGATAGTTTGCACTGCCACTAATGCACCCTGATCCTGCAGGACAGCTTGAACTTCTTTGGAACTTGATTTGGACTGCTTATCCACCACCCAGACTTTCCTGTGTTGCAACCTTTCATCAATTTTCCTCTGCCATCCTCGTCCAGGGAGATTAGCTACAATGCCATTGGTTGCAAACTTCTTGTTGTGCACCACGGACAAAGAAACATCAAGAACTCTGGAGATGGACTTGTAACTAGAGATGAGCAAATATTTCAATAAAGGGGTCGGATTATGCTCGCCGAATTTGCAATATTCACTGATTTGTTGAATATTCGCCAAACATAACCGAATGCCATTCACCTCAAAGGGAGGCAAAAACAAACACATGCACAACACCTTAAAACAGCCCCAAATGCTGCCAAAGCACATCAATTTAGGGGCAGACATCAGAAAAGTGGCTTCAATTCACCCATAGTACTAATTGCAGCATGGCACTGCAGCAATCAGCCAGACTGGAACAGCATTTACAGCTTTCAATTGAACGTCACAGGGACCGACAGTTCTTCCACTACACCCAATCCAGCAAATGAACACTCAAACAGGAGTGTTCACATTTTCAAAAATTATTGGCACACACCAAAGTGGCATCAATTTCACCACAGTAGCAATAGTATAATAAGGATTGATAGCTCTTCCACTGTACCCAATCCAGCAGATGGACAACCTACCAGGAGTGTTTACATTTAAAGAAATGAGGGCCTTACATCACAGAAGTGGCATCAATTTCTCCACAGTAGGAATAGTATAATAGGGACAGACAGGTCTTTCACTACACCCAATCGAGCAAATGGACACCAACCAGGAGTGTCACATTTCCAAAAAATTATTAGCAGACACCAAAAAAGTGGCATCAATTTCACCACAGTAGAAATAGTATAATAGGCACTGACAGGTCTTTCACTACACCCAATCCAGCAGATGGACACCGTACAAGGAGTGTTCACATTTCAAAAAATGAGGGCCTTACACCACAGAAGTGGCATCAATTTCACCACACTAGAAATAGTATAATAGAGACCGACAGTTCTTCCGCTATACCCAATCCAGCAAATGGACACCCAACCAGGAGTGTTCACCTTTTTTTAAAATGAGGGCCTGTTACCACCGAAGTGGAATAGCTGTCACAAGAATAGAAAGAGTATATGTCTTCCACTACAGCTAACCAAGCAGATGTAGACCAACCATGACTGTTTACATTTCCACAAATTTGTGTTAACATCAGCAGCAGCAGCCACAGAAGCGATAATAAAGATATAACAGATTGCAGTTACGTGACATTAATGCATCACACTAAAAAATGCAAAATCACCTAGTCTGTACAGTCTGAAATTGGGGTGCAAAAGTCCTTGGAGATCCATGATTTGTTCATCTTAATGAAAGTTAGGTGTTCTTCACTTTCAGGGGACATCTGAATGCGCTTATCCGTCAGGACACTACCAGCAGTGCTGGAGACACATTCTGAGAAAACTCTGGCTGCCGGGCATGATAAAACTTCCAAGGCATGTGAGGCGAGCTCAGGCCACTCATTCATTTTGGAAGACCAAAATGTGAAAGGGTCCAAACCCTTCCTGATGGTATTGAAATTTAGTTCTAGATACTCCAGCATCATTCTCTCCATTTGTTCACCATGTGTATGATTTGGACTCTGTTGTGCTGGTGCACGAGTTGGTCTAAAAAAAGTGTAAAAGGACTCACAGAAATTGCTTCTTCTACTTCCACCGCTGCTGCTAATGTTTTGGCATTGATGAATTGACGGGCCGGAGGTTGGAAGTCTACAGCGGCGATGCAAACTGTGTACTTCTCTGCTGTCTTGGGGAAAAGCTCCCTTAAGATTGTATAAAAGAGTTTTTCGATACTCCAGCATTCTCGGGTCTCTTTCTGGGGCAGGAATCATCTTTCAAAATTTGGTTTTATAACATGGATCTAATAATGTGGCAACCCAGTAGTCAGCATTATTTCTTATCATAACTATATGGGAATCATGTTGCAGATAGCACAGCAAGAAGGCACTCATATGTCGGGCTCTACCATGAGATCCAAGCCCACGCTGTGATGGTGGCTGGGTAACAATGAGGCTCTTTTCCTCCCTCCCCTCCCATCAACCATGAACAACAGAGAGGGGAGGATTATCATCTTCATGCGACAGTTGCTCATCCATCACCTCTTCCTCCCCCATTTGTTCCTCGGATCTTGCAACTTCGATAACAGTTTGTCTTTATCACCAGCCCCCCTCTATCACAGTAATCCACCCTCCCTTGGCACCAGCCTGTGTGACAAGAGTCTTGAACTTAAGAGACAATGTTATCCCTTCCGCAGCCTCCTCTGCTTCCTCCTCTTCTTCTGGGACCACCATCTCCTTCCGCAGGCTGTTTAAAGTCAGCTCCAGCATAAAGATGACCGGAATAGTGATGCTGATGATGACGTCGTCAGCACTAACCATCTTAGTAGCCATTTCAAAACTGTGCAGAAGGGTGCAGAGGTGCTTTATCTGTGCCCCCTCTGTAAACGTGATATGCACCATGTCCGAACTGCATTGGCCCAGGCTATATAACATGATATACTGTGTCAGGGCTCATTGCTGCTGCCACAGTCATTGCAACATGTTCAGAGTGGAATTCCACCATGTCGGCACATCGCATATCAATAAGTTAACTGGTATGGACAAAGACTTCTGTATCTATGCAAGTCGATGAGCAGCAGGGTGCGAATGGTGGAAATGAGCAAACAGCTTATGTGCTTTCTGGAGCAGCTCACCCAGGCCAGGATAGTGGCTGAGAAAACACTGCCAGGTTGAGGACGTGAGCCATGCAAGGCACGTGTAAGAGCTTGCCTCACCGTAGGGCCACCACCAGGTTCACACTGTTATCGGACATGGCCTTCCCTGGATGCAGGTTCAGCGGAGACAGCCATTGATCAAATTTAGCCTGGAGAGCTGTCCACAACTCTTCCACTGTATGTGTCACGCGGGGCTTAGGACAACTAAGGCAGAAATACCCGGGGCCCCTGTGGTGTCCCTTTCACTAGGGGAAACCCTGTCTGACCCTCATTCCAGGGTTTTTGCTGAAGGTGCAAATGCCTGAGCCTCCACCCTTTCCTTATCTCCTGCTCAGCCCTGCACTTAACCCTCCACCCTCCACCCAGTGAGGAGACACACCACCAAAGCTCCCACACAAATAAGACAGACAGGGAGAACTTAAACTGCACTGCGCCGCACACACACAGGAATATACAGTAATGTGAACAGGGCACAACTAAACACAAATATGGGAAGGAGAAAGGATAACGACGGATCATACGACACCAGATACGAATCTCTCTCTCTGCAACACCTCCACTCCAGACCGGAACCACTTGGTATGAAAAAAAAGCTATAATCGGCGACGCCCATATGCCAGTATGACTATTTAAAGACCGTGGGCATGACTAACCTTCCAACCTGGTCTCCAGCAGGATTAACCCCCGAGAGCCTGAAGATCAAGCCGGCGCCACTGAGGCTATAGTGGCTGGAGGTGGAACTACCTCTGCCTGCCGGACACTGTGGTGTGAACAGCGTCCGACATGACAGTATGACTGCGATCTTCAAAGCTTATCAATTTTAAGACTGCCTGATTGCGGTGAGCACTGGCTGCGCAGTACAGAGGTTTTGGAAGTTGCTTTGCACTGTCGAAGCACGTGTCTCGTTAAGGCAGAGGTTGAGGGCACAGGTGGAAGCCCTAGAGGAGATAGAGGATGCAGAAGCAGTGGAGGAAGTATTAAATGTAGAGGTTTGGCCTACAAGCCTTAGGGATTCCAAGACTAGTATAGCAGTGCCTGTCCCCACAGCCACCAGTCACCCAGTGCTCAATCAGCGAGATGTAGCACCCTTGGTCATGCTTACCCGTCCAAGTGCCTGTGGTGAAATGCACTCTGGCAGACAGCAAATCTCTCAAAGAATGGGTGCTGTTGTTTGCGACATGCAGGCACAGCTTTCTTAGAAAAGTAATGGCGAATGGGTAATTGGTACTGGGGGACTGCGACGGCCATCAGCTTTCAGAAACTATCTGTATCTACAAAGTGCAAAGGCAGCATTTCCGTGACTAACAAATTGGAGATGGTGGAGTTCAACCTCTTAGCTTTGTCACGCGCTTGTAGGAAACAATCTTTAACGTGACCACAACTAGAGGACTGTTGGCTGGCTGCAGTCCTATGACAGGGCAGAGTACGGTGAACTGAACAAACTGCTGGACTGTGAGAGAAGTGCAGACGGAGATGTTACTGTGGATTGAGAAACTTGTGGTGTGATTGTTCCTTGAGATCTGTCAAAAACAGCTGAAGGCGGCCTCTCAGTCAGCGTGACTCGAGCGGGTAAAGAACCGGAGGTTCTTCAGTCAAAGACCAGCATCTCAATAGTTGGCACGGTAACAGAGGAGGAGGAAGAAGCAGCAGATGCGATTAATGGGGCGGCTGATGGTTGTTGAGGTCCGCTGATCCGCATTTTTGTGCAGTGGGATTCCCACAGTAAAGCATGTTGATTGCGCATGTGAAGGTTCATTCATATAGTAGTTAAATAATTGCACTTTTTATTTACCTTGATTCAGTTTTTTTTTGCAAAGTTGGCAGATTAGGTGAGTTGGCTCATCTTTTGCAGTATCAAAAAAGGCCCAGGCTAGGCATTCCTTTGCCACTCTTGCGAGATGCAGACCTGCGGATGCTGGTCAGAGGCACAGTTATGGCTGAGGATGCTGTTATGGATGGTGGAACACGCTAAAAAAATATAAATAAAGCGTGTTCGCCGCCCGGGGTCCACCGTGCGGCAGGTGTGGAGACCGCTGCTAGAGAGGCAGAACACTTAAACGGTAGTGTGCACAGGGTTCTGAATCACCCAAGTGCAACCAAGCAGTCTCTGTTTTAGGAACACAGAGCTGCACAGTAAAACAATAGAAAAGGTACGCTGAGCCTGTTAAGTGCACAGGATCACAGCGGCACACGTACGGTAGTCAGAGACCGGAGTAGTTTGGTAACGTCACTACAACCAAACAGACTTACCGTAACTGGAGGTGTGCACGGCATCGCGAATGCCAAAACAGACTGCAAGTGCAATATAGCAGGCGCAAAGCAGGACGCTGGCTGCTGCAACAGATGGAGCTTGAGCGCGCTGGCGCTAGCGCTGCTACTGGCTGACCCAATCACTCACACACTCGTAATAACCAATAAGGGGGATATTTAATGAGTCAGTCACCAGTCCAAGCATCCATCATCAAACACACAGCAGCAAGTATAGAAAATGCTAGCACATGGCAGAACAGCCATGCGCACTTTTTATAGCGTACGGGACCTTCCGGAAATCTCCAGAGCCCAGAGCAGAACCAATGAAATCAGGAGCAGGACCTGAGCACCTGACTCCTGAACTCCAATGAGAGCTCGTCCCATGAGCATGCTCAGAAGCAGGGAAAAAGGACAGCCTCTGGAGACAAATGTGAGAATCTGGGTCTCAGCATAGGCATAGCAGGACCCAGATTCCTAACATTACCCCCCCTCCTAGGGCCCCCTCCTCCCTGAACCCTCCAAACTGCCAGCCTGTGCCCGACAGTGGCACAGAGCTCAGACTCGTTAAAAGGCCAGCCTGATGTCCCAGTAGGTGAAACTGAAAATCGGGACACGCGGACGGTATCAGGGGAGGCCAGGTCACCAAGTCTCAAGAGGGACACCCGGGAGACAATGGGAGTGGGAGTGTTAGGAAGACGCCGCCGTGTATCAGCGGGTGTAGCCACACTTCGTTTGGAAAGACTGTCCTGAGCACATAAGGTGCATGCCCGAATAAATTTTTTTACATCCCGAGCCCTGTGCGGCCACCAATACGAACCGGCCAGTGACTTCGTGGTCTGCATATAGCCTCGATGGCCATCCGCATTGGGCGCGTGTGCCCACGTGAGGACTTTAGGCCGCTGGTGAGGAGGAACAAAAGTTCACCTACCGACTCACAATCCGATCATTGCGGGGCGCTGTCTTCCTGGGAAGCAGTGAGTAGATGGTGACAACTGCACATGGACTCTTGAGCCGGACATGTCTCAGAAATGGCGCGAGACACCTCCATGGGCTCGAGAGGCAGAACCTCTGGCTCGGGCAGGTCCAGAGGCTCAACAAATTTGGGAGCCGACGTACCTCACCACTTGGAGTGAGCACGCTCCATACCACGCTCCGAAAAACGGAGGTCGATACGGGAGGAGATGGAGATTAGCTCCTCCAAAGAGGTAGGAATCTCTCTAGTAGAGAGAGCATCCTTTACGTGCTCTGCTAATCCTCTCCAGAAAACTGGGATCAGTGCCTTGTCAGACCACTCCAACTCAGACGCCAGTTTCCGAAAATGGACGGCGTATTGACTGACTGAGAGTGATCCCCGAGACAAGGCGAGCGGTTGGAGAGAGGTGTCGTGTGTGACCTGTGGACCGAGAAACACCCGCTTGATGGCTGTTAGCAGATTAGCTGTGGTCCGAACATCCGGGTCACTACGCTCCCATAGTGGCGTAGCCCATTCCAGCGCCTTGCCCGACAGTAGGGATATAATAAAAGCCACCTTGGCCCGCTCTGTAGGGAATTGCGCAGTCAGCAGCTCCAGATGGATCGAGCACTGGCTGATAAAACCCCTGCAGGAGGCGCCATCCCCAGAATATTTTTCGGGTAATGGGATGTGGGTAACTGTCGGCGCAAGGGCGGGCATGGACATATGCCCTACCGCTTCCATAAGTGCCTGGACAGCAGCATCTGTGGCCTGCGAAGCTGCGAGGGCCCTCTCAAGGGTAGCCAAGCGAGCCTCGAGCTGTCGCACGCACTGCAACAGTTGCTGCTGGTCTGCCATCTCTAGCCAGACCTTGGCGCTAGTATTATGTTATGGACGGCGAAACACGCTAAAAAAGTATAAATAAGGCTGGTTTCACATTTGCGTTTTTTAGCGCTGGAAAAAAACGCATACCTGCGCATGCGTTTTTCCCCTATATTTAACATGGGTGCGCATACCTGCGCACTGGTAAGCGCATGTATGCGATTTTCATGCGCTGCGTTTTTTTGGGGTGTGCGTTGGTATTTTCCAGACGCAGCATGTTGCATTTTTTGGCCCTGCAAAAAAGCGCATGCGCACATATGCGCACGTTTTGCGCTAAAAATGGCCATTATAGCCTATGGATGCGCATATGTGCGCACTGGCATGCTCATGTATGCATTTTTTTGCATATGCGTTTTTTTTTTTTAACCATGGAATTTAGGGGTTTGGGTTAGAGTTAGGGTTAGTTAAGGGGTTTAGGGTTAGGGTTAGGGTCAGGGTCAGGGTTAGGGTTGGGGTTTGGGTCAGGGTTAGGGTTAAGTATGGTTTGGTTAAGGGTTAGGGTCAGGGTTAGGGTCAGGATTAGGGTTAAGTATGGTTTTGTTAAGGGTTAGGGTCAGGGTTAGGGTTAGGGTTAGGGTTAGGGTCAGGGTTAGGGTTGGGGTCAGGGTTAGGGTTAGGGTCAGGGTTAGGGTTAAGTATGGTTTTGTTAAGGGTTAGGGTAAGGGTTAGGGTCAGGATTAGGGTTAAGTATGGTTTTGTTAAGGGTTAGGGTCAGGGTTAGGGTTAGGGTTAGGGTTAGGGTCAGGGTTAGGGTTAGGGTCAGGGTTAGGGTTAGGGTCAGGGTTAGGGTTAAGTATGGTTTTGTTAAGGATTAGGGTCAGGGTTAGGGTCAGGATTAGGGTTAAGTATGGTTTTGTTAAGGGTTAGGGTCAGGGTTAGGGTTAGGGTTAGGGTTAGGGTCAGGGTTAGGGTCAGGATTAGGGTTAAAGTATGGTTTGGTTAAGGGTTAGGGTCAGGGTTAGGGTTAGGGTTAGGGTCAGGGTTAGGGTTAAGTATGGTTTTGTTAAGGGTTAGGGTCAGGGTTAGGGTTAGGGTTAGGGTCAGGGTTAGGGTTAGGGTTAGGGTCAGGGTTAGGGTTAGGGTTAGGGTCAGGGTTAGGGTTAGGGTTAGGGTTAGTTAGGGTTTAGGGTTTGGGTTAGGGTTAAGTATGATTTGGTTAAGGGTTAGGGTCAGGGTTAGGGTTAGGGTCAGGGTTAGGGTTAGGGTTAGGGTCAGGGTTAGGGTTAGTAAAGTCATGGTTTGGGTAGTGTGAGGGGCCACCTAAAAATGTTGGAAAAAAACGCAAACGCGGTAAAAACGCACTAAAAACGCATACAAACGCATAAAAACGCTGCGTTTTTTTCATGCATGCTCATAAAAATGCTTGAAAAAAACGCAGCAGTTGTATGCTTATGTATGCGTTTTTTCAATGCGTTTTTTTGCGGGAAAAACGCGCTGCAAAAAAAAGCAAGTGTGAAACTAGCCTAAAGCATGTTCGCCGCCCGGGGTCCACCGTGCGGCAGGTGTGGAGACCGCTGCTAGAGAGGCCCAGCACCACATGGTATATACAGCCCAGCTCCACATGGTATATACAGCCCAGCCCCACATGGTATGTATAGCCCAACCCCACATGGTATATACCCCCCCGAGAGTGGCCCCACAGATAGATTAAAAACAAACAAAAAAAACCACTCCTCACCTTCTCCTCACGCTGCTCCCGCCTGTCTCCTGCTCTGTCGGCAGACAGTGAGAGCGCGATAACGTCATCTCACACCCGCTGGTATAGTTCAATGCGGTGGCGGGGGGAGTCGGCGCCAGGGCAGGCGGGCCCCCCTGCCTCTCAGGGGCCCCATAATGACTGCGTGATGTGCCGCTAGCTGGGCCCTAGGCAGCTGCTTGGTCTGCCGGCCCTGCACCTACCCCACATACACCTTATTCCCCTTTCACCACAGCCTTGCTTTTTCCCCAGTCATGTTGCTCAGATAGTGTGGTAGGAGCACAGTATTAGGCTAGTTTCACACTAGCGTTTTGGAGCGCAGCGACGGCCTGCGCACGGCCGCCGCTAAGCCCCGCCCCTGCTGCGCCCCCGCCGGTAGCTCCGCCCACCGGCACATGACGCTGCATGTGCCCTGCGTCCCCTATCTTTATCACAGGGGGCGCAGGCCGTGCGTAGTATGCGTTTGGCGGCGCATGCGCCTTTTTGACGGTGCGCTGACGCAACCAAAATGCAGCAGGTTGCGTTTGGCGCAGGTCGGCGCACCGTCAAAAGGACGCATGCGCCGCCAAACGCATACTGCGCACGGCCTGCGCCCCCTGTGATAAAGATAGGGGACGCAGGGCGCATGCAGCGTCATGCGCCGGTGGGCGGAGCTACCGGCGGGGGCGCGGCAGGGGGCGGGGCTTAGCGGCGGCCATGCGCAGGCCGTCGCTGCGCTCCAAAACGCTAGTGTGAAACTAGCCTTAGCAACAAAAAATTAGATTTTAAATTCTGCACCACCTCTGCAAACAGCTTAATTTGAGCGACGGTAAATTTAAAGTTGAAATACGGTGTGCTGTATCGTGTTTTAGTCACAGAAAAAATAATTGTTTGAGTGTCGATGAGGCAAAAAGGTTATGCTGCAAACAATTTTAAAGTCAGGTCCCTTACTGTATGCCGTTAATAACAGAAGAATCTTTTTGTGGCCTATGGATCAGGCCTCTGTAACACACTAGATGCTACAAACTATTTTTAAAGTCAGGTCCCTTACTGTATGCCGTTAACAACAGAACAACTTTTTTGTGACCTATGGATCAGGCCTCGATAACACAATAGATACTACAAACTATATTTAAATACAGGACCCTTACTGTATGACGTTAATAACAGAAGGTTTTTTTGTGACCTATGGATCAGGCCTCTATAACACACTAGATGATATAAACTATTTTTAAAGTCAGGTCCCTTACTGTATGCTGTCGATAACAGAAGAATATACTCCTTGTCTAGGGCAGTTAAAGGCCTGTTGTTGAGGTGAAAAATCATTATTTTGTATCTACTTTATTCTATTCACTTAACAGTCCCAGCCGCACTTCAGCAGGAAAACACTGTTCACCTATTTTCATAGATTTCCATTCTTAAGGTAAATGAGCTGCAGGTAATTAATGCTTAGCAATGAGAGTGAATCTCTTAGGCACTTTAGCCATCAATGCATTGCAGACTAAACAGAAGTTGTTTCTGGCAATGATAAAGCAGAGCTGTTGCCCTGAGAATTACATCCGTAGTCCTATTCTAGCATACTACATGCATTACTTCTACAGCTGCAGGTGAAGTTAATGAGCCGCTTGTTCAACTCAGCAACCGTTTGCTGTAAAATAACCTGGGGAATAACCAATTACAGCCTTTTTATTGTTGAATCTGGTTCGGTGCGATAAATAAGCGCTGAATTTTTTTTTAATATTACTATTTAGTGCTCTTGGTTTTGTTTGCATTTTTAGGACTGTTGTGGAGGATTATTTTCTGCATTATCAAAGCCAGTTTGTAGCATTTATACAACTTTGCAATGTATTTTTCAGAGAGAATAAATGAAATTAAATCATGTTTAGGAATTGTGCAATTCCAGAACGTCATACCATTGTAGAATAGATGACTTCCTTTTTTTCAATACTGCACATTGTTGTGAGTGCTGTATTTATGTAGTCAACTAAAATCACATGATAACTTAAAAAAAAACCCTGAAATTATACAGAAAACAACATTTATGTTCATTAGAGATGAGCGAACGAGATTGGAAAACATTCGCCAATCTCAAATTTTTAACGAACGTTGCATATTCGGATTTGTATTCAGATTCCAGAGCTTTTTACTAAAAAATCAACAAAAGTTGGCCAAAATCCAGTAAATGACCAAGTTCACTAAATGCTCAGACCTCAGTGTTTATTTGTTAAATATTGGCGCTTTGCCCGCTCTTCCCACTTGCCCTGTCTTGGTGGAAAGTGTGATTTATATTTGTGAGGTTGATGTCACCTTTGCATTGTCCTGTGACATCAAGCCCAGAGGTTAGTTGTGGTGAGGAAATATAAGACGCCACCATTACTAACCCCATAGTGATATTGTATAAAAAAAAGCACCCAGAATAAAGTCCTTTAATTGAAAGTATAACACAGACTCCTTTAATGAATCTAAATTAAACCATACTCATGTTGTTGATCAGTTCACTGAAGCCAATGTCTCTTTTAACAGAATTAAAATAATAAACAATTTCTCACCTGATCCCCGAGAAGATAATAATCCATTTGTCCATACATCAGTGGTAGTTAGAGTTGAGCGAAATGGGTCGGTCAAATTCATAAGTCGCCGACTTTCGCTAAAGTCGGGTTTCGCCGATCGAAACCTGACCATAGCGTGAGGTTGGCCATGAGGTCGCTGACCCGCTCGCCAAAGTCGCATTTCTCATAATGCTTCCAGCGCCTTTTCTCAGCCAATCATCAAGGACGCACACTGTGAGCAATGCGATGACATCGGCAGCGGCCACCACCGTCTTAGAGAACAGCATTCGTGTGATTTGCTTGCTTTGTGTGGCATCACAGTGGCTATAAAAGCCCTGACCGCCATTTTACTTCTGCCGATCTTAGCATAGGGAGAGGTTGCTGCCGCTGATTCTCAATAGGGAGAGCGTTAGGCAACAAAGAAAAAAAAACTGTGCTTCTGCTGATAGCGATTTCAACTGTACAGTTAGTGAGCAGTGACAGGGGAGGATTTTTGTGTGTGCAGCAGCGCTGGTGGTGATTAGGCTGCCTTATAAGGCTCCCTGAAAGCTGCATTGCTGTGTGCACACTGCTGTGCAGACTGCTTTTTTAAAAGCAAAAAAACTTTTATTATGATTTTCTGCACAGTTACAGAGCGTTCATTTATACATCGTATAGAGGTGTACACTCCTCACACACTACTATAGTTGGACAGAGACAACATTTTTCTAATTTTGGTTCTAGACATTACCACAATGACTTTTAAACAAAACAACTCAGATGCAGTTGAAGTTCAGACTTTCAGCTTTCATTTGAGGGTATCCACATTAAAATTGGATGAAGGGTTTAGGAGTTTCAGCTCCGTAACATGTGCCACCCTGTTTTTAAAGGGACCAAAAGTAATTGGACAGATTAAATAATTGTAAATAAAATGTTCATTTCTAGTACTTGGTTGAAAACCCTTTGCTGACAATGACTGCCTGAAGTCTTGAACTCATGGACATCACCAGACGCTGTGTTTCCTCCTTTTTGATGCTCTGTCAGGCCTTCACTGCGGTGGTTTTTAGTTGCTGTTTGTTTGTGGGCCTTTCTGTCTGAAGTTTAGTCTTTAACAAGTGAAATGCATGCTCAATTGGGTTGAGATCAGGTGACTGACTTGGCCATTCAAGAATATTCCACTTCTTTGCTTTAATAAACTCCTGGGTTGCTTTGGCTTTATGTTTTGGGTCATTGTCCATCTGTTGTATGAATCGATGACCAATCAGTTTGGCTGCATTTGGCTGGATCTGAGCACACAGTATGGCTCTGAATACATCAGAATTCATTCGGCTGCTCCTGTCCTGTGCCACATCATCAATAAATACTAGTGACCCAGTGACACTGGCAGCCAAGCAAGCCCAAGCCATCACACTGTCTCTGCCGTGTTTTACAGATGATGTGATATGCTTTGGATCATGAGCTGTACCATGCCTTCACCATACTTTTCTCTTTCCATCATTCTGGTAGAGGTTGATCTTGGTTTCATCTGTCCAGATAATGTTCTTCCAGAACTGTGCTGGCTTTTTTAGATTTTTTTTAGCAAAGTCCAGTCTAGACTTTTTATTCTTGATGCTTATGAGTGGCTTGCACCGTGCAGTGAACCCTCTGTATTTACTTTCATGCAGTCTTCTCTTTATGGTCGATTTGGATATTGATACGCCTACCTCCTGGAGAGTGTTGTTCACTTGGTTGGCTGTTGTGAAGGGGTTTCTCTTCACCATGGAGATTATTCTGCGATCATCCACCACTGTTGTCTTCCGTGGGCGCCCAGGTCTTTTTGCATTGATGAGTTCACCAGTGCTTTCTTTCTCAGGATGTACCAAACTGTAGATTTTGCCACTCCTAATGTTGTAGCAATTTCTCGGATGGGTTTTTTCTGTTTTTGCAGCTTAAGGATGGCTTGTTTCACCTGCATGGATGGCTTGTTTCACCTGCATGGAGAGCTCCTTTGACCGCGTGTTTCCTTCACAGCAAAATCTTCCAAATGCAAGCACCACACCTGAAATCAACTCCAGGCCTTTTATCTGCTTAATTGAGAATGACATAACGAAGGGATTGCCCACACCTGTCCATGAAATAGCCTTGGAGTCAATTGTCCAATTACTTTTGGTCCTTTTAAAAACAGGGTTGGCACATGTTAAGGAGCTGAAACTCCTAAACCCTTCATCCAATTTTAATGTGAATACTCTCAAATGAAAGCTGAAAGTCTGAACTTCAACTGCATCTGAATTGTTTTGTTTAAAATTCACTGTGGTAATGTCTAGAACCAAAATTAGAAAAATGTTATCTCTGTCCAAATATATATATATTGACCTAACTGTACATGCTATCTGTGTGTGACTCCGTAAAAAAATAGACGGAGATTTAAAATTTTCCATACATACACCATATAGAGCTGTCTGCTTCTCAAACATTATCGTATATCTGCTGTTTGTATTGCGGTCAGATCTATACAGAGACAGTGTGTGTGTGTGACTCTGTAAATACATATAAGGACATTTCAATTTTTCCATACACCATATAGAGCTGTCTGCTTCTCAAACAGTATCGTATATCTGCTGCTTGATTATGGTCAAATCTATACAGAGACAGTGTGTGTGTGACTCCGTAAAAAAATAGACGGAGATTAAAAATTTTCCATACATACACCATATAGAGCTGTCCGCTTGTCAAACAGTATTGTATATCTGCTGTTTGATTACAGTCAAATCTATACAGAGACAGCATGTGTGTGTGACTCTGTAAAAAAATAGACGGAGATTTAAAAATTTCCATACATACACTGGATAGAGCTGTACGCTCCTCACACACTACCGTGTGTGCTGGTATCATGGACAAATACATGCTATCTGTGTCTGACTCCGTAAAAAGATAGACAAAGATCTTCATTTTTCCATACATACATCGTATAGAGCTGTCCGATTCTGATACAGTACTGTATATCTGCTGTTTAGATTACGGTAAAATCCATACTGAGACGGCGCTTGTGTGTGACTATGGAAAAAAATAGACGTAGATTTTGATTTTTCCATACATACACCATATAGAGCTGTACGCTCCTCACACACTACCGTGTACCGGCTGGTATCACAGACAAATACATGCTACCTGTGTTTGACTCCGTAAAAAAACAGACAGAGATTTAAAATTTTCCATACATACACCATATACAGCTGTCCGCTTCTCAAACAGTATCGTATATCTGCTGTTTGGATTACGGTCTAATCTATACAGAGACAACGCGTGCGTATGAGTCCGTAAATACATAGACGGACATTTCCATTTTTCCATACAACTTATAGAGCTGTCCGCTTCTCTAACAGTATCGTATATCTGCTGTTGACTCCGTCAAAAAATAGACGGAGATTTAAAATTTTCCATACATACATCGTATAGAGCTGTCCGCTTCTCAAACAGTATTGCATATCTGGTGTTTGTCTTACAGTCAAATCTCTACATAGACAGCGCATGTGTGTGTGAATCCGTAAATACATAGACGGACATTTCCACTTTTCCATACACCGTATAGAGATGTCCGCTTCTCTAACAGTATCGTATATCTGCTGATGACTCTGTAAAAAAATAGATGGAGATTTAAAATTTTCCATACATACACCGTATAGAGCTGTACACTCCTCACACACTACCGTGTACCGGCTGGTATTACAGACAAATACATGCTTTCTGGGTGTAACTCCGTAAAAAAATAGACGGAGATTTTCATTTTTCCATACATACACCGTATAGAGATGTCCGCTTCTGATACATTACCATATATCTGCTGGTTGGATTATGGTCAAATACATACTGGGAGAGCGTCTGTGACTAAGGAGATATATACGGAGATTTAAATTTTTACCTACACCTTATACAGCTGTACGCTCCTCATACAGTACCATATATCTGCTGGTATTTTTGTTACATTTTCACAAACATGAGGAAGTATGGTGGAAGAGGCTGCGAACGTGGGTGGGGGGCAGCTGGTACTGATGGTGGTGATGGTGCATCTGCTGGTTATGCCAAAAGCACAATAGCAGCTAAGGCAGGAGGTGTTGAGCCTGCATCATCGTCTGTCACAAGAAGGCCTGAAAGGTTCCCTTTTCTGGGAGTAGGAAAACGGCTTTTAAAGCTGGAGCATCAGGAACAGGTTTTGGCTTACATTGCCGAAACAGCCACCAGCTCTATTGCCTCCTCTTCTGAACTTTCAAAACCTGCAAGCACTGAGTTGTCAGTGCAGGGTTCTGGTCAGGAAAAACACCTTTCCTTGTGTCCTTCACCCCCACCAAAAGTGAAGGATACTGCAGCCCACACTTCAGATTACTCCATGGAGCTCTTTTCACATACCATGCCTGGGTTCATTCTAAATGGGGCACATTACAAAAGTATTGACACCCCTGCAATTCTGTCAGACAATACTCAGTTTCTTCCTGAAAATGATTGCAAACACAAATTCTTTGGTAATATTATCTTCATTTAGTTTGTCTTAAATGAAAAAACACAAAAAGAATTGTCCTAAAGCCAAACTGGATATAATTCCACACCAAACATAAAAAAGAGGGTGGACAAAAGTATTGGCACTGTTCGAAAAATCATGTGATGCTTCTCTAATTTGTGTAATTAATAGCACCTGTAACTTACCTGTGGCACCTAACAGGTGTTGGCAATAACTAAATCACACTTGCAGCCAGTTGACATGGATTAAAGTTGACTCAACCTCTGTCCTGTGTCCTTGTGTGTACCACATTGAGCATGGAAAAAAGAAAGAAGACCAAAGAACTGTCTGAGGACTTGAGAAACCAAATTGTGAGGAAGCATGAGCAATCTCAAGGCTACAAGTCTATCTCCAAAGACCTGAATGTTCCTGTGTCTACCGTGCGCAGTGTCATCAAGAAGTTTAAAGCCCAGGGCACTGTGGCTAACCTCCCTAGATGTGAACGGAAAAGAAAAATTGACAAGAGATTTCAACGCAAGATTGTGCGGATGTTGGATAAAGAACCTCGTCTAACATCCAAACAAGTTCAAGCTGCCCTGCAGTCCAAGGGTACAACAGTGTCAACCCGTACTATCCGTCGGCATCTGAATGAAAAGGGACTGTATGGTAGGAGACCCAGGAAGACCCCACTTCTTACCCTGAGACATAAAAAAGCCAGGCTGGAGTTTGCCAAAACTTACCTGAAAAAGCCTAAAACATTTTGGAAGAATGTTCTCTGGTCAGATGGGACAAAAGTAGAGCTTTTGGGGCAAAGGCATCAACATAGAGTTTACAGGAGAAAAAAAGAGGCATTCAAAGAAAAGGGGTGCAGGGGTGTCAATACTTTTGGCCACAGCTGTATATGGAGCATTATTTGGGCCAATAAGACACTAGAGCATCATCCATGGGGCCCATCATATACTGGAGCATTCTAAATGGGGCAGATTATATGTGGAGCATTATTTGGGCCCATAAGACACTGGAGCATCATCCATGGGGCCCATCATATACTGGAGCATCCCAAATGGGGCAGATCAGACACTGGAGCAGCATCTATGGGGCCCATTATACACTGGAGGATTAGAAATGGGGCCCATTATATATGGAGGATTATTGGGCCCATAGCACACTGGAGCATCATCCATGCAGACCATCATATACTGTAGCAT
The DNA here is from genome assembly GCF_039654945.1 of Dendrobates tinctorius. Lineage (NCBI taxonomy): Eukaryota > Metazoa > Chordata > Amphibia > Anura > Dendrobatidae > Dendrobates > Dendrobates tinctorius. The sequence continues at coordinate 2,494,153 of NW_027361932.1, read as the reverse complement.
TATGTGGAGCTCATCACATAGTGTATGGAACATTATATGGGACCAATTATTCTGTATAGAGAAATATATGGGGCTCATTATTCTGTATGGCGCACTATTTGGTGGCCATAATACTGTATGGAGTAATATACTGTCCTTTTTTCAGCTATTGTAGAATTTAAAATAGATATCAGTCATGTCATGTAAGAAGTGAAGTATTTTTCATTGTACTATACCTATATTTCTGTGCCATATCGGAGCATCATGAATTGTCGTATGTGTTAAAGGGGCGCACTGACACTCTTTGGCCCGGGGCACACGAAAACCTGGAGCCAGCCCTACCCCCCCACAACTTTAGCCAAATAACCCCCTAGTTTTCAATGCATAACTATTATTATAAAGTAAATTAAGGTTGACAAGCTTAAGTAAAAAGAATGGATGTTGTTGACATTGAAATGGGCAATGTAGGTGTGTTTACTGTCCTCCACTCCCTGCCGACTTTGCTTCCCCATTGACTTGCATTGGGTTTCGTGTTTCAGTCAAACCTTCGACTTTTCCCTATAGTTGGCCAATTTCGTTCGACTCGACTTTTGAGAAAGTCAGGTTTCATGCAACCCGACTCGACCCTAAAAAAGACAAAGTCGCTCATCTCTAATAACTACTGTGGTTGAGAATGTAATGGCATGTAGGATTTTTGAATCCTTACTGACTAGTTGGATGAACAAGTTGATATTAGAATTTAAAACAAACCTATCAGCAGGATTGTGTACACTAAACTACAGAAAGTGTCAGGTCGGCGATGTTATATTGATTACTATAATACCTGGGTTCATGAAATCCATCTTGTGGTTGTTGTTTAGTATGTATTTGTAGGTTTCAGTTAATGACGTTCTCATGCTTCGGGGCGGCCTGTGGGCGGGTCTTCATGTGGTGCTCTCCTTACATATTTATCTGTATGGCTTATGACAGGTCACTGATCCTTCAGCAACCTGCCTCCTACTTTACATAATGCATATCTATAATATAACGCTGTAAGCGTCACTCTGTCCGAAGCCTTTATAGACTGCGCAAGTGCGACGTACCTGCGCAGTCTGGCTCCAGACAGAATGAGGCAGCCAGTGGTGAGGAGTGTGTATGGCGCCGGAGATGGCGGTACCGTACACACTGCATACCGCCATCTCCGACGCCATACTTACCTGACCGGGAGGAGCGTTGCCGTGGCGCTTCTCTTCGGCCGGAGACCGGGGCGGGAGTGCGGCTGGAATCGTGCATGAGCATAGTGTCTTCAGCAATATAGCGCCAGACAGCACTATGGGCATGCGTGTACTCCGGCGCCAGACTCCTCCCCCGGCCTCCAGCAGAATATGGTGACAGCGCTGGAGCACAGGAAAGAAGGGTGAGTATAAATGTTTTTTTTTTGTATGTGTGTAGTTTTAATAGGAGTGAGGGGACCATGCAGACCAGGATAGGGGAGGTGAGAGGACCATGCATACCAGGATAGGGGAGGTGAGAGGACCATGCTTACCAGGATTGGGGGATGAGGGGTACCATGCATACCAGGATTGGGGGATGACAGGACCATGCATACCAGGATTGGGGGATGAGGGGTACCATGCATACCAGGATAGGGGGGGTGAGAGGACCATGCATACAGGATTGGGGGTGAGGGAGTACCATGCATACCAGGATTGGGGGATGAAGGGTACCATGCATACCAGGATAGGGGGATGAGGGGTACCATGCATACCAGGATTGGGGGATGAGGGGTACCATGCATACCAGGATAGGGGGTGAGGGGACCATACATACCAAGATTGGGGGATGAGGGGTACCATGCATGCCAGGATTGGGGGATGACAGGGCCATGTATACCCGGATAGGGGGTGAGGGGACCATGCATACCAGGATAGGGGGATGAGAGGACCATGTATACCAGGATAGGGAGGGGTGAGAGAACCATGCATACCAGGATAGGGGGGTGAGAGGACAGAGGACCATGCATACCAGGATTGGGGGGTGAGGGGACCATGCATACCAGGATAGGGGGGTGAGGGGACTATGCATACCACGAAAGGGGGGTGAGGGGACCATGCATACCAGGATGAAGAATGGGGTGCCATGCATACCAGGATTGGGGGTGAGGGGACCATGCATACCAGGATGAAGAATGGGGTGCCATGCATACCAGGATTGGGGGGGTGAGAGGACCATACATACCAGGATTGGGGGATGAGGGGTACCATGCATACCAGGATTGAGGGATGAGGGGTACCATGCATACCAGGATAGGGGGGGTGAGGGAGTACCATGCATACCAGGATTGGGGGATAGCAACAAAAATCCCATAAGTGAAATAAATGGTGTGGATACAAGGGACAACCCTGCTCCAACACCATAAGCATAAGCTCTGCAACTGATGTGAAAAACCAGGAGGAGCAAAAAGAGCATAAAGTCACATAATTGTAATAAAATATCAAAATTCTTTATTTAAATATCAACAATGCAATACAGATCATAATGAGGTGCTCATGAATAAATATGGACATATATCCCAGGGAAAACCCCCTCAAACTCCCCAAGTTGGAAAAAACCCCGGCAGGTATACAAAAAATATATATAATATATATAAAAAAAAATATATATATATATAGATATAGCACGACGCCCCAAAAAGGGTCCTATTACCATATTAGTCACCAGAGGACTGAGTCATATCAAGTCAGTAACATAAATGGGGCTTTAGTGCTACCTATTATAAGAGCATAGTGGCAATAGATCATAGAAAATGCTCTTGAAAGTTTTCACAAAAAGCCATGTGGCAACTTACTAGGAAGGGGAGAGTGGGGGAGAGCCCAGCGTAGGTACCCCCGACGCGCGTTTCGCGACGTCCCCCGTCGCTTTATCAAGGAGGCGATAACGCTAAGTGTCCCAGTAGGGCCTTAAAATAACCCCTAACCCCGATCATGTGACCGATATCGGCCAATCACAATGGCGCTTGTGGCGCATGCGCCATGACGTCTGCAGGTCCTGCCCTGCAGCCTGGCGTCAAACACAGTGCGCACGCGCCGGGAAGACCCAGAGCAGTGCACACCATGTAAGGAGACACCGGCCACAGCGCGGAGCCGCAGATAGCATGGCGATGCGCTCGGCCATGAGGGCACAAGATAGTAAGGATGTAGGCACAATACCACGGATCAAGGAGAGAGAGGGAATTACAATAATATATTTAATGGCCTTCTACCACCATGTAGGTCTATATGCCAGAGTAAAATTCATCTCAATAAAATATATAATTTAACCCTCTATCTTCCTACAAAAAATGGAAACCACCACAATGAAAAATAATGTGACGCATATGCAATGATATAATGCAGACTCAATAAGCATATAATAGTGCCCATGGGTATACACAAAAGGAAATGAATACATTCAATGAACCTATAAACAATTCCATACAACATCCTAATTTAGGTGCACCCCAAATACAAAAGCCTACATCCCCATATTTACATAGAACATGGGGAAAGCATATAATCAGTTGACAAAATACATAATAAATACCATAAGGTGTTTGATTGCAGTAGATGATGTGTCAAATCCATGATAAGGTGCCACTTCAAGAAAGAACTGGGACACGCCAAATAACAACTGTAAAAAGGTAAGATGAGGAAAAATAAGAAAAATATAAAACAATAAGAAATTAAAAACAACCACCGCTAGGCGGCCTGGGAGATATAGGGTCATGCGAGAACAATAAACAAGGAAAAGACAGGAAGATGTCAATATATACAAATATATATACCTGCATATAAAGCTTAGTTAGAAAACATAATAATGTAATGAAAATCTGAAAAAAATGGGTCCAAAGTCAGGTTGCACAATGGGTCACAAAAATGGGGTGAAACTTAAAGACTCATTAAGGCCTCTCGGGCTCATAGTGTCCAACTGGACAATCCATCTGACCTCCATTTGCCCGAGAGCCTTTTTGTAATCACCTCCCCTTATCCCCATGTGCAGCACATCAATACCCCTAACTTTTAACAATCCTGCATCACAATTGTGATGTGCCCGAAAATGTCGCGGGATAGTCTTAAGTTCAAAAGGGTCAGATGCAGCCCTGGCTGCGCCAATGTCCCGCACGTGTTCACGTACTCGCACCCTCAGCTCCCTGGTGGTGAGGCCAACATAAATTTTGGGACACGGACATGTGGCATAGTATATGACATTAGTCGTGCCACATGATATTCTTTGCTTGATCTCAAATTTCCTCGTACCATCCGAGGAGCTGAAGGTGAAGCAGCGTAGGACATTGGCGCAGGCCATGCAGTGCCCACATGGAAAGGAACCACAGATTGGACCACTGGATCCGAAAAAGTTTTGAGGAGCGGGTACATAATGACTCCGTACAAGAAGGTCGCCCAAGTTCTTTGAGCGACGTGGCGTCATGGATGGGGAGCACCCCAGAGCGGACCTCAGGGATGGATCTGTCTCCAAAATAGGCCAATGTTTTTGTAAGATGGTACGCATATTGCGCCATTCATGATTAAAGGTAGAAATGAACCGTATAGGTCCATCTCTACTTAATGTACCACTCCTCTTTGTTGGTTGTAAAAGACTGCTGCGTGGGGTGTATCTCGCTCTATTATAGCCCCTCTTGATACACCTATGGTTATAGCCCCTTTTTGAGAAGCGATCACTCAAGTCATAGGCTTGTCTCTCAAATTGATCATCGGTGGAGCACATGCGTCGCATGCGGAGGAATTGTCCGACCGGGATGGCCCTCACCGTGGCCGGATCATGGGCCGATGAGGCATGCAATAAAGCATTTACGGAGGTGGGTTTCCTGAACACATCCGTCTGGATAAGCCGACAGGAGTCGACCTCCAGACGGACATCCAAGAAATCCACACTCCTATCATCATACTTGTATGTCAAATGGATATTAAAATTATTGTCATTCAAGGACCTCATGAAATCCCCGAGCTGGTCGACAGTACCATCCCACAGAAATAAAATATCGTCTATGAAGCGGTACCAGCACAGCACATGGGAGATGTCCCGTGGGCCCCCGTCGCCAAACAAGTTCCTCTCCCAAGCGCCCAGGAACAGGTTGGCGTACGAGGGCGCACAAGCCGCCCCCATGGCCGTGCCCCGCTTCTGTAAGTAAAACTGATCCTTAAAAACAAAAAAATTGTGAGTTAAGATAAAGTCGACCAGCTCTAGGACCAACTCACATAGAGGGCCATCCAGGTCGGAGCCCCTCAAAAACAGGCGAACAGCATCCAACCCCACCGAATGATCGATACACGTGTAGAGACTCTCCATGTCAGCAGTAACAAAAAGAGTGGAAGGTTCCACAAGGATGCCATCGACCCGAGCCAGGACGTCCGTTGTGTCCCGAATATAAGATGGCAATGTCTCAACTAACGGTTTTAAATAAAAGTCGATGAATCTACATACGGGTTCACATATGCCACCAATCCCCGACACAATAGGGCGCCCCGGAGGGTCGAGGGCATTCTTGTGGACCTTAGGGAGAAGGTAAAAAGTGGGGGTCCTGGGAGATCTAACTACCAAACCATCCAAGACCTTTTTAGTAATGGTCCCATTTACAAATGCCCTCTCCAAAATTACCCAAAGTGAATGTGCAAAGTTAGCCCTGGGATCCGAAGGTAACCTTTGATATGTTGCTGGGTCCCTCAGATGACGAAACGCCTCTCAATTAGGCCACACCACTATATTCCCCCCCTTATCGGCTGGCTTAAACACCACATCCTTCAATGATTGTAATTGAGAAATCGCCAGACGTTGTTTATGAGTTAGATTATCCAACCTCCGTCGGGAGGACAATTTCTTAAAGTCCTCACTTACTAGCTTAGTAAAGATGTCTACAGAAGGACTAATAGTTAAGGGGGGGAATCTAGTGGATTTAGGCAAAATTGAAGTTGGAAACTTACTTGAAGGCGGATCATTTTGTTCAGCAAGTAGATCCTCCAAATCATGGATCGCTTCCCTCTCAATGTCACTGAGGGACCCAGGAACATGACCTGCAGTATGAAGTTTTTTTAAGATCAATTTTCTTGAGAATAATTGGAGGTCTTTCAGGGCTGTAAAGTAATTGAATGAGTTAGTAGGTGAAAATGTTAGTCCCTTACCCAGGACCGCCAACTGTATCTCTGTAAATACATGATTTGACAGATTCAATACCTGCAGGTCACCCCGAGATCCGCCCTGGTGGGCCCCCAATCCAGACGCTTTATTTTTTGAAGTTTGACGAGTCTCAATCCTCTTGGGCGGAAGCACCCTGGAACCGCTACTCAGCCCAGTGCCTCTTGGCCCCAAGTCATCCTCCTGGGTGGAAATATTGGAACGCAAGGATGTGGATCTAGATCGTGAATAAGATGTATTCCTATATCTTGAACGAGAACGGCCAATTGTGTCACGCCATTTGTATACTCTGGACAATTGTTTGTCTTGGACATCCCTTTTAAATTTTTTTGCCTTATTGGCTTGAATGTCATGTGCCCATTTTTGTAGATCAGAATCAATCTGATCATTCAATATTTTTAGGGCGTCACTAGACATTTCTTTTTGCAAAATAGTCTGAAGTTCATCAATTTCAGTTTCAATGGTAATAAGGGATTCTTGATCCATTTGTTTTAGAAGGGCCATGAAACCCTTGGAGCAATTATTAATTAGTTCCTCCCATTTGTTTTTAAAAGTCTCATCCGAGACCGAAAATGAGGGAAAAACTTGGATACTGAGACCCCTAGGTATCAGTTCCTTCTGAATATATTGGTCGAGAAATTCATGATTCCACCATATCCTTGTGCGTTTACGCAACAATTCCTTAAAACAAAAAATAACCTCTTGTAAATCCTTATTAGAGGTCCCGCAATCCCCGTCCACACCATTCTGAAACACATCATTTAATTGTGCTCGCCACGTAAGGTCACGTGCGCGGAAATCCATATTATCAATGGGAATAGCTGTGAAAAACACAGAATTAATAGCAACAAAAATCCCATAAGTGAAATAAATGGTGTGGATACAAGGGACAACCCTGCTCCAACACCATAAGCATAAGCTCTGCAACTGATGTGAAAAACCAGGAGGAGCAAAAAGAGCATAAAGTCACATAATTGTAATAAAATATCAAAATTCTTTATTTAAATATCAACAATGCAATACAGATCATAATGAGGTGCTCATGAATAAATATGGACATATATCCCAGGGAAAACCCCCTCAAACTCCCCAAGTTGGAAAAAACCCCGGCAGGTATACAAAAAATATATATAATATATATAAAAAAATATATATATATATATAGATATAGCACGACGCCCCAAAAAGGGTCCTATTACCATATTAGTCACCAGAGGACTGAGTCATATCAAGTCAGTAACATAAATGGGGCTTTAGTGCTACCTATTATAAGAGCATAGTGGCAATAGATCATAGAAAATGCTCATGAAAGTTTTCACAAAAAGCCATGTGGCAACTTACCAGGAATGGGAGAGTGGGGTAGAGCCCAGCGCAGGTACCCCCGACGCACGTTTCGCGACATCCCCCGTTGCTTTATCAAGGAGGCGATAATGCTAAGTGTCCCAGTAGGGACTCAGTATACCACAAAAGCGGGGTGATGGGACCATGCATACCACAAAAAAGGGGGTGAGGGGACCATGCATACCAGGATGAAGAATGGGGTGCCATGCATACCAGTATTGGGGGTGAGAGGACCATGCATACCAGGATTGGGGGATGAGGGGTACCATGCAAACCAGGATTGAGGGATGAGGGGTACCATGCATACCAGGATAGGGGGTGAGGGGACCATGCATCCCAGGATAGGGATGAGGGAGTACCATGCATACCAGGATTGGGGGGTGAGAGGACCATGCATACCAGGATGGGGGGATGAGGGGTACCATGCATACCAGGATTGGGGGATGAGAGGACTATGCATACCAGAATAGGGGGTGAGGGGACCATACATACCAGGATAGGGGGTGAGGGGGCCATGCATACCAGGATTGGGGGTGAGGGGACCATGCATACCAGGATAGGGGGTGAGGGGACCATGCATACCAGGATAGGGATGAGGGAGTACCATGCATACCAGGATTGAGGGGTGAGGGGATCACACATACCAGGATGAAGAATGGGGTGCCATGCATACCAGGATTGGGGGGGTGAGGGTACCATGCATACCAGGATAGGAATGAGGGGTGCCATGCGTACCCAGGATAGGAGGGTGGCAGCACACACCTGGATGGGAGACCATATACCAATTAAAATGCTCGCCACCCGGACGTAGAACGGGTTCATAGCTAGTATATAACATTGTGGGATAAGAAAAAAAAATTACATTCAGCAAAATGGCGGCAGCGCATGCACTGTGGCATGCATTGCAGTGTTTGTGGTTTAATGAGCAAAATCCTCCTGACAGGTTCACTTTAAAGATAATGGGGCAAACTTTTTGGATGATGAAATGATGGAATTAGGGACCTTACCATGGGGAGGGTCTTCCCGTTCTTGTGGAAGCTCATTTAGTGTTTCCACCACAATACATTCTCCTTCATCTTCAGTTTCAAACAGAGTGTTAACCTCCATGGAATCATGGAATTTTAATCATGAAATTTCTTTAGTAGCAGCTTATGAGTAAATTGGCAAAGATCTTTTATGGCTGTGAAGGAATCAAATTTTGCAGCAGGTAAGATATTAAGTCCTAAACTTAATATTTCTTCCTAAGATGTTGTAAGTTAAATAGTAGACAGATTGATTACCTTCAAAGGCGATTTGAGTTCCATGGTATTGGAACATGTCTTCATGTGCCTTTGGACTGCTGGTGGACGTAAAGGGTCTTGTTTGCCATTTCTGAGCGCAGATGGAAAAGATCCCACTCTAACGAGCACTTCATCGCATTCAAACAGTCCCTCACTACTTTCAAGACCACACTCGCCACAGCTAAACAAACCTACTTCTCATCTCTCATATCCTCCCTGTCTCGCAACCCTAAACAGTCATTCAACACCTTCAATTCTCTCCTCCACCCCCCAGCACCTCCTCCCTCCCCACTCATCTCAGCTGAAGACTTTGCCTCATTTTTCAAGCAGAAAATTGATAACATCAGGGACAGTTTTGGTCAACAACCCCCAGAGCCCTTCCTCCCGACTTCCCAGCCCTCCACCTTCAAAACCAACTTCTCCACCATTACAGAAGATCGACTCTCCACTCTACTCTCAAGATCACATCTCACCACCTGTGCACTCGACCCGATCCCATCCCACTTCATCCCAAACCTCACCACAGTCTTCATCCCAACCCTAACCCATCTCTTCAACCTATCACTAACAACTGGTGTTTTCCCCTCAAGCTTTAAACATGCCTCCATCACACCTATCCTCAAAAAGCCCTCTCTTGACCCATCCTCTGTATCTAGCTATCGCCCTATATCACTTCTCCCATACGCCTCCAAGCTACTGGAACAACACGTCTACCTTGAACTGTCCTCCCATCTCTCTTCTTGCTCCCTCTTCGACCGCTTACAATCTGGCTTCCGGTCACACCACTCCACTGAAACAGCCCTTACTAAGGTCACCAATGACCTCTTAACTGCCAAGAGCAAGCGACACTACTCTGTCCTCCTCCTCCTGGACCTGTCGGCTGCCTTTGACACAGTGGACCATTCCCTATTATTACAGACCCTCTCATCCCTCGGCATCACAGACTTGGCCCTCTCCTGGATCTCATCATACCTAACAGACCGGACATTCAGCGTCTCCCACTCACACACCACCTCCTCACCTCGCCCCCTATCTGTCGGAGTCCCACAAGGTTCAGTCCTTGGGCCCCTGCTGTTCTCTATTTACACCTTTGGCCTGGGACAGCTCATAGAATCTCATGGCTTTCAGTATCATCTTTATGCTGATGACACACAGATCTACATCTCTGGACCAGATATCACCTCCCTACTAACCAGAATCCCTCAATGTCTGTCCACTATTTCATCCTTCTTCTCCACTAGATATCTGAAACTCAACATGGACAAAACAGAATTCATCATCTTTCCCCCATCTCACGCGACCCCCCCTACGAACCTATCAATTACAGTAAATGACTGCCCACTCTCCCCAGTCCCACAAGCTCGCTGCCTCGGAGTAATCCTTGACGCTGATCTCTCCTTCAAACCACATATCCAAACCCTTTCCACTTCATGCCGACTTCAACTCAAAAATATTTCACGCATCCGTTCATTCCTCACCCAAGAATCTGCAAAAACCCTAGTCCATGCCCTCATCATCTCTCGCCTTGACTACTGCAACCTCATGCTCTGTGGCCTCCCCTCAAACACTCTCGCACCCCTCCAATCTATTCTAAACTCTGCTGCCCGACTAATCCACCTGTCCCCCCGCTATTCCCCAGCTTCTCCCCTCTGTCAATCCCTTCACTGGCTCCCAATTGCCCAGAGACTCCATTACAAAACCCTAACCATGACATACAAAGCCATCCACAACTTGTCTCCTCCATACATCTGTGACCTCGTCTCCCGGTACTTTCCTGCACGCAACCTCCGATCCTCACAAGATCTCCTTCTCTACTCCCCTCTTATCTCCTCTTCCCACAATCGCATACAAGATTTCTCTCGCGCATCACCCCTACTCTGGAACTCTCTACCACATCATATCAGACTCTCACCTACCATCGAAACCTTCAAAAAGAGCCTGAAGACCCACCTCTTCCGACAAGCCTATAACCTGCAGTAACCACCGATCGACCAAACCGCTGCACGACCAGCTCTACCCTCGCCTACTGTATTACCACCCATCCCTTGAAGATTGTGAGCCCTCGCGGGCAGGGTCCTCTCTCCTCCTGTACCAGTTATGACTTGTATTGTTTAAGATTATTGTACTTGTTTTTATGTATACCCCTCCTCACATGTAAAGCGCCATGGAATAAATGGCGCTATAACAATAAATAATAATAATAATAATAATAAATAATTTCTCTTTTAATAGGTCATGTGCGAGCCAGAGGATGATGATGATGATTACAATGAAGTAGAAGATGTTGTAGAAATGCTCCTCTCTCTAAAGCTACGTGTGAGTATTTTACAATTGTATACGCCGTTGTTCTCAAAATCCTGTACGTCATGTGTATATTTTTTGTCATCTGTTTTTCCCATATAGCATCTTCAATTTCTTTATGAAATTTGTCAATTTCTGTTTGGGGGAGTAGTTTATTCAGTTCATTTTGAATATTTTCAATTTCTTTTTCCAAGTCAGATAGTGCCTTGGCACTAAGAGCAACAATTAATAATAAAAATGACCGTGAGCAAGTATTGTGAATATTTTCCCAAGAAGATGTGAAGACATCATTAGCTCTTCTATATGAGGGGAATAACTGAATTCGTAGACTTTGGGAATGAGGTTTTTGCTGACATAATTTTCTAAAAAGGTTTTGTTCTACCAAATGTTTACTCGACAGTTGAGGCAATTTTTAAGTTTGTTCTTCAACTCACTGTTCTTTAGTTATAATTAGTTATATACTCCCCACAAAAGTCATTGCCTGTGTCATAATCCAGACTGGGTTTTGAGTCCTGTTTTCCCTTTCTCCCGGTCTGGTCATGTCAAAAGTTAACCTTTTTCAGCCTCAGTCTTGGTTCAGGTTGGCTATTTATTGCCGCTGCTTCCTGCAGGCGATGTCAGTTATACTTTTTGCCTAGTGCTGCTGTAGCTGACTCTGATTGCACTGATTTGTCCTGCTGCATTTGCTCTCTGAACAGTGCCGTAACTACAAACTTCGGGGCCCCGGGGCAAAACTTCATAGTGGGGCCCCTCAACATTTCAATTACTAGAAGTTGTGCGGAACATGGTGAAGCCTGCTACGCATTGTTGTATACAACACACAGGCTTCACCACGTTCCGCAAGACCTTTAATAGATTTTGTTTATGATGCAAGTTTTAGAAGTTAAATATTCAGTGAATATGTTTGGAAAATTAATATGGTGAATAATAATTCCAAATATTGCACAATTTTTAAATAACTGTATATGTTTATTAAATATTAAGTAGTTTTAAACAGTATATATTTAAACTTTGTTCACTTAAACATAACATTACTTAAACATCACCAAATTGTTCAGTTTTAAACAGCTACTTAAACATTTGTTTCCTAACTTTCAGAGAAGTGAATTCATCAATTACTTTGTCAAAGTTGAGCTCGATTATTCTCAATTGAAAGTAAAGCTAAGCTGCTGAGTCTTTCTTGAGCCATAGTACTTCTCAAGTAGTTTCTTATGAGTTTAAGCTTAGAGAAGGATCGTTCAGTCTTAGAAACAGTCACAGGAACAGTCAAATACATGATGCACGCTGTGCAAACGTCTGGATAGCTTGATGAAAATGAAGAATGCTCGATTATTAGGAAATCAGCAAATTCCTAACACTTTTCATTTTCATTTTTTCCAGCTGCTTTTGAAATGAATTTTTTACTGATCATAACTATGAAGGAAAGGCTGGAGTTACATCATCTGCAAACTTGTTAACAAAATCAACAGCTTTTTTGTGAATATCTCTTTCACTTGCACTGGCCAAAAAATCAGGTTGTATTACTGGAGCGCCCCGCGGGGCCTGGGGGTACTCGGTACAGGGCCCGTCGACTTCAATGGGGGATGGTGTCATGATGGCGGTGACCCGGTCCGTGGCCCAGAGGCGTCCAGTAATAAAAATAGGGGAAAGTTGTGTGGAATTTATGTGGTAAAAATGAAGATTAAAGTTATTAGATGGTGAAATACGTGACGCCACCTGTGGTAATCTAGTCAGAGGTGACCAGTGCTGTGGTGTTGCTTCTCTGGGATGGATGTTGGACACAGCTATGATGTTGTAGCCCTCCACAGGTAGGGCTGTAGTCCCAGGGCAAAGATGTTAAATAGTAAAAATGGCTGTGAACATTGGGGTGCAGAGAAATGAAAGAAAGACACAGAGAGGTGCAGTTTCTTTACCTTTTACTGGTAATTGGTTGCAGTCTGGAGTACCATATACAGGTGATGGAATGAGTCTGGATCGCCTGGAGGCATTCACGGGATCCACCTTGCCAGGTGGGGATTTAGGACCTTCCTTTCTGCGCTTTGTGTGTGGGTCTCCGCTGTACATAACTATGCTGCGACCCTCTAGTCGTGATGGTTTCACTAACCTGTACGGCTGTCAGCGTGAGCTTATTCCACGGGTACCATCCTTTTCACCATCAGCCCTGGGCTCCTTATCCGCTGATGTGCCCTCAGGTGTTCAATGTGCACAGGAATTTACAATCCCCTGTACTTTCAGATTCGGCTACCAGGACTAACAGCTCCTGTCAGCCTAAGACTCTGATGTCCCTTTTCTCTTTATTAGCGTTTCACTCAGGAGTCTGCTATATGCAGTATTTTAGCTTCCCTAGAGTCTCTCAGTCTCTGCTCTTGTCCTTTCCCTCTTCACAGATCAGCTCTGCCTATCGAGCTCCTCTCAGATCAGCTCCGTCTTCATCTTCCAGAAAGATCTCTTTACCTCACGTCCTCACGTTTAACTGTCATCATTTCTCCTCACAGCTGTTTCGTTTCCATGACAACCCCCTCAGCTGATTTCTAGCTGACTCACCAACCCCCTCTGCTGGACAGAATTTATAAGGCATCTCCCTTTTCTGACCTGCAGCAGGAAATTGTGAATAAATCTATGCTGCCTGGCATAGAGTCCCTTTCTGCCTCCAAGCATGACTTTACCCATTAGAGGGAGGTAATGTCACTGTGACAACCGGACTCTGGGGTCTCACATTACTTCATAAGAGTCAAGAACAGCTTTCATCCCTTCAAAGCGGCGATGAAGTTGAGTACAAAGTGTGTCTACTATTGGATAGAACACAGAAACTCGGAAACAAGTTTTTGGGTCTGCTAATCTCTCGTCTTCACACAACTCAAAGTGTTTCTTCACTTTCCTTACTCTGTTCTGGTGAAATTCATTTTTTATTCCTCTGATGCTTCAGAAACAAGTGCTTCAAGCCTTTCACGCATTTCGGTTATCTTTAACAATGCATTACCCAATAACTCATATGCAGACAAGAGGTCCATGATTTCAGATTGTAAGGATTTCGATACGAGGTTGAGAGTCTCTATGACTTCACACTGCACAACCAAAAGTAATACAAAATCAAAACTTTCAAGTTTGTTCTTTAGCTGCTGTGCTTCATTTCTTTCCTTGCTTTTTTTGGAAGTCAAAGTTATGCGAGTAAGACTTTTCATCACGTCACAAAACCTGTGTTTCAGTGCATGCACTGCATCATGTCTGCCAGACCAACGAGTTGGATTAAGAGTTTTCAGGGTTACTTTCGATTTCGAATTCAGTGAATCGGGCTGAGCTTCGATGCAGTGCACTGATTTCAAATCTTGCCAGTGAACAATACTATTACCAAAAAAGCAATATACACTTTGAATTGTTTCAAAAAACTGGCTCACCACTTGGTTATCTTCCACAGCGTCCTTCAACACTAAACTAAGGTTATGAGCAGCGCAGTGCACAAAGTATGTGTGTGGGGCCTTTTCTTGATGCACTCCATTGTATACCCCACTCATGACTGCAGCACCATCATAGCCTTGTCCCCGACATTTGGTCAAATCCAAGTTTTTCTCTTTCAATGAAGTTACTATTTCTTCTGCAAGACCTTGCGCAGACTGATCTTTTATCTCTCTAAAGGATACAAAAGTTTCACATATTTTGATTTCAATAGGTTTCCCCTCTTCATCATTAACTATTTTGACATACCGGTAAACTTCACTCATCTGATCAATTTTAGCTATGTCCTGGGTGGTATCAAGGATCAAAGAAAAAAACAAGGAATTTTGAAGCTCAGCTACAATTTCATCTTTGATTTGTAAGGCTAATAGATTAATAAGCTCATTCTGAATTTTAGGACTGAGGTATTTCACAGTCCCTTGCGGGCGCTGAAGCAATTCTTGTAGTACTGGGTCATATTTTGACAAAAGCTCAACTATCGAGAGAAAGTTTCCTTTGCTACTATATTCTAACTTTTCAATAGATCCACGAAATGCAAGATTACATGTTGCAAGTGTTAATGTCACATTCAGGATTCTTTCAAGAACTTTACGCTAAAAGCTTCTTTCACTCTCCACATTTTTGTCGAAAACGTCTTCTAAAGTACCACGTTTCCGCCATTGCTCATAAACTACACAAGCATGTGTATGGCTTTTGGATGCTTCATAAACTGAAATACATTCTGAAATATGCTTCCAGTCTCGAACTCCGGTTGTTGAAAACGGTAATACACGATTCTGTATTCAAGTGCTTCCGACTTTGACTGAGGGAATAGCCAACATGGCAAGCAGTAAACACAATCTAATTTTGTTGAGTAACATAACCAACTTCTTTTAAGCTTCAACCCTGACTTTGTGTAGATAAAATAATAGTTACTTGAAAACGATCGACCTTGTTGATTGATATCCTTGGGAAATGGTCCGTCAGGCTGTATTGGACCAGACGCTATCAGCCTACGTTTCTTATCTTGATTTTCAATCACAGTAGGAAAGGCGTTGCAGTAGGCAGAATCTTCATCTTCCAAAAAATTTGGTGTATCATTGGAAGGGTCTGTTATATCTTCTTCGCTTATAAATTTTTGTTTTTTGAGTCATTATCATTATTAAGGTTGTCTTGTTCCGACGTATCTGAATTTAATTTTTGTGAGATTTCAATATCATTCCCTGTCGAGTGATTTTCAACATCCAGCCATGCTGCTAAGTTCTTCGAACTTTTTTCAGCCTCCAAGTTTATTCTTTTCACTGTCTGTCTTTTTTTTTTTCCACTTGGCTGGTGCCAAATTCATTTCATAAAAAATGGTTTTATTAACACACACAATCACAGTACCGTATTTTCCTTTTCCGGCATATAAGACTGCTTTTTAACCCCTGAAAATCTTCTCAGAAGTCAGGGGTCGTCTTATGCGCCAGGTGCAGGGTGCCACCTACTGGCAAAGAGACAGTGCGGCTGCCCAGGATATGTGCACTGTGTCTAGCCGCTCTCTCCAGGAGGAGAGAGACTGGAGCTGACATTCCAGCAGGACCCAGACATCAAATACTACAACCCCCGACCACAGGTACAGCAGTCACTATTGCTCCCTCCCGGTTGTGAGGAGAGACTGAGTGGGGCTTGTACACAGCTCTGATTATTGAAAACAAGAGGCAGATGACTCTCTGAGAAGATAGATACTGCATGACCAGGAGCCGGGAGGAATGTGTGATTATGGAGATTTCCTCCTGACCTCCTTCCCTCCCCCTCGCAGCAGTATAGACCTGCAGACTGGAGAGGGGCAGGGCTTCTCACAGTTTGTCACAGAGATATTTGTGTCTGCTGGGACTGTCTCCGTAGTCTTATACAGCGAGTATATTCCAAACTCTATATTTTAACTGGAAAAGTTGAGGGTCGTCTTATACGCCCAGTTGTCTTGTATGCCGGAAAATACGGTAATACTAAATACTATCTACCTACACACGCACTACAACTACTATATGCGACACAGACTGCACTGACGATCCGACACTGGCAGCTGACCGATGAGCAATGGCCAATGAGTAGTGTTGAGCATTCCGATACCGCAAGTATCGGGTATCGGCCGATACTTGCTGTATCGGAATTCTGATACCGACTTCCGATATTTTTTCAATATCGGAATTCGGCATCGGAATCGGAAGTTCAAAGTTGATTGACAGCCTGACGTCATCATGATGCGCGGTGTGTGCGCATCATGATGCGCCGTCATTTCGGGCCTTCCGGGGGTCTCTGCCGGCCTGCCGGGGGCTGTGTGGACTGCCCGGGGTCTGTACCGGCCTGCCGGGGGGCTGTGCCGGCCTGCCGGTGGTCTGTGCACCCTGTGGGGGTCTGTACCGGCCTGCCGGGGGGCTGTGCCGGCCTGCCGGTGGTCTGTGCACCCTGTGGGGGTCTGTACCGGCCTGCCGGGGGGGGCTGTGCTGGCCTGCCGGTGGTCTGTGCACCCTGTGGGGGTCTGTACCGGCCTGCCGGGGGGCTGTGCCGGCCTGCCGGGGGGCTGTGCTGATGTCCGGGGGTCTGTGCAAGCATCGTCCGATGGGACTACAAGTCCCATCTGGCGATGCCTGCTACCATGACAGTGATTGACACATTAGCCAATGATGGGACAGTAGTAGTCCCATCATCCGGCTAATGTGTTAAATGTTAAAAAAAAAAAAAAAAAAAAAAAAATACTACATACATACTACATACATACTACATGCATGCTACATACATACTACATGCTACATACATACTACATATATACTACATGCATGCTACATACATACTACATGCTACATACATACTACATGCTACATACATACTACATACATACTACATATATACTACATACATACTACATACATGCTACATACATGCTACATACTGCATGCTACATACATACTACATACATACTACATACATACTACATGCATGCTACATGCATGCTACATACATACTACATACATGCTACATACATACTACATGCTACATACATACTACATATATACTACATACATGCTACATGCTACATACATACTACATATATACTACATGCATGCTACATACATACTACATATATACTACATGCATGCTACATACATACTGCATGCTACATGCATACTACATACATACTACATACATACTACATGCTACATACATACCACATATATACTACATACATGCTACATGCTACATACATACTACATACATACATGCTACATGCTACATACATACTACATATATACTACATGCATGCTACATACATACTACATATATACTACATGCATGCTACATACATACTGCATGCTACATGCATGCTACATACATACTACATACATACTACATGCTACATACATACCACATATATACTACATACATACAATACATTCATACAATACATACATAGACATACAGTACATATAACATAGAGTAACATACTTACCAATACTTGTCACATTGTTCCCCGAAGCCATTGTCTTTTCCGGAATAAATATTAACATAACAAACCACAAAAATACTCACCCACGATCCGAAGCAGTCCACGAGTGTGTCCCACGACGATCTTGGGTAGAGAACGGCAGCATCAGATGTCTTGTCACGTTTGGAGAGCCTCTGATGTGCCTAAACTGTTGAAACTCCTCACAAGTGACCCCATGGAACTAGACCCCCATGGAACTTATCTAGATTTGTGGTAAGCACTTTGAACCCCCAAGTGCTTCACAGATGTTTATAAAGCCCGGGCGTGAAAATAAAAAAATTATATTTTTTTCCACAAAAATGATATTTTTGCCCCCAATTTTTTATTTTCTAAGGGTAACAGGAGAAATTGAACCCCAGAAGTTGTTTTGCAATTTGTCCTGAGTAGGCTGATACCCCATATGTGGGGGTAAAAAACTGTTTGGGTGCATGGCAGAGCTTGGAAGGGAAAGAGCACCAATTGACTATTTCAATGCAGAATTGGCTGGAATTGAGATCAGACGCCATGTTTGCATTTGGAGAGCACCTGTTGTGCCCAAACAGTGGAAACCCCCAATTCTAACTCCAGCCCTAACTCCAACACACCCCTAACCCTAATCTCAGCCCTAACCCTAGCCCTAGCCCTAACCCTAATGGGAAAATGGAAATAAATACATTTTTTAAATTTTATTATTTTTCCCTAACTAAGGGGATTAAGGGGGGTTTGATTTACTATTTATGGCGGGTTTTTATGTTTGGCAGCTGTCATACGCTAAAAGACGCTTTTTATTGTAAAAATAGTTTTTGCATCACCACATTTTGAGAGTTATAATTTTTCCATATTTTGACCCACCGAGTCATGTGAGGTCTTATTTTTTGCGGGACGAGTTGACATTTTTATTGGTACATTTTTCGGGCACATGACATTTTTTGATCATTTTTTATTCCGATTTTTGGGACGCAGAATGAACAAAAACTTTATTATTTTCACTGATGATGCTGTGTCACAGCCCATTTTTTGCGGGACAAGATGACATTTTTAGCGGTACCATGGTTATT
Source organism: Dendrobates tinctorius (assembly GCF_039654945.1). Taxonomy (NCBI): domain Eukaryota; kingdom Metazoa; phylum Chordata; class Amphibia; order Anura; family Dendrobatidae; genus Dendrobates; species Dendrobates tinctorius. The sequence goes on along the minus strand of NW_027361932.1, from coordinate 2,475,089 downwards.
TATATCCGTCTTTTTGCACTTTTTGTTCGGCGGTATGATAATAAAGCAATATTTTTTGCTTTGTTTTTTATTTTTATTTTTAAGGAGTTCGCTAAAGGAGTTAACTAATAGGACAGTTTTATAGGGCGGGTCGTTACGAACACTAAATATGTGTACTTTTATTGTTTTGTTTTTTAATTTCTAAAAAATGAATTTATTAGGGAATATTTTTTTTAATTTATTTAGCGATTTTTTTAAAAATTATTTTTACACTTATTTTTTAACTTTATTACACTGTCCCAGGGTTGACATCACTGTCATGTGTGTGATCGCTGATCTGACACATCACAGATCGTTGCGACAGATCAGCGATCTGACACAGGCACTGCTGAAGGCTTCCTCATGCCTACGCTCTGCAGGCAGTGAGGAAGCCGGCTCCCTGCAGGCCCCCGAAGGTCCACGCCGCCATTTTGGATCAGGGGACCTGCAGGGAAGGAGGCCCCCGCAGCAGCGCAGCACATTGTGCTGCTGCGGGGGTCTCAGGGAAGCACGGAGGGAGCCCCCTCCCTGCCGATGCTTCCCTAAACCCCAGGTACACTGAAATCGTGTTTGATCGCAGTGTACCAGGGGTTAACGTGCCGGGGGTGGTCCGTGACCGCCCCTGACACATAGTGCCGGGTGTCAGCTGTGATAATCAGCTGACACCCGGCCGCAATCAGCGGTGCTTCCCCCGTAAGCGCCGAAGATCGCTATGATGTACTATGCCATCCATGAGCATAGGGGCCCATGTCTCATGGACAGGATAGTGCGTCAGATGTCAGGAAGGGTTAATTAGGAAAAAAAATACCAAGCCAGATATTAATCTATAGACTCTTGATTTGGGGTTCTTGCCACTCTTCCATACAGAATTGTGTATTAGTTGACTGAGTGACATGCCATTATTTCAGCTCTGTGGTGAGTAGGAGTCAAGTAGGGTACTGATTCTCATTGAAAGTATTTAGGTGTTATATGGAGACACAGGACCTCATCCAATAAAGTGAACCTGTCAGCAAGATTTTGCTCAGTAATCTACAGACATTGTCAGGTTGGCACTGTTAAACTGATAAAAATGATACCTGGGTTGATGAAAAAAAAATAAGTGAACATGACACCAGCAGCATCTGCACAGTAGCAACTATTGCAGTGCTTCCCAACTCCAGTCCTCAAGAGCCACCAACGGTTCATGTTTTCAGGTTTTCCTTAGTATGGCCCAGGTGATAATTGCAGTACCTGCACAGGCAATAATTCCATCACCTGGGCAATACTAATGAAATCCTGTAAACATGACCTGTTGGTGGCTCTTGAGGACTGGAGTTGTGGAACACTGATCTATTGGAACCCGATAGATTCTGCTGTGCAGGCGTCACCATTGTCGTCATTTTCCTAAAGTTAATTTTTTTTACCTGATGGTGCCATTTTGATGACTGCTAACTTTTTTTTGTAACCACACAATATAATATGCAGTATGTAAAACAGGGGCAGGTCACTGATGGATCAGTGACCTGTCTCAAGCCCATAGAGATGCATATGTAAGAAGAGAACTACATGAAGACACCCCCACAGGCCGCCCAGAAGCTCAAGAATCTCATTAGCTGAAAACAAGTACAGATTAAACAACAACCACAAGATGGATTTCATCACACAAGGTATCATTTTAATCAGTATAACGGTGCCAACCTGATACTATCTGTAGTTTACCAAGCAAAATCCTGCTGACAGGTTGACTTTAATGTGTTTACAATAGAAATCTGGCATAAAACACCTTGAGCCTACGTTCCCACCATGAGTTTTTGGTGCTTTTACACTGCATATTTTTTCTGTGTCAAAAATGCAGCATCTTACAGTTCCAGCAAAGTAAATGAGATTTATAGAAATCTCATGCCCTCTTTGCTTCTTTTTTACGCAACATAAACTTACCTGCTGTGCATGTTTCAAATCTGCAGCATGTCAATTTCTCCTACAGGTACTCTGAGTTTTTTGTGTGGAATTACCCTATAGACTTGCATTAGGTGTGGAAATTCCACAGTTAAAAAATGCATATAATAAATTATAATAAATTTTATTTCCATAGTGCCGACATATTCCGCAGCACTTTACATTTCATATGCATGTTAAGCGCTTTTCTGCATCGGAAACGCATCAAAAACGCAAGCAATCCAGGCTTAAGTATATCAATAAAAAAGAAAAAATGCCAGCTTACCCAGTTGGTTCAAACCATAAGCTGCTATAGTATATAGGCTCTCAGCAACGGATAAATGACAGGAGCTCTTGCCAACAATAGATGCGAAAAGGAGATGAATCCAGCGAGCCAGGTTTGAAGTACATAAAAAATCTTTTTCTTTATTTCAAACTTAGATTAAAAATATTTATCCATAGCAGCATATTATGAATATAGGCAGAGATGGGAAAAATTACTGCTGTAAAGCGCACGGCAAGACGCGTTTCAGCTAAACCTTTATCATTTTTTATGTCTCGGGGTAAGAAGTGGAGTCTTCCTGGGTCTCCTACCATACAGTCCCTTTTCATTCAGATGCCGACGGATAGTACGGATTGACACCGTTGTACCCTCGGACTGCAGGGCAGCTTGAACTTGTTTGGATGTTAGTGGAGGTTCTTTATCCAACATCCGCACAATCTTGCGTTGAAATCTCTTGTCAATTTTTCTTTTCCGGCCACATCTAGGGAGGTTAGCCACAGTGCCCTGGGCTTTAAACTTCTTGATGACACTGCGCACGGTAGACACAGGAACATTCAGATCTTTGGAGATGGACTTGTAGCCTTGAGATTGCTCATGCTTCCTCACAATTTGGTTTCTCAAGTCCTCAGACAGTTCTTTGGTCTTCTTTCTTTTCTCCGTGCTCAATGGGGTACACACAAGGACACAGGACAGAGGTTGAGTCAACTTTAATCCATGTCAACTGGCTGCAAGTGTGATTTAGTTATTGCCAACACCTGTAAGGTGCCACAGGTAAGTTATAGGTGCTGTTAATTACACAAATTAGAGAAGCATCACATGATTTTTCGAACAGTGCCAATACATTTGTCCACCCTCTTTGTTATGTTTGGTGTGGAATTATATCCAATTTAGGACAATTCTTTTTGTGTTTTTTCATTTAAGACAAATTAAATGAAGATAATAATACCAAAGAATTTGTGTTTGCAATCATTTTCAGGAAGAAACTGAGTATTATCTGACAGAATTGCAGGGGTGTCAATACTTTTGGCCATGACTGTAGATGTGCGTCCTTGGACACACATCCAGTTGAATTTTGTGCTGGCGTCGGTGCGCCCCCCCGCCTGGGCCCCAGTCACGATCTCTGTGACCATAATAGTTATGCCCCTGTCTCCATCTTTACATGCCTTTTAACCGATTGCACACCAGTGCAGATAGACAGGTTGCACCAATGGCTTGTCATCATCTGGCCCTTTGTACAAGTAGCCTTAAGCCCTCTATACACATTGTAACAGTTAGGTAGACAGTCGTTGGGCACTGTTACACTTAGCGACGCACCGGCGATCCCAACAACGATACGACCTGGTAAGGATCGCTGGTGGGTCGCCCTCCCAGGGCTGTGGGGTACTCGATACCGGGCCGGTATCAGTGGGATGTGTCACAGCGGCGGTGACCCGGACCGTGGCCCTGGGCGCCCAAGTAATGGGAAGATGTGAATGGTGGAATGTAGTTAAAAGAATAGTTTGTGACGCCACCTGTGGTGTTTGGCAAGGGAAGTGTTAAGCCGACGCTGCATGCAGATCCTCCGGGACAGATGGTGTGGTGCAGCAATGAAGGTATAGCCCTCCACAAGCAGAGCTGTTGTCCCAGGGCAGTGTAGATGTGGGGACACCCAGATGGTGTAGTGTCTGGCACAAGGGATGTAGCCGTGCCTGGCGGACGGACGCAGGAAGGAATGGAGGACACCAGGGCATGTAGTTCCAAAGCTTTACTCACAGTCTGTAGTGCCCGCTTCTGTGCCATGTCCTCCGGGTCAGGGACTCAGTCAACCTCCAGGCAAGATGGAATGCTCCCTTCCACACTCCGCCAACTTATGTGCCTTTCCTGAACGTCTCCTCTATATCGCCTTTAAGTGTGAAGATCTCCTAGTACCGTGTTACACTGGAGTTCCTCCTGACAGATGTTCCCAAGAACTCTACTTGCATGGTAGACAGCTGTAGCCTGCTTCGGGGACTCTCTACTCCTAAGTCCCGGATCTCTATCCGTGTTGCTGTTGTGCCCTCAAGTCTTAGATGGGAATAGTGCATTTACAGCCCATTACTCCACCGGTGTCTGCTGCAGAACCATTAGTGTCCATACAACCTCGGGGACCGGGCCCCGGCCTTGCGCTTAGAACTTCTAGGCAGGGTTCTTCCTCTAACCCACGTCCTCTATGTTCCCTTTTACTCCTACGTTCCGTACTTGTCTTTTCCCTTCTATGGAAGCTCAGGCTTTGGTTCAATGTCCTTCTCCTTCTTTACTTTCCTTTCCCATGCCAGCTGGATCAGGTCACTGAGGCAGCTGCAGAACTCCTTCCTCCATCCCTTCTTCCAGGGATCCCCACTCCTCCCGAGTGGCTTCCTCTCCTACGCCACCTCCGAACTCAACTGAACCTCAATCCTGGAACCGTCCCACTCTTTTATAAGTATACTCAACTCCACCCACCTCCCAGCACATCTAGTGTTTCAAGCAGGGAACCACCAAAGGTGCTCTGCTTCTCTGTAAGCAAGGAGCCGCAATGTGGTTGTGCTGAACTACTCTATTGTGTGGGGTGCTAGTGTTGGAGCGTGGCTAGGAGCCTCCAACTTACCTGGATGGTTGGGCACCACACCTTAGGAGAAGGTGCAGTACCTCTGTGGCGACTGAGCCTCAGGGGCGCCACATACCCCCCATTAAACACAGCACGTCCGCGGGCTGCAAGGCAAACAAAGTTGACAGTACAGGAACATACAAATTTTTGCAATGCTGAATAAACATTTCTTATACTAAACTTCCCAATGTGAGAGGCACTCATTCTTTAACGTTGCAAACAGTTATTAATTAACTATCTAAAATTCTAAGTCAAAAAGTGCAATTTTTCCATACAATACTTAATTCAAAGTGCTATTGTCTGTTACTCACTATCACTTCAGTATTCTTCAACTTTCCATCTCTAGTACACATTTTCTTGTCTCTCTCTAGTGCATATTTTCTACTTTCTTTCAAGTGACAACCGTGATGCCTGGTTCATCATATACATTTTCAATTCTTTATTCAAATCTCTCATCTCTGTATCAAAACATTCCTAATTCTATATAAAAGCCATTTCCTAGTTACCAATACTCTTATAAGATACATCATTATCAAATGCTTCACATTAAAACTTTCAACAATTCTTATAAGTGCTGGACACCGCTCCCAGCTGGGATCTCTTGCAGTGTCCTTTGATTGATTGAAGTCATGCTCCAAATGAGGTAGACGTAATCTTCGCAAAGTGTCTATATGTAAAACCAAGAGAGGGCACCTAAAGAGGTGCAACTATTTACAAACACAGTTTTTGGATCACTCCAAGTTCATGATCGCTCAGTTCAAAGGTAGAAGCTGCCAACAACACAGGGCAACACTGGAAAAACAAAAACTATACCATAATGGTCAAAAATAGAACAAAAGGCACAAGGGTGCAAATAAACCCTCCTGGGTAACAAGAGTTAGTGTAGGTTACTAGTGCTGGTCCCCTCCTGGGGTTCTGGAAGCTGCTGACGGGGTACTGCTACCAGATGTAATACTTTGGGTGTCTTCATCCTGCTGCTGGTTGCTTGCTAGTCGCATATACTCTGCCTCCCACAGGGAGAGATAGGGACTGGTTAAGGTAATTGAAAGGGCCATGGAAATTTCTACCGCCTGCGGGGACGGCATATCTGCTACCTTCGATGGCACCTCTGCTGCTGCTGGTGACTCAGCCAGCGCTGTCACTGGTTCCTCGGGATCCGACTCTTCAGTGTCCATCGGGACCTCGAGTGGCAGCACCGCTGCCTGGGGCTGCCGGCAGAGGTCAGCTGGGCCATTCCTATCTGTGGATTCCGTTCCCAAGACTAGGGTCAGGTCCGGGGCAGTGGTCGTACCTTATGCCTCCAGGCGAGGTTCCAGTCCCGACACCTCGTAGTGGGCAGCGGCAGCCGCAACTCCCGGAGTTGTTGATGGGGTGGACCGCAGTTGGATTCGGGCAGGGGCAAGGCCGGCCTCGGCCGGGGTCATCGGTGGAGGCTGATGCAACAGCGCCTGGTCCAGACGGAGACGCAATCCCGGCCTTCCGTTCTGCTCCAGAGCCCTCATATCTCCTCCGGACCGGACTGACCCAATGGCAATATCGGTTGTAAGGTGGTGGCGGACGCTGCAGAGGATGTATCAGCGGTCGCAGCCTCCGCAGAGGCGGCCTGGGGGCGAGTGGCTTCTCCTCCCCCCGTTCTTCTGTCTTCTCTTCTCTTTCCATCATGGCGTTCTTCTCCCTCCTCTCTCGGCCCCTTTCCCGCCACTGGCTTCTGCCCCTCCATCTTGGGGTGGCGTCTTCTTCCAGCGCCTCCATACCAAGCCAGTATACAAACCCCTTGGGGGGTGGGCCATGTAGCTGTCACATAGTAATTTTGGGCAGGGGAGTCCCAAGACTCTTCGTGGTCTTTTCCTAGGACATCCCATCTCTTCACGCCCTTCTTCTCCACGCCAACGGCCATTTTTAATGTTCATTTCACAGTATATTAAATTGGGTCTTCTGCACATTCTCAAAAGTTTTATGTCCAACAAATCCTAGGCACACAGAACCCAATGGCATCGGGTCTCGTCATCCTGTTCGTGATGCCAAAATTGGGTCGCCCTCCCAGGGCTGTGGGGTACTCGGTACCTGGCCGGTATCAGTGGGATGTGTCACAGCGGCGGTGACCCAGACCGTGGCCCTGGGCGCCCAAGTAATAGGAAGATGTGAATGGTGGAATGTAGTTAAATGAATAGTTTTTGACGCCACCTGTGGTGTTCGGCAAGGGAGGTGTTAAGCCGATGCTGCATGCAGATCCTCCGGGACAGATGATCCTCTATAGCACCTTTAAGTGTGAAGATCTCCTAGTACCGTGTTACACTGGAGTTCCTCATGACAGATGTTCCCAAGAACTCTACTTGCACAGCAGACAGCTGTAGCCTGCTTCGGGGACTCTCTGCTTCTAAGTCCCGGCTCTCTATCCGTGTTGCTGTTGTGCCCTCAAGTCTTAGATGGGAGTAGTGCATTTACAGCCCACTACCCCACCGGTGTCTGCTGCAGAACCATTAGTGTCCATACAACCTCGGGGACCAGGCCCCGGCCTTGCGCTTAGAACTTCTAGGCAGGGTTCTTCCTCTAACCCACGTCCTCTATGTTCCCTTTTACTCCTACGTTCCGTATTTGTCTTTTCCCTTCTATGGAAGCTCAGGCTTTGATTCAATGTCCTTCTCCATCTTTACTTTCCTTTCCCGTGCCAGCTGGCTCAAGTCACTGAGGCAGCTGCAACACTCCTTCCTCCATCCCTTCTTCCAGGGATCCCCACTCCTCCCGAGTGGCTTCCTCTTCTACGCCACCTCCGAACTCAACTGAACCTCAATCCTGGAACCGTCCCACTCTTTTATATGTATACTCAACTCCACCCACCTCCCAGCACGTCTAGGGTTCCAAGCAGGGAACCACCATAGGTGCTCTGCTTCTCTCTAAGCAAGGAGTCGCAATGTGGTTGTGCTGAACTACTCCATTGTGTGGGGTGCGAGTGTTGGAGCGTGGCTAGGAGCCTCCAACTTACCTGGATGGTGGGGCACACACCTTAGGAGAAGGTGCAGTACCTCTGTGGCGACTGAGCCTCAGGGGCGCCACACTGGTGCATTGCTAAATTGTCACTAGTGAGCTGTCAAACAGACAGATATACTCACCGACGCAGCAGCGATCCAGCGATCCATGCAACGACCTCGGCGGTCGTTGGTATCTTGTCACAAAGCAGCTATTCATACGACTCCCGCCTGCATCCATGTGTTCTGCGTCGCCAACGAGGTAGGTTGTTGGCGTTAAACACTGCAATACGCGCTGGCCAGCGGGACACCAACGATAAAAAAATGGCCCAGGCCATTCGTGTCACATGTAGTGAGATCGCTAGCGAGATCGCTGTTGCTTCACAAAATCGGTGACGCTTCAGCAATTTCGCTAGCGATCTTGTTATGTGAGAAAGGGCCTTAATGTGTATGGGGGCCTTGGACTGATCATTATCAGATCTTCAGATCCTTTTGTTCTCCCAGAGATAAGCCCTCATCAGAGATGTCTGGCAGAGGTTCTCATAGAAAACGTAGGAGCTCAGCAGAGCGAACACTCTTGTGTATGGGAGAAATGGCCCAGATAGCTGCCCCTGTACATAAAACATACTTTGAATTAGATCAAAGTGACAACCATACACTATATGGGTATATGGTAATCTTGTCCGCACATTCCTTTGCAGTTTTTGTGTTAGTTTATTCTTCCTTCGGGTTTGTTTCAGATGACAAGCTATTGTGTCTCAGCAGTTCAGAAAGCTATGTGCCTGGAATGCAGTCCATGAATCTGTCTGAATTCCATTAAAAAAATATATAATTTGAAAAACTGCCTGTAGCTCTGGCGACTTTATTTCGGAAATGTGTTCTGACTGGTTATAGTGCTATCATCAATGTATGTTGTAGACTGCAGTATTTAGGGAATTATCCGACTAGATACAAGGCTACAGATGATATGAATAGCACAGGACTAAATTGATATAAATGAAATTACAGGCTGGCACACCACTTAGATGATGCTTTAAATCCTCTGTGACATCTCAAAGATGACAAACAAGGACTTGTATGAAACCATCTGTCCTCATTATCCTTAATAGTAGGGTTTGTGTAGTGCATGAACGAGAGAGAAATCAGAATACCTTTTCCATCACATAACTCCTCTTGTTAGGGGCAGAGGGTAATAAACTATTCCTCTGCTCAGTAAAGCAAGGACAGACACATTATTTAGCATTAATAAAGGCGAGATTTAGGGAGTTGAAAATGGGCCATGTTTGTGAAGGGAAACTTGATAGTGATGGAAGATTCCATCTTCCTAATGACACTTGATATGCGCATTACACAGTGAATATTTTGTGTTAATCTAACAAAAAAGTTGACAGCCGTACTGATTCTGATTTGACCTGTTTGCTTGTTCTTTTCAGCAAAGGTGCGATAAAAAGCTGAAAATTTTCAAAACTGTTGTCTTCTATCTAATAAACCCCTGATTCTTGAGTTTTGTTAAATAATCAATATTTAATCCCTTCACCCTGAAGCCTGTTTTTACCTTCCTGACCAGGCCATTTTTTACCATTCTGACCAGTGTCACTTTATGTGGTTATAACTTTGCCGCTGCGGATCCACAGCAAATCCACAACTTGTGCACATACCTTAAGGCTATAAGAGATAAGCCTTTTGTTTTTTGGCACTACAGCGTAAGGATACCGTCACACTTGGCGACGCACCAGCAGTCCTGACAACGATGTGACCTGGTAGGGATCACTGGTGCATCGCTACGAGGTCGCTGGTGAGATGTCAAACAGTCAGATCTCAACAGCGACGCAGCAACGATATGGAACAATATGACGGTCATTGGGACCCTGTCTCTCAGACCGGTAGTATTGAGGTCATTCGTCGTTGTCCCTGTCAAACACAGCGATGCAAGCTGGCCAGCGGGACACCAGCAATCAAACTATTGCCCAGGACTTTCGAGCACGATCAGTGACATCGCAGCAGGGGCCCGATCACCGCTATGTGTCACACGTAGCGAGATCTTAGGCAAGATCGCTGTTGCGTCACAAAATCGGTGACACAACAGTGATCTCGCTAGCGATCTCGTTATGTGAGATGGGGGCTCAAGAAAATTCATAGTGACAGGACGAACTCCGGCGACCTGTGGGTGGTGGAGTGATACAATGCGGAGGATTAGCTCAGTCATTTTATCACCAGAGCCCCTGGAGAGCGGTCTCATCAGCTAATGTGACAGCTCTCCACAGGAGATCGTCGTGGGACAATCGTATTAGTTGGACTACGTCAGACACAGGGAGTATATTGCTGTTTTATTCTTTTAATTTTTTTTAGGTGAGCGAGAGCTTCAGGGATTAGGCATAGATGGTGAGTATGAACTATATATGTGTGTATGTGTATTTTTTTTTTCTTTACATTCAACACATTAGCTGGATGATGGGACTACTACTGTCCCATCATTGGCTAATGTGTTAGTCAATCACTGAGTATGAGCCCTTAGGGAATTTATCTAGATGTGCATTGAGCACATTGAACCCCCCAGGTGCTTCACAGAAGTTTATAACATTAAGCCATGAAAAAAAATAATCACATTTTTCCCAAATAAATCTTTTTCAGCTCCATATTTTCCATTTTCATGAGGGTAACAGGAGAAATTGCTCCATACAATTTGTTGTGCAATTTCTCCTGAGTACGCAGATACCCCATATGTGAGAAAATACTACTGTTTAGGCGCACGGCAGGGCTTGGAAGGGAAAGAACGCCATTTGACTTTGAATGCAAAATTTGATGGAATAATTAGCAGATGCTATGTCGCATTTGAAGAGCCCCTGATGCACCTAAACAGTGAAAAAAACCCACAAATGATATTTTTTTGGAAACTAGACCCCTTTGGGACCTTATCTAGATGTATATTGAGCACTTTGAACCACCAGGTCCTTCACAGAAGTTTATAACGTTAAGCCTTGAAAACAAACAAACAAAAATAAAAAAAAAATCACATTTTTCCCACAAAAATCTTTTTTAGCTACAAATTTTGTATTTTCACAAGGGCAAAAGGAGAAATGGACCCCGAAGTTTGTTATGCAATTTCTCCTGATTTCCCCATATGTGGTGGAAAACAACTTTTGAGGCACAGTGCAAAGCTCAGAAAGGGAGTAGCTCCATATTAGGCCGGGGTCACACTAACCGACGCAAAATACGGTCAGTATTTTACATGCGTAATACAGATGAATGTCCCCTAAACAGTGCTCCGTATGTCATCCGTAATCAAGGTGTGGTCGCGTATTTTGCGCATGTAAGCATCCGTATGTAATCCGTATGGCATCCGTATGGCGAGATTTTCTCGCAGGCTTGCAAAATGGACATATAATGGAGCCCTATGACAGGGTTTCTAACAGAAACCAAAGAATAGATATAGTCACATAGAATTCATATATATATACTGTATTCTATGTGTTTATATCTATTCTTTCATTTCTTTATAAAAACTGTCAGTGTGAGTTTACTGTATAGCGCACTGAATTACCGGCTTTGCTAAAAGACACCGGGTGCGTATTTCTCGCAAGTCACGTGTGTTCCGTGTTTAATCCGTATTTTTTGCGCACCCATAGACTTCAGAATCATAGAATCATAGAATCGTAGAGTTGGAAGGGACCTCCTGGGCCATCTGGTCCAACCCCCTGCTCAAAGCAGGATTCGCTAAATCATCCCAGTCAGATGTCTGTCCAGCCTCTGTTTGAAGACTTCCATTGAAGGAGAACTCACCACTTCTCGTGGCAGCTTGTTCCACTCATTGATCACTCTAACTGTCAAAAAGTTTTTTCTAATATCTAATCTGTGTCTCCTCCCATTCAGTTTCATCCCATTGCTTCTAGTCTTTCCTTGTGCGAATGAGAATAAAGTTGATCCTTCTACAATGTGACAGCCCTTTAGATATTTGTAGACAGCTATTAAGTCTCCTCTCAGTCTTCTCTTTTGCAAACTAAACATTCCCAAATCCTGCAACCTTTCCTCATAAGACAGGGCTTGCAGACCGGTCACCATTCTGGTCGCTCTTTTCTGAACTTGCTCCAGTTTGTTGATGTCTTTTTTAAAATGTGGTGCCCAAAACTTGCATTGGTGTACTACGGCCGTAGTACGCTGACAATCGCAGCATGCTGCGATTGGCACGGACCGTAGAATACGGATGAGAAATATACGGCTGTTGCGAGCTGCCCCATAGAGAATCATTTGTCCGTGTGTAATGCGTGCTTTTAGCGCCTCTCACTCGGCCGTATTCCTCGCCAGTGTGACCCCGGCCTTATAGTGCAGATTTTGCTGCACTTGTTTTAGGGTGCCATGTTACATTGACAGAGCCTCTGAGCTGCCAGAACAGCAGAATCCCCCATAAGTGACCACTAGTGTTGAGCGACTTTTGTTTTTTTAGGGTCGAGTTTCGTTTCCAAAAGTCGGGTCGAGCAAAATCGGCCGACTATAGGGGAAAGTAGGGGTCGTTCCGAAACACGAAACCCAATGTAAGTCAATGGAGAATTAAAGTCGGCAGTGAGAGGAGGACAGTAAACATACCAACAGTTCCCATTTGAATGCCAAAAGCATAAATTCTTGTTACTGAAGCTTGTCAACCTTAATTAACTTCATAATACTAGTTACGCACTGAAAAATGGGGGTTATTTGGCTACAGTTGTGGGGGGGGGGCTGGCTCCAGGTTTTCGTGGGCCCAGGGCCAAAGAGCGCCCCTTTAACACATACCACAACTCATGATGCTCCAATACGGCAGAGAAATAGCAGTATAGTACAATGAAAAATACTTCACTTCTTACATCTCATGACTGATATCCATTTTAAATTCTCCAATACCTCCAAAAACGGACAGTATATAACTCCATACAGTATTATGGCCAGCGCTTAGTGCGCTATACAGAGTAATGAGGCCCATATATTTCTCCATACGGAATCATTATTCCCATATAATGTTTGAAACCGTATATGATGAGCTCCACATAATGCTACAGTATATGTTGGTCCCAATGGATGAAGCTCCACTGTCTTATGGGCCCAAATAATGCTCCATATATAATGGGCCCAATTTCTACTGCTCTAGTGTATAATGGGCCCTGTAAATGCTGCTCCAGTGTCTGATGTCCACCTTTGGAATGCTCCAGTGTATGGTGGGCCCCATATATCATTCACCAGAGTATAGTGCTCCCCAAAAATTGCTGTCCCAACATTGAAAACAATTACATAAGTCTCCTTGCTAGGGAATCCCTGCACTACTCTGAACTCCTTGTCGTCCTCATCTTCCATCTCACTGCACTTGGCTGTTTAGGCCCTCCCACCGGCAGAGACACTTTTGCATATTATGCGGTGCCCTGTGCCAGTGCCATCGCCCATGAGTATGCCCCCCCACCTGCTCAAGGAACCTGCACTTTCATCTGCACCTTCCTCTTTGTCACCGTGTAAGGTGGTATAGTATGCGGGAAGGGGAACCTGAGTTTCCTCTGGGTCAGATTCTGGCTGTGTAGAGTGCGAGGGGAATGTAGTGGTCTGGGTCAATGTACCAGCAGCATCATCAAGCAGTGGCTGGGCCTCAGTGCACTTGTGGCGTCCCCAAGAGTACGGTCACCACTGTGGCATTGCCTTCCTCCTAGGGAGTGTGTTGTCAAGCTTGGGAGCAACGAAGGATCTCTCTAGCAGTGAAACCAACACACAACACATTTCCCACTCCAGGCCAGCAGGGAGACCTCTGAACCTGACTGCTGAGGAGCTGCTCTCTGTGGTCGGGAGGAGGTAAGTTAGGGCACTCTGTGCAGGGAAGGGGAAGTGTGTGGACGTGAGAAGGGGAGCTGGAGGATGAGCAGAGTTAAGGCTCACTCCTAGCTGGAGCGCATGGTCCGGATTCCTGTCTCCGAGTTTGTAGGGACACTGACGATCCTGCAACAGAAACCGGGGGAAGTAGCAGCTATAAATGCTCTGTACTCAACTAAGGCTCGGAGGCCCCAGCATCGACGTGTGCAAGGCAGAAGGAAAAGGCTACAGCTGTCTGCCATACAAGTCTGAGGAATATCTGTTAGACAGGAGGCGTTTCAGTGAACCACGGTCCTGTGAGTGCTTCCCCCACAAGCGCTAGAAAGGAGACGTTCAGGAAGGTACATGTTGGCGGAGTGTTGGAAGGGAGCTTTCCATTCTGGTCCCGGAGGTTGGCAGAGGTCCTGACCCGGAGGACACAGCACGGAGGCAGGCATCTGTGTAAGGCTAGTTTCACACTTGCTTTTTTTTGCAGCGTGTTTTTCCCGCAAAAAAACGCATTGAAAAAACGCATACAAAAGCATACAACTGCTGCGTTTTTTTCAAGCATTTTTATGAGCATGCATGAAAAAAACGCAGCGTTTTTATGCGTTTGTATGCGTTTTTAGTGCGTTTTTACCGTGTTTGCGTTTTTTTCCAACATTAGGTGGCCCCTCACACTAACCCAAACCATGACTTTACTAACCCTAACCCTGACCCTAACCCTAACCCTAACCCTGACCCTAACCCTTAACCAAATCATACTTAACCCTAACCCAAACCCTAAACCCTAACTAACCCTAACCCTAACCCTAACCCTGACCCTAACCCTAACCCTAACCCTGACCCTAACCCTGACCCTAACCCTAACCCTAACCCTGACCCTAACCCTTAACCAAACCATACTTAACCCTAATCCTGACCCTAACCCTGACCCTAACCCTTAACCAAACCATACTTAACCCTAACCCTGACCCAAACCCCAACCCTAACCCTGACCCTGACCCTAACCCTAACCCTAAACCCCCTTAACTAACCCTAACTCTAACCCAAACCCCTAAATTCCATGGTTAAAAAAAAAAAACGCATATGCAAAAAAACGCATACATGAGCATGCCAGTGCGCACATATGCGCATCCATAGGCTATAATGGCCATTTTTAGCGCAAAACGTGCGCATATGTGCGCATGCGCTTTTTTGCAGGGCCAAAAAATGCAACATGCTGCGTCTGGAAAATACAAACGCACACCCCAAAAAAACGCAGCGCATGAAAATCGCATACATGCGCTTACAAGCGCGCAGGTATGCGCACCCATGTTAAATATAGGGGAAAAAACGCATGCGCACATATGCGTTTTTTTCCAGCGCTAAAAAACGCAAATGTGAAACCAGCCTGACCTGCAGACTGTGAGTAAAGCTTTGGAACTGCACGCTCTGGTGTCCTACAGTTATTCCAGCACCGCTACATCTGGGTACCAGCACCTACACCACCTGTGCCTTTCCCCCATCACTACATCTACACTTCCCTGGGACTCCAGCTCCACCTGTGGGGAGCTTCACCATCTTTGCTGCACAACACGATCAGTCCCAGAGGATCTGCATGCAACGTCGGCCTAACATCTATGTTGCCGAACACCACAGGTGGCGTCAAACTATCTATAAAAACTCTTTACCATTATACCACGCCATTTACATGGGCGCCCAGGGCCACCGTCTCGGTCACCGCTGCTGTGACACATCCCACTGACACCGGCCCGGTACCGAGTACCCCACAGCCCTGGGAGGGTGACCCATATGCCGACTGCTGATCGGGCGGCGTTATTCCCATGAACCTCCAAACAGCGTCCCTGAAGGCAAAGTTTTTGGTTTCCGGTGGCAGGGCCGCCATCAGGGCATGACAGGCATTACACCTGTATGGGGCCCGGTGATTTTGGGGGCCCGCCCGGGCCCAGCGGCTGTGGCGGCGCCTGAGCAAGCTGGGCACTGCAGCCTGGTCCGCGCATGCTGCTTGGGTCCCGGCCGGGCCCCCCCTACAATTTTTTCAGCGGTTCGGGGCCCCCCGTCCTCCCCCTCAGCCTGCTCTGCCTGGTGTTACATTCATTCACTGTGATGTGACAGACAGCAGGGAAGCACTTGGCTCCTCCTCTCTCCCTCCCCCCCAGGCCCCAGTGCACCATGGTCGGATCTGGTCCACATTCCAGCACCACCTCCGGGCCCGGCTCACTTGACGTGACGTCACACGCTGCTCCTACTCTTCACTTCCTCATTCCTGAGAAAGCAGAAGAGCGGTGTGCACGTGGCGTTGGCATGGCTGAGACTGGGAGTGGCTGCAGGCCTGCAGAAGACGTCGGTCCCTGGGTGACGTGACGGTCTGACGGTGTGGTGGACGGCCAGCGAGCAGGTAAGAGAATATTCTTTTTCTTTTATGTCTGACTCTGTATGCAAAGCCTGATGATCATGGGGACATCGGGGGCCTGTTGTCCAGACTCAGTCTGTTCAGGGGGAGTCTGGGGGCCCCGGCGCCGGTTGTGTCTAATCATGGGGGACATTGGTGGTCCTGTTGGGACCCAGGGGCCCGGCTTATTGTGGAGGACCCAGGGGCCCACCCTGCTGTCTGTGGGGGGGGGTCTGGGGTACCCAGGGGTCCAGCTGTCTGTGGGGGGTCACCCAGGGGCCCAGCTGTCTGTGGGGGGGTCACCCAGGGTCCCAGCTGTCTGTGGGGGGTCACCCAGGGGCCCAGCTGTCTGTGGGGGGTCACCCAGGGGCCCAGCTGTCTGTGGGGGGGTCACCCAGGGGCCCAACTGTCTGTGGGGGGGGTCACCCAGGGGACCAGCTGTCTGTGGGGGGGGTCACCCAGGGGACCAGCTGTCTGTGGGGGGGTCACCCAGGGGCCCAGCTGTCCGTGGGGGGTCACCCAGGGGCCCGGCTGATGATGGGGGACCAAGGGGCTGATGGGGTGATCCAGGGCTCAGGGGGACAGATCTCCAGTGCCAAGATTAGTAGGCACATTGTTGACTGTCTCGACCTGCAGCTCAGCCCCTAGTCCTATCCTTTTAGTTATCACAGACTGTGCTGACCAGTACCAGCATGTTGACTGTCTCCACCTGCAGCTCAGCCCGTAGTCCTATCCTTTTAGTTATCACAGACTGTGCTGACCAGTACCAGCATGTTGACTGTCTCCACCTGCAGCTCAGCCCGTAGTCCTATCCTTTTAGTTATCACAGACTGTGCTGAGCAGTACCAGCATGTTGACTGTCTCCACCTGCAGCTCAGCCCATAGTCCTATCCTTTCAGTTATCACAGACTGTGCTGACCAAGTCCAGCATGTTGACTGTCTCCACCTGCAGCTCAGCCTGTAGTCCTATCCTTTTAGTTATCACAGACTATGCTGACCAGTACCAGCATGTTGACTGTCTCCACCTGCAGCTCAGCCCGTAGTCCTATCCTTTTAGTTATCACAGACTGTGCTGACCAGTACCAGCATGTTGACTGTCTCCACCTGCAGCTCAGCCCGTAGTCCTATCCTTTTAGTTATCACAGACTGTGCTGACCAGTACCAGCATGTTGACTGTCTCCACCTGCAGCTCAGCCCATAGTCCTATCCTTTCAGTTATCACAGACTGTGCTGACCAGTACCAGCATGTTGACTGTCTCCACCTGCAGCTTAGCCCATAGTCCTATATGGGGTATCAGCCTACTCAGGACAAATTGCACAACTACTGTTAGGGTCCAATTTCTCATGTTACACTTTGGGAAAAACAAACATTGGGGATGAAAAGATCATTTTTCTGAAAATAAAATTAGATTTTAGATTGGCACCTAATAAAAACCAAATGCAAGCGGTTAGTATCTTAATCAAAAGCACAAGACACTAGAAAAGGCCGCTTTGTAAACAGGGTTAAAGTTAGAGTAGAAAAAAGGGGTTACTAGAAATACTAGGGTCAATGATAATACCCGCGGAGGGATTTTGGAAGGTTCGCATGGTGGAGGAGGAGCTAGGGTGGAGGCGGAACTGGGGGTGGAGCCTGGGTGGAGTCTCAAGGGGGGCCCCATAAATTTTGCCAGTATGGGGCCCCGAAATTCCTAGTGGCAGCCCTGTCCGGGGGCAGTATGATTGCAAAGCTGAACCTTAAAGGAATGTCCAAAAGGGCACCACCAGGAGTGGAGCCTGTGGCTTAATTGGACTGCACCCGGGAAACCACTACCATACAAGCTACAGAAAAGATGGACAGATTGCAAGCTTTGTCGATTCTGTGTGTGGTGTGGTATGTCCGTTTGTAGTTGTGCTAGTGATTTCTCAGCTTTATTCCGTTAATGACCGAGACTCCGGCATGGCCCCGTGGTACGCGTCAAGCTTACTAGAGGGATACGCGAGGCTGTGGCACGTGAGATCGAGCAATAACAGGTCTAGCATTCCAGTTCATGTCCGGGGCTGCATGAACGCTACACTGAAAGGACCAGCTTTTGTCGCTTACAGGTGCAGATAACCTGCTGAACTCCGTTAGTGATGGGGATCTGGGATTCAGATTATTCCCCGCGAACGATGATTTCCCAGTAAGTTCAGGTCAACCGCAATTCCGGAGTTAGGCCTAACCGTCATTCCTGAAAAAAATTACGTGTCCAAACCACAGGTGCTGTAGCTTGCTTAACAGCTCGGCAGCCGTTCTCAGGCCCAGTATGGATTCAACAACATTGTAGAAAGTTGATAAAGGGTACAGGTTCACCGGATAACACATATATATGTAGCCTAGTTTACACATTAAAAATATATGTCTATAGATCAGGAGGCAGACTCAGATGTTCTCAGGCCCAGTATGGATTTGACCAGATTGTACAAAGTTGAGAAAGGGTACTTTATCACTGGATAGCAGGTATATATAGCATAGTTTAAACATGTAAAATCTCCGTGTTCTCAGTATGGATTACACAGCAATATAAAAAGTGGAAAAAAGGAAATGCATTTGAGGCGTACACAACTATATACTTTTGGTGTTATTTTTAAATCTTCATATATATTTCTGTCTCAGTAATACAGTCCAGCCTCTCCGCAATAGGAAATGAGATGCATACAATTAGTGACATAAAGGCTATTGATTGCAGAAATCTAGGAATTATTATTCACGGGAAAAACTTCCGTCACAATTCTCATAAGCGATGCTGACCCTCAATTAATCTGTGTGTTGAGACAGTGAAAACATTTTTTGTGAATAAAGTCTTGCTGTATCGCACTTCCGTGGATTCCATCACTGTTACTGATCTCAATCCAATTTTTATCACAGGGAGCGATGTAAACATGGTGCTCACTGGCTATCATGATCTGTCACGTAACTTTGGAGTGCAAAAGACAGAAGCCACAGGCCGTAGGCGATTCTATTTGATTGGCATGAGAGAGCACATTTTGAAATGTGCGCCAGAATGTCACACGTTTGTGAGTAGGAAAACTGTGAAAGCTGATGATAAACCACCACTGCATGTAATTGTGAGTCGACGTCCATAAGAAATGGAAGCCACTGTTCATCTGGAGCTAGAGCCCGGCCAGCAGGACAGGGCATAGCTACATCTTAACCATCATTTTTCAGTTCAATCAATTTGTAGTGGCAGTCCCAGTGAAGGATTTGACAGCCCAGACTACACAGCGGAGGAGCAGGGAGAGGTAAACATTGCAACATTGCAAATGCTGGGACCCTGCCCAAGCAAGGGGGGCACACTCGTGGGCGTTGGTACTGGCACTGGGCCCCTCATAGTACGGCGGTGTGTCTGACGGCGGGTGTGCACCACCACTGTCAGAGACACTTGATTGCACTATGAGGGACCCTATGCCAGTGCCCGCGCCCAAGAGTCGGCTTACCCACCTGTACAGGGCAACGGCACTCGCACGGTTTTGTGCGCTAGGTGGTGACCCCGGCCATGGGGGGGGGCGCCCACTTAGGGAGGTTTACAAAGTGGCATATGTAGATGTGGGTCATTCAGCTGCTGCAAAAGGCGAAATAGGTCAAGTTCGCGGAATATGCCATTTTTCTGGCAACCTATGTGTCATCAAGGGAAGGTGGGACAAAATCCTTGGAAACCCATGCATGGTTCATTTTAATGAAGGTTAGATCATCCACATTTTGGGTTGACAGACGGGTCCTTTTTTCTGTCAGGATTGATCCAGCTGCGCTGAAGACTCTTTCCGATAGCACACTTGCAGCTGGGCAAGCGAGCTCCTGTAAGGCATATTGTGCCAATTCAGGCCAGGTGTCCAGTTTAGCGGCCCAATAGTCAAACGGGAATGACCTGTGCGGGAGAACATCGATATGGGAGGAAAAGTAGTTGTTAACCATAGTTGACAACTGCTGTCTCCTGTCACTTTCCATCGATGCAGTATTACCAGTTGTGTGAGCGGTCCGTGAACAATCAGTCCACAACATTGTCATGAAACCCCTGTCTCCAACGCCACTTCTGCTGTGTGCACCACGAACACCTCTGCCAAGCTGCCCCCGGCCCGTACGGCTCGTGTGAGAACCATCACCGCTGCTGTGTGCAGGGAATGCCTCAACCAACCGGTTAACCAGAGTTGCTTGTTTAGTAGCCAATATTAGGTCAAGGTTCTCCTGTGGCATGATGTTTTGTAATTTGCTTTTATAGCGTGGATCCAGGATGCTGGCCAACCAGTAGTCGTCATCGTTCATCATTTTGGCAATGCGTGGGTCCCATTTTAGGACCTGCAAGGCATAATCTGACATGTGGGCCAATGTTCCCGGTGTCAATGATGCACTGCGAGTGCTGGGTGGAGGAGCACTTTCTGGCAAATCCACATCCCTCCAGTCACGCACAAACCCTGTACCAGACCTTGCCACGCCAACATTTTCACTTGCCCCACGAGATGCATCCTCCTCCCCTAAGTTATCATCCCCATCATCATCATCCTCCTCCTCTTTTTCCTCCACCTCATCCAGGAGAGTTCCCTGAGCAGATAATGGCTGAATGTCATCAAGGATTCCCTCCACCTCTTCCTCCTCGTCAACATTGGCTGAAGACGCCTGCTCCTTAAGGTGCGTCAAAGTTTGCATGAGCAGACGCATAAGTGGGATGCTCATGCTTAGGATGGCGTCGTCTGCGCTTACCATCCGTGTGCATTCCTCAAAACACTGAAGGACTTTACAGAGGTCTTTCAGCTTCGACCACTGCACACCTGTCAACTCCATGTCTGCTCTCAAAGTGCCTGGCCGTGTATCCTCCCACAAATGCATTATGGCCTGCCTCTGCTCGCACAGCTGCTCAACCATGTGCAGGGTGGAGTTCCACCTTGTTGCAATGTCGATAATGAGGCGGTGGTTGGGAAGGTGGAGCAATCGCTGCAGCTTCTGCATACGAATGGAGTGTACAGGCGACCGGCGGATGTGCGCGCACAGTCTTCGCACCTTCTGGAGCAGGGCTGTTAACTCCGGATAATTAATGAGGAAGCACTGCACCACCAGGTTCAAGGTGTGAGCCAAGCAAGGTATGTGGCTGAGTTTTGAAAGGGCTATGGCTGCCACAAAATTACGGCCGTTATCACTAACTACCTTGCCTGCCTCAAGATGTACACTGCCCAGCCATGACTCAGTTTGTCGCTGAAAGTACTCGGCCAGCACCTCGGCAGTGTGTCTGTCGCTCAAACACATCATCTGCAACACAGCCTGCTGACGCTTTCCACTAGCTGCTCGATAGGGGGACACCTCGTGTGCAACAGTGGCAGCTGCAGATGGAGTGCTTGTACAACTGCGCTATGTGGACGAGCTTTCGCTTCTGGAGGAGGAGGAGGGTCGAGCACCTACAGCCAACTGTTTCCTATACCATGGGCTAGGCAGCACTGTCCCAACACCGCTGTCCCCTGTGGACCCTGCATCCACCACATTAACCCAGTGCGCAGTGATGGATACGTAACGGCCCTGGTCATGCCGACTGGACCATGCATCAGTTGTGAGGTGCACCTTTCCACTCACTGACTGCTTGAGTGCATGGACAATGCGGTCTTTCACATGATGGTGGAGGGCTGGAATGGCTTTGCGAGAGAAGAAGTGGTGACTGGGTACGTCATAGCGTGTTTCCACCAACCGATAGGGCATCATCTCTAACGAGATTAGTTTGGCAATGTGGGCGTTCAAACCCAGTGTACGCGGATGAGAGACTGAGTACTTTCTTGACCTACTCATAGTGTCTGGGAGGGTGAGCTGGACTTGAGAGCTGCATATGGTGGAAGTAGCGGTGGACAGGGCGGACTGAGAGAGGGTTGATGATGGTGATGGAGTTGGTGTTCTTTCTGATGGCCTAGATTCAGTCTTTCGTTGATATACTGTAACAGTGGGATTCCCTGACTGCTGTGGCCTTGCAACGACACCTCAACATTTGCAGCTGTGCTAACCGGTGGGCTTACAGTGGGGGAAACAATGTAGCGTTGCTGACTACCTTCTTTGTGATCAGTTGCACATGTGGTACTTGAGGTTTGGTGTTGTGTCCATGCTTGCTAGTGCATGCTGGTTAAATGTCTAAGCATGCAACTGGTATTCATATTTTTCAGATTTTTCCCTCGGCTAAAGGTCTTTGCGCACTTCTTACAGATAACCTTGGCCTGATCATGAGGATTTTGTTCAAAAAAGTGCCACACTGCACTCTTCCTACTTTGGCAGACATTTTGCGGCCTAGCACGCTGTGATATTTTGACCCTCTGGACAAGCTGTCCAGCAACTCTTTTGATTTTTGGAACCTGTCTTTGGAGTGCTCCGGGTCTGCCAGATAACAGCTGTTGCGATGTCGATGTCTGCTGTGGATGCTCCTCCTCCTCATCTGAGCTATTGGAAGCAGCACCCTCTTCCCCCAATGGATGCCAATCTGGGTCAACAACTGGGTCATCCATCACCTCCTCTTCAATGTCATGTGCACCTTCCTCTGTGTCACCGTGTATGGTGGTATAGTGTGTGGGAAGGGGCACCTGAGTCTCATCAGGGTCAGAATCTGGCTCTGTACTCTGCGAGGACAATGTAGTGCTCTGAGTGAATGTACCAGCAGAATCATCCATCAGTGGCTGTGCATCAGTGCACTCCATGTCAGATTCATCTTGGCCTGGGTAATTCACCATTTCACTTGATAATCCAGGCATGGTATGTGAAAACAGCTCCATGGAGTAATCATTAGTATGGCCTGCGTCATCCTTCAATCTTGGTTGGGGTGAAGGACACAAGGAAAGGTGTGGTTCATGAACATGAGCCTCCAATGACGACTCAGTGCTTTTATTTTTTACAACTTCAGAATAGGAGGCGATAGAGCTGGAGGCTGAGTCAGCAATGTAAGACAAAACTTTTTCCTGAAGCTCTGGCTTTAAAAGCGGTTTGCCAACTCCTAGAAAACTAAGCCTTCGAGGCCTTGTGGAGCCAGACGATGACGCAGGCTCAACACCTCCTGCATTCGGTCCTATTTTGCTTTTGCCACTACCATCAGATCCACCACCAACACCATCATTACCAGCTGCCAACTCCCGCCCAATTCCACGGCCTCTTCCACCAGCCGTCCTCATTTTTGGTAGAAATGTAGACAAAATTCAACAAACTATATAGTAATGTAAAACAAGGTACAAGGTGTCTATAGGACAGGGGAGATTTTGAATTTCTGCACACACTAGTGGACACTGGACACTTTTGGATTGTGTAAGGCCCACTGAATATCACAGTGCTATGTCACAGGCTCGATGTCGCAGGTGTGAAAAATGTCACTAGAGGATAACGGAGATTTTGAATTTCTGCACACACTTGTGGACACTGGACACTTTTGGATTGTGTGAGGCCCACTGAATATCACAGCGCTATGTCACAGGCTCGATGTCGCAGGTGTGAAAAATGTGACTAGAGGATAATGGAGATTTTGAATTTCAGCACACACTTGTGGACACTGGACACTTTTGGATTGTGTGAGGCCCAGTGAATATCACAGCGCTATGTCACAGGCAGAAATTGGCTATTGTATGACAAACTACAAGGTGTATATAGAATTGTGCAGAATAGGAATCTCCCTAGAGTGTAGGTCTGTAAGAACTGAACAAGTCCTCGACTTATCCTTACAGAGTGACACACAGATAGCTTCACTGTGGCCGTGATAACAGCCGTTACACGGTACTGAGAGAGGAGCGTGCACGTACACGGCTGTCCGGTGTACGTAAAATTGTCAAGCTCCGTGTTTTTTAAGTATACGGACTGACACACGCTGTCTCTCTATAGTTTTGAATGTGATCAAACAGCAAATATATTTAACTGTTTGAAAACTAGACAAAACTAGAAGGTGCAGGTCTGTAAGAACGGAACATGTCCTTGACTTTTCCTTACAGAGCAACACACAGATAGCTTCACTGTGGCCGTGATAACAGTTACACGGTACTGAGAGAGGAGTGTGCACGTACACGGCTGTCCGGTGTATGTAAAATTGTCAAGCTCCGTGTTTTTTAAGTATACGGACTGACACACGCTGTCTCTCTATAGTTTTGAATGTGATCAAACAGCAAATATATTTAACTGTTTGAAAACTAGACAAAACTAGAAGGTGCAGGTCTGTAAGAACGGAACATGTCCTCGACTTATCCTTACAGAGTGACACACAGATAGCTTCACTGTGGCTGTGATAACAGCCGTTACATGGTACTGTGTGAGGAGTGTGCACCGCTGTATGGTGTGAAAAAATGCACGCTCAGTACCTCACCAGGACAAAAAAAAAATTGGGATTGCTTTTAAAAAAGCAGTTTGCAGAGCAGTGGGTAAACAGCAATGCAGCCGTCAGGAAGCCTTAGAAGGCAGCCTAACAACCAACACCGCTGATCCAGCAAAATATTGCCTCCACTTGCACTGCACACACAGTGACTGGTGTGTTGTACAGGCAAAATCGCTAGCAGCAGAAGCAGTTTTTTTTTTCTTCTTCCCTGCCTAACGCTCTCCCTACAAAATCATCATCATCAGCAGCAGCTCTCCCTATTCTGAGATCAGCATGAGTAACATGGCGGTCGGCGTGCACGCCCTTTTATACCCCCTGTGACACCCACCAAAGCAAGCCAATCACTTGCATGCCCTTCTGAAAGATGGTGGTGACCCCTGCCTATGTCATCACGTTGCCCACAGTGTCCGTGGATCCTGATTGGCTGAAATAGAGCGCAAAACAAACTTTTGAAACGCGACTTTGGCGCTTAAGTCGCCGACCTCGTGGCCGACCTCATCCTAGGGTCGGGTTTCGTTTCATGAAACCCGACTTTGCCAAAAGTCGGTGACTTTTGAAATTTTTCGACCCGTTTCGCTCAACTCTAGTGACCACATTTTACCAATTAAACCTCTCAATGAATTAATCTAGAGGTGTAGTGATTATATTGACACAACAGGTGTCACGCCACACTTTTATAACATTGGGCAGTGAAGAAAAAATAATTTACAGTTTTGCCACCAAGATTGTGTGTTAGCCCAAAGTTTTGCATTTTCACACTGGGAAATGTGTAAACATGGCACCAGAACTTGTCCCACAATTTTTGCTGAATGTATAAATACCCCATATGTGGCTGTACAGCACTATTAAGCCACATGGAGTGATTTGGGACGGACGGAGCACTATTTGCCTCCTGGAGCACAGATTTTACTAGACTATTTTTTGAATTCCATATAAAGAGCTCCTAAGTGCTAGAAAAGCAGAATCCCCCCTCCAGTGACCCCATTTTGAAAATTATAACCTTTTGGGAATCTACCTACAGATGTAGTGACAATTTTGACTCCATGGGTGTTTTCCAGAAACAGCCAGCAGTGGATGTTGCTAAGTAAAAATTGCTAATTGCCATTGTAGTGACCAGTACTCTGTAGTGACCAGTACATTATGCCCAGTTCATGTTTCTGTAGACATGTACCTGTAGATTAGGCGGTCTCTCAACACTACAGAAATGCCAAATATGTGGGCGCTAAATGTGGTTTCGGCTCACAGGGGATAAGAAGGGAGGGGGGCTTTAGAATTTGTGAGCGCATAATTTGCTGAATTTCTTGCCTTCTAACCTTTTCAGCTGAACTTAATGTGACCTTCTCTAAACTTTTGAATGCACATGTTCAACTGGATACAGGAAAGATATATATATATATATATATATATATATATATATATATATATATATGTGTGTAAGCCAGTAAATAGAAAAATATTTAGAATTGAGAGTTCTCAGTGGCTGATACCTTTTAATGGCTAACTGAAAAGATGGTAACAAATTGCAAGTTTTCAAGACTATGTAGGTCTCTTCATCAGGCTAGACTAATACAACATCTGAAGAATCACATATTTATGCACAAAATAGCACAGAAATAACGCAATAGATAAGACAAGTGACGTGAAGCAGAACTGTCATTATGGGAGAGGGATAAACATAAATATTTGAGCAGTTCATAGATAAGGAGTGTGAAAGTTATATTGTCCTCTGATTGCAGTCTGGTTGTGTGTTGTGTGATGCCCCCAGAAGGTCTGAAGAGCAAATTCCTTAATTGATGTAAAAAGACATAAATCCATGCAACACATTCATTCCTCCACTGAGAGGGATAACGGTTTTCTCACATAAACAAGTCCATGCGGTTTATTATGCAATCATAAACCGTACCACAAACAGTTCATTACATACACCACTGATAACATTAAGTTTGCGGTCTCTAAACACGCTGGACCATACTGCGTCCAATTCACGTGAGTTACTGCACAGTTCATTAACTGACCTTTTTCAGTGCACACAGTTCCCCCATACTCTTGGTTACTTTCTAGAAGCTCCTGCTCCACATGCTAACTCCTCGTCCGTCCTAGGTCCCCGAGGAAGCTGCCTAACTGGGATGACTGTCCCGGACAGTGCATTGCTCACCAGGCTACCCGGCAGTCCAGATACTCATCAGGATGGTAGCCTCCTCAATACAGTGACCGTCACAGGCTCTGCAGGTCCATGGCCTCACCCCATGCTTTCAGGAATCCGATCAACACACACAGGACCTTCCAACACAGAGTCGTTCAGGACCTTACACACTGACCATTCAGGTCATACACTCAGGCCATGTGACCAAACCTCAGTCACATTATATAGCTAAAACCATTCCCATAGGTGGGTAGTGTAAGTGTGGTTAATCAGTCCCACCCAGCTCGCCGGCTAACCCTATAAGCCCCCCTATTATAAACTAAGCAAAACTCATGGAACTACAAGTCCCAGCACAACAACATTATTTTGAGCTTGCAGTGCAGAGAACCTTTGCGACACGTACCAACCATTTACAATCATACAGGTCACTGTCTCACGATCATAATCACATATATGCCTGCAACTGCCATGCTGTCCTATGGCCTCAATACACCTCTGTGTGTATTATGATGAGCAATATAGCACCCCCTAGCTGTAACAGGGGTCACTGCCTCACAGTATCTAATCCTATCCTGTGTGATACAGTCTGCTGTGCCATGTATCTAATCCTATCCTGTGTGATACTGGGCTGTGTATCTAATCCTATCCTGTGTGATACAGTCTGCTGAGCTGTATATCTAATCCTATCCTGTGTTACTGACTGCTGAACTGTGTATTTAATCTTATCCTGTGTGATACAGTCTGCTGAAACATGTATCTAATCCTATCCTGTGTGATACTGGACTGTGTATCTAATTCTATCCTGTGTAATACTGTCTGCTGAGCTGTGTATCCAATCTTATCCTGTGTGATACTGGGCTTCCTCTGCAGTCTGTGTCAGAGGGTGGTCTGAGCCAGCACAGTAATAAATTGTATTATTTCCAGCTTTACAGAAGGACGATAACCCCATATAAGTTATAAGAATAATAGACCTCAGTTACCACAAATATCTACAAGGAAAACTGTTGCTCATAGCAACTAATCACAGCTCAGCTTCTTTTAAACAGCTCTGGGGAAATGAAAGATACTTAGTGATTGGTTGCTATGTCAAGTGGGCATGGCCTACACACAGATACACACACACACATACAGTACAGACCAAACATTTGGACACACCTTCTCATTCAAAGAGTTTTCTTTATTTTCATGACTATGAAAATTGTAGATTCACTCTGAAGGCATCAAAACTATGAATTAACACATGTGAAATTATATAATTAACAAAAAAGTGTGAAACAACTGAAAATATGTCTTATATTCTAGGTTCTCCAAAGTAGCCACCTTTTGCTTTGATTACTGCTTTGCACACTCTTGACATTCTCTTGATGAGCTTCAAGAGGTAGTCACCGGAAATGGACTTCCAACAGTCTTGAAGGAGCTCCCTGAGATACTTAGCACTTGTTCGCCCTTTTGCCTTTAAATCTGCGGTCCAGCTCACCCCAAACCATCGCGATTGGGATCAGGTCTGGTGACTGTGGAGGCCAGGTCATCTGGCATAGCACCCCATCACTCTCCTTCTTGGTGAAATAGCCCTTACACAGCCTGGAGGTTTGTTTGGGGTCATTGTCCTGTTGAAAAATTAATGATGGTCCAACTAAACGCAAACTGGATGGAATAACATGCCGCTGCAAGATGCTGTGGTAGCCATGCTGGTTCAGTATGCCATCAATTTTGAATAAATCCCCAACAGTGTCACCAGCAAAGCATCCCCACACCATCACACCTCCTCCTCCAGGCATCTAGAGTCCATCCGTTCACCTTTTCTGCGTTGCACAGACACGATGGTTGGAACCAAAGATCTCAAATTTGGACCAAAGCACAGATTTCCACTGGTCTAATATCCATTCCTTAGCAGTGGTTTCCTACCAGCTATTTTACCATGAAGGCCTGCTGCATAAAGTCTCTTCTTAACAGTTGTTGTAGAGATATGTCTGCTGCTAGAACTCTGTGTGGCATTGACCTGATCTCTAATCTGAGCTGCTGTTAACCTGCGATTTCTGAGGCTGGTGACTTGGATGAACTTATTCTCCACAGCAGAGGTGACTCTTGGTCTTCCTTTCCTTGGGGCAGTCCTCATGTGAGCCAGTTTCTTTGTAGCACTTGATGGTTTTTGCCACTGCACCTTCATTTCTTAAAGTAATGATGACTAGAGTTGAGCGAAACGGGTCGAAAAATTTCAAAAGTCGCCGACTTTTGGCAAAGTCGGGTTTCATGAAACGAAAACCGACCCTAGGATGAGGTCGGCCACGAGGTCGGCGACTTACGCGCCAAAGTCGCGTTTCAAAAGTTTGTTTTGCGCTCTTTTTCAGCCAATCAGGATCCACGGACACTGTGGGCAACGTGATGACATAGGCACGGGTCACCACCATCTTTCAGAAGGGCATGCAAGTGATTGGCTTGCTTTGGTGGGCGTCACAGGGGGTATAAAAGGGCGTGCATGCCGACCGCCATCTTTCTTCTGCCGATCTTAGCATAGGGAGAGGTTGCTGCTGATTCTGTAGGGAGAGTGTTAGGCAGGGAAGAAGAAAAAAAAACTGCTTCTGCTGCTAGCGATTGTGCCTGTGCAAGGGGAGGCTATATTGTGGTGTATCAGTGGTGTTGGTTGTTGGGCTGCCTTCTAAGGCTTCCTGACAGGTGCATTGCTGTTTACCCACTGCTCTGCAAACTGCTTTTTTAAAAGCAATCCCAATTTTTTTTTTTTTTGTCCTGCTGAGGTACTGAGCTGCAAACTGCTATTTTAAAAGCAATCCCAATTTTTTTTTTTTGTCCTGCTGAGGTACTGAGCGTGCATTTTTTCACACCATACAGCGGTGTACGCTTCTCACACAGTACCATGTAACGGCTGTTATCACAGCCACAGTGAAGCTATCTGTGTCACTCTGTGAGAATAAGTCGAGGACATGTTCCGTTCTTACAGACCTGCACTCTAGGGAGATTCCTACTCTGCCCAATTCTACATACACCTTGTAGTTTGTGATACACTAGCCAATTTCTGCCTGTGACATAGCGCTGTGATGTTCAGTGGGCCTCACACAATCCAAAAGTGTCCAGTGTCCACAAGTGTCTTCAGAAATTC
This sequence comes from Dendrobates tinctorius, assembly GCF_039654945.1. Taxonomy (NCBI): domain Eukaryota; kingdom Metazoa; phylum Chordata; class Amphibia; order Anura; family Dendrobatidae; genus Dendrobates; species Dendrobates tinctorius. Next base: position 2,445,530 of record NW_027361932.1, on the reverse strand, counting down.
AAAATCTCACTTTTCCTCTAGTCACTTTGGTCACAGCTGTGCCATCGAGCCTGTGACATAGCGCTCAGATATTCAGTGGGCCTCACACAATCCAAAAGTGTCCAGTGTCTGCAGAAATTCAAAATCTCACTTATCCTCTAGTCACTTTGGTCACAGCTGTGCCATCGAGCCTGTGACATAGCGCTCAGATATTCAGTGGGCCTCACACAATCCAAAAGTGTCCAGTGTCCACAAGTGTCTGCAGAAATTCAAAATCTCACTTATCCTCTAGTCACTTTGGTCACAGCTGTGCCATCGAGCCTGTGACATAGCGCTCAGATATTCAGTGGGCCTCACACAATCCAAAAGTGTCCAGTGTCCACTAGTGTGAGCAGAAATTCAAAATCTCACTTATCCTCTAGTCACTTTGGTCACAGCTGTGCCATCGAGCCTGTGACATAGTGCTCAGATATTCAGTGGACCTCACACAATCCAAAAGTGTCCAGTGTCCACAAGTGTCTGCAGAAATTCAAAATCTCACTTATCCTCTAGTCACTTTGGTCACAGCTGTGCCATCGAGCCTGTGACATAGCGCTCAGATATTCAGTGGGCCTCACACAATCCAAAAGTGTCCAGTGTCCACAAGTGTCTGCAGAAATTCAAAATCTCACTTATCCTCTAGTCACTTTGGTCACAGCTGTGCCATCGAGCCTGTGACATAGCGCTCAGATATTCAGTGGGCCTCACACAATCCAAAAGTGTCCAGTGTCCACTAGTATGAGCAGAAATTCAAAATCTCCCCTGTCCTATAGACACCTTGTACCTTGTTTTACATTACTATATAGTTTGTTGGATTTTGTCTACATTTCTACCAAAAATGAGGAAGGCTGGTGGAAGAGGCCGTGGAATTGGGCGGGGGTTGGCAGCTGGTAATGATGGTGTTGGTGGTGGATCTGATGGTAGTGGCAAGAGCAAAATAGGACCGAATGCAGGAGGTGTTGAGCCTGCGTTATCGTCTGGCTACATAAGGCTTCGAAGGCTTAGTTTTCTAGGAGTTGGCAAACCGCTTTTAAAGCCAGAGCATCAGGAAAAAGTTTTGTCTTACATTGCTGACTCAGCCTCCAGCTCTACCTCCTCCTCTTCTTCAGTTGTAAAAAGTAAAAGCACTGAGTCGTCATTGGAGGCTCATGTTCATGAACCACACCTTTCCTTGTGTCCTTCACCCCAACCAAGATTGAAGGATGACGCAGGCCATACTACTGATTACTCCATGGAGCTGTTTTCACATACCATGCCTGGATTATCAAGTCAAATGGTGAATTACCCAGGCCAAGATGAATCTGACATGGAGTGCACTGATGCACAGCCGCTGATGGATGATTCTGCTGGTACATTCACTCAGAGCACTACATTGTCCTCGCAGTGTACAGAGCCAGATTCTGACCCTGATGAGACTCAGGTGCCCCTTCCCGCACACTATACCACCATACACGGTGACACAGAGGAAGGTGCACATGACATTGAAGAGGAGGTGATGGATGACCCAGTTGTTGACCCAGATTGGCATCCATTGGGGGAAGAGGGTGCTGCTTCCAAAAGCTCAGATGAGGAGCATCCACAGCAGACATCGACATCGCAACAGCTGTTATCTGGCAGGCCCGGAGCACTCCAAAGACAGGTTCCAAAAATCAAAAGAGTTGCTGGACAGCTTGTCCAGAGGGTCAAAAGATCACAGCGTGCTAGGCCGCAAAATGTCTGCCAAAGTAGGAAGAGTGCAGTGTGGCACTTTTTTGAACAAAATCCTCTTGATCAGGCCAAGGTTATCTGTAAGAAGTGCGCAAAAACCTTTAGCCGAGGGAAAAATCTGAAAAATTTGAATACCAGTTGCATGCTTAGATATTTAAACACCATGCACTTGCAAGCGTGGACACAACACCAAACCTCAAGTGCCACATGTGCAACTGATCACAACGAAGGTAGTCAGCAATGCTACATTGTTTCCCCCACTGTAAGCCCACCGGTTAGCACAGCAGCAAATATTGAGGTGTCGTTGCAAGGCCACAGCAGTCAGGGAATCCCACTGTTATATCAACGAAAGACTGATTCTAGGCCATCAGAAAGAACACCAACTCCATCACCATCATCAACCCTCTCTCAGTCCGCCCTGTCCACCGCTACTTCCACCATATGCAGCTCTCAAGTCCAGCTCACCCTCCCAGACACTATGAGTAGGTCAAGAAAGTACTCAGTCTCTCATCCGCGTACACTGGGTTTGAACACCCACATTGCCAAACTAATCTCGTTTGAGATGATGCCCTTTCGGTTGGTGGAAAGAGCAGCTTTCCGCGAACTCATGGCCTATGCAGTACCACGCTATGACCTACCCAGTCGCCACTTCTTCTCTCGCAAAGCCATCCCAGCCCTCCACCATCATGTGAAAGACCGCATTGTCCATGCACTCAAGCAGTCAGTGAGCGGAAAGGTGCACCTCACAACTGATGCATGGTCCAGTCGGCATGGCCAGGGCCGTTACGTGTCCATCACTGCGCACTGGGTTAATGTGGGGGATGCAGGGTCCACAGGGGACAGCGGTGGTGGGACAGTGCTGCCTAGCCCACGGTATAGGAAACAGTTGGCTGTAGGCGTTCGACCCTCCTCCTCCTCCTCCTCCAGAAGCGAAAGCTCGTCCACAGAGCGCAGTCGTACGAGCACTCCATCTGCAGCTGCCACTGTTGCACACGAGGTGTCCCCCTATCGAGCAGCTAGTGGAAAGCGTCAGCAGGCTGTGTTGCAGATGATGTGTTTGGGCGACAGACACACCGCCGAGGTGCTGGCCGAGTACTTTCAGCGACAAACTGAGTCATGACTGGGCAGTGTACATCTTGAGGCAGGCAAGGTAGTTAGTGATAACGGCCGTAATTTTGTGGCAGCCATAGCCCTTTCAAAACTCAGCCACATACCTTGCTTGGCTCACACCTTGAACCTGGTGGTGCAGTGCTTCCTCAAAAATTATTCGGAGTTAACAGCCCTGCTCCAGAAGGTGCGAAGACTGTGCGCGCAAATCTGCCGGTTGCCTGTACACTCCGTTCGTATACAGAAGCTGCAGCGATTGCTCCACCTTCCCAACCACCACCTCATTATCGACATTGCAACAAGGTGGAACTCCACCCTGCACATGGTGGAGCGGCTGTGCGAGCAGAGGCAGGCCATAATGCATTTGTGGGAGGATACACGGCCAGGCACTTTGAGAGCAGACATGGAGTTGACAGGTGTGCAGTGGTCGAAGCTGAAAGACCTCTGTAAAGTCCTTCAGTGTTTTGAGGAATGCACACGGCTGGTAAGCGCAGACGACGCCATCCTAAGCATGAGCATCCCACTTATGCGTCTGCTCATGCAAACTTTGACGCACCTTAAGGAGCAGGCTTCTGCAGCCAATGTTGATGAGGAGGAAGAGGAGGAGGGAATCCTTGATGACATTCAGCCATTGTCTGCTCAGGGACCTCTCCTGGACGAGGTGGAGGAAGAAGAGGAGGAGGAGGATGATGGGGATGATTACTTAGGGGAGGAGGATGCATCTCGTGGGGCAAGTGAAAATGTTGGCGTGGCAAGGTCTGGTACAGGGTTTGTGCGTGACTGGAGGGATGTGGATTTGCCAGAAAGTGCTCCTCCACCCAGCACTCGCAGTGCATCATTGACACCGGGAACATTGGCCCACATGTCAGATTATGCCTTGCAGATCCTAAAAAGGGACCCCCACATTGCCAAAATGATGAACGATGACGACTACTGGTTGGCCAGCATCCTGGATCCACGCTATAAAGGCAAATTACAAAACATCATGCCACAGGAGAACCTTGACCTAATATTGGCTAATAAACAAGCAACTCTGGTAAATCGGTTGCTTGAGGCATTCCCAGCACACAGCAGCGGTGATGGTTCTCACACGAGCCGTACGGGCCGGGGTCAGCTTGGCAGAGGTGTTCGTGGTGCACACAGCAGAAGTGGCGTTGGAGACAGGGGTTTCATGACAATGTTGTGGACTGATTTTTCAAGTACCGCTCACACAACTGGTAATACTGCATCGATGGAAAGTGACAGGAGACAGCAGTTGTCAACTATGGTTACAAACTACTTTTCCTCCCATATCGATGTTCTCCTACACAGGTCATTCCCCTTTGACTATTGGGCCGCTAAACTGGACACCTGGCCTGAATTGGCACAATATGCCTTACAGGAGCTCGCTTGCCCAGCTGCAAGTGTGCTATCGGAAAGAGTCTTCAGTGCAGCTGGATCAATCCTGACAGAAAAAAGGACCCGTCTGTCAACCCAAAATGTGGATGATCTAACCTTCATTAAAATGAACCACGCATTGGTTTCCAAGGATTTTGTCCCACCTTCCCCTGATGACACATAGGGTGACAGAAAAATGGCTTGCTTTGGTCCACCTCTTCCTGGGACTTGACCTATTTCACCTTTTGCATCAGCTGAATGTCCAACATCAATATATGCCACTTTCTAAAACTCCCTAACTGTGCTGCCTCCCCCCCCCCCATGGCCGGGGTCACCACCTAGCGCACGACACCGTGCGAGTGCCGTTGCCCTGGACAGGTGGGTAGGCCGACTCTTGGGCACGGGCACTGGCACAGGGTCCCTCATAGTGCAATCAAGTGTCTCTGATGGTGGTGGTGCACACCCGCCGTCAGACACACCGCTGTACTATGAGGGGCCCAGTGCCAGTACCGACGCCCACGAGTGGGCCCCCCTTGCTTGGGCAGGGCCCCAGCATTTGCAATCTTTACCTCTCCCTGCTCCTCCGCTGTGTAGTCTGGGCCGTCAAATCCATACTGTGCCTGACACCGTTTGAGCCTGCCTCCTGATGTATAGACATATATTTTGAATGTGTACGCTATCCATACATGTTATCTGGGGATACGGTACCCTTTCTAACCTTTGTGCAATCACGTGCAATCCATACTGGGCCTAATACCGTCTGAGCCTGCCTCCTGATGTATAGACATATATTTTGAATGTGTACGCTATCCATACATGTTATCTGGGGATACGGTACCCTTTCTAACCTTTGTGCAATCACGTGCAATCCATACTGGGCCTAGCAGCGTCTGAGCCTGCCTCCTGATGTATAGATATATATTTTGAATGTGTTCGCTATCCATACATGTTATCTGGGGATACGGTACCCTTTCTAACCTTTGTGCAATCACGTGCAATCCATACTGGGCCCAACACCGTCTGAGCCTGCCTCCTGATGTATAGACATATATTTTGAATGTGTACGCTATCCATACATGTTATCTGGGGATACGGTACCCTTTCTAACCTTTGTGCAATCACGTGCAATCCATACTGGGCCTAACACCGTTTGAGCCTGCCTCCTGATGTATAGACATATATTTTGAATGTGTACGCTATCCATACATGTTATCTGGGGATACGGTACCCTTTCTAACCTTTGTGCAATCACGTGCAATCCATACTGGGCCTAACACCGTCTGAGCCTGCCTCCTGATGTATAGACATATATTTTGAATGTGTACGCTACCCATACATGTTATCTGGGGATATGGTACCCTTTCTAACCTTTGTGCAATCACGTGCAATCCATACTGGGCCTAACACCGTCTGAGCCTGCCTCCTGATGTATAGACATATATTTTGAATGTGTACGCTATCCATACATGTTATCTGGGGATACGGTACCCTTTCTCACCTTTGTGCAATCACGTGTAATCCATACAGGGCGTGAGAATGGCTGGCGAGCTGTTAAGCAAGCTACAGCACCTGTGGTTTGCACACGTAAGTTTTTCATTTTTTCAGGAATGACGGTTAGGCCTAATTCCGGAACTGCGGTTGACCTGCACTTACTGGGAAATCATTGTTCGCGGGTAATAATTGTAATCAGTGATTCCCATCACTAACGTTGTTCAGCGGGTTATCTGCACCTGTAAGCGACAAACGCTGGCCTTTTCAGTGTAGCGCACATGCAGCCACGGACATGTAAGGGCATGACACACCAGTTATTGGCCAATCTCATGTGCCAGAGCCTCACGTGTCCCTCTAGTAAGCCGGACTCGGACCGCGGGGCATGACGGAGTCTCGTTCGTTAACGGAATTAAGCTTGCAATGTGTGCATCTGTTCTGTAGCTGGCATGGGGTTTCCCAGGTGGAGTCGAATTTAACCGTAGGCTCCACTCCTGGTGGTGCCCTTCTGGACATTCCTTTAAGGTTCAGCTTTGCAACCATAATGCCCACGTAAAACAAACACTTTGCCTTCATGAACGCTGTTTGGAGGGTCATGACTCGTGGGAATAACGCCGCCCAATCAGTTAACCTGCTAGAGAGATCCTTCGTTGCTCCCAAGCATGACATCACACTCCCTAGGAAGAAGGTAATGCCACTGTGGCGACCGTCCTCCTGGGGGCGACACAAGTGCACTGATGCCCAGCCACTGCTCGATCAATCTGCTGGTACATTGACCCAGACCACTACAATTCCCCTCGCACGCTACACGGCCTGAATCTGACCCTGATGAAACTCAGGTTACCCTTCCCATATACAGTTCCATCTTACACGGTGACAAAGAGGAAGCTGCAGATGAAAGTGCAGGTTCGGCCCACCCGCCATCAGACACACCACCGTACTATCAGGGGCCCTGTGCCAGTGCCGTCGCCAATGAGTGGGCCCCCCTGCTTGCTCAGGATCACAGCACTTGCAAGGTTGAAATACTGTGCAGTGAGATGGAAGATGGGGACGACGAGGAGTCCAGACTAGTACAGGGATTCCCTAGCGAGGAGACTTATTTGATTGTTTTCAATGTTGGGACAGCAATTTTTGGGGAGCACTATACTCTGGAGAATGATAGATGGGGCCCACCATACACTGGAACATTCCAAAGGTGGACATCAGACACTGGAGCAGCATTTACAGGGCCCATTATACACTAGAGCATTAGAAATGGGGCTCATTATGTTTGGAGCATTATTTGGGCCCATAAGACAGTGGAGCTTCATCCATGGGGACAAACACATACTGTAGCATTATGTGGAGCTCATCATATACTGTTTCAAACATTATATGGGACCAATGATTCTGTATGGAGAAATAGATGGGCCTCGTCATGAGATGTAAAAAGTGAAGTATTTTTCATTGTACTATACCGCTATTTCTCTGCCGTATCGGAGCATGATGAGTTGTGGTATGTTTTAAAGGGGCGCTCTTTCGCCCAGGGCACATGAAAACCTGGAGCCAGCCCTCCCCCCCACAACTGTAGCCAAATAACCCCCATTTTTCAGTGTGTAACTTGTATTATGAAGTTAATTAAGGTTGACAAGCTTAAGTAAGAAGAATTGATGCTTTTGGCATTCAAATGGGCACTGTTGGTGTGTTTCCTGTCCTCCTCTCACTGCCGACTTTTATTCCCCATTGACTTACATTGGGTTTCGTGTTTCGGGATGACCCCGACTTTTCCCTATAATCGGACGATCTTGCTCGACCCGACTTTTGGAAAAGTCGGGTTTCACGAAACGAAACGCGACCCTAAAAAACCAAAAGTCGCTCAACTCTAATGATGACCACTCGTTTTTCTTTACTTAGAATTTGTATTATGGCAAGAAAAAAAGCAGCTAACAGTCTATTCAGTAGGACTATCAGCTGTGCATCCACCAGACTTCTGCACAAAAAAACTGATGGTCCCAACCCCATTTACAAGGCAAGAAATCCCACTTATTAAACCTGACAGGGCACACCTGTGAAGTGAAAACCATTTCTGGTGACTACCTCTTGAAGCTCATCAAGAGATGCCAAGAGTGTACAAAGCAGTAATCAAAGCAAAAGGTGGCTACTTTGAAGAACCTAGACTATAAGACATACAGTATTTTCAGTTGTTTCACACTTTTTTGTTAATTATATAATTCCACATGTGTTAATTCATAGTTTTGATGCCTTGTGGGGAGGAGGACTCCCAGACAGTGAAAGGACAGGTACCCAGGGGACCGCCATAAGGGTTCCTGAGGGAACGATACTGGGAGGACAGTAAAAGGAAGGACTTGACTGAAGATGTCAGGGAAACAGGGGGCGGGGCAAGCTTAAAAGGAGCAGGGGGCGCGCTGAAGTGGCAGTTGACAGAGAGCAGGACAACAGACAGGATGCTGTATGAGACAGAGAGGACCAAGGCTACCTCAGGCCACAGACCATTCCTCTACAGCGGTCAGGTCACTGCCCCCCTGCCTTCTCCCACAGCTGTGGCCCTATCACCGGCCCCAGGGGGCGCCACCTCGCTACAGGCGGTAGTAGAGGCCCCCGTCCAGTTTGCTAAGGGACCCTGAGCAGAGGTTGGTGAACGGTTATATTTAGAGACTGCATCATTACCGCACCCCATCAGCACCGTTTCTTCAGGGCCTGTTGTGCCCCACGGGCATCACTTCTTCAGGGCCTGTTGCGCCCCACCGGCACCGTTTCTTCAGGGCCTGTTGCGCCCCACCGGCACCGTTTCTTCAGGGCCTGTTGCGCCCCGTCGGCACCGTTTCCTCAGGGCCTGTTGTGCCCCACCGGCATTGTTTCTTCAGGGCCTGTTACGCCCCACCGGTATAGTTTCTTCTGGGCCCGACGAGCCCAAACCTTCCCGGAAGATCGAGACATCAAGGTAGCCGCATCAACGACCTCTAAGCGGCCGCATCTGCAATCCTAAGCGACGCATGGAAGGATAAGTGGACTCTACTTTAGAAAATAAGTGTGATAGTTTAGCCATAGTCTGGCTTCCGTCACCCGGACTAGCCGGGTTACTCGCAGTTACACAAAAAGTACCATTTAATTTGTTGAGTCCCGGCAAGGACAGATTGCTTGTTCCCCCATTTTGTCTGTTCAGTATAGCCCTAGTGGCTTCAATTTATAAAAGCTCATTATACAAGTCATACCCTGTCTCGTGTCTCGTCACTGCATCCTGAGAACCTGCTAGAACCCTACAGCCTTCAGAGTGAATCTAAAATTTTCATAGTCATGAAAATAAAGAAAACTCTTTGAATGAGAAGGTGTGTCCAAACTTTTGGTCTGTACTGTACATACACTCATTTTTATATATATAGATTCTGTTTCTCAGAGTTCAAGTGTACATACTGTACAAATTACAAACCTCCCCATTCTTTGTAGGTGGGAAAATTTGAAAAATCACCAGGTTATCAAACACTTAATTTAGACACTTTATATACATTATATAGTGCCAGTATTGGATTAACAGCAATTGTGGTTTTTCAATTGTTTGGTAAACCATCATTTGATTTTACACCTATCTCACCTACAAAACATTGGAGTTTTGAAAGTGAAGCAACTGCTCTCCAACAAAGTGAACTGATTAGCTGCAATTTTATGAAGCAAGTTAGCTTCTAAGTTTTTTTGCCTCTCAGTTTGACCTTACACTAAGGGCAGGTGCAGACAGCCATATAAACAGTCCAAGTGTTAACCGACAAAACATCGGTACACACCCAAACCAATATTAGTCATTGGGGCCTTGCATATGTCCAAATTTTTTCCTCGGAGATAGTTTGTTCAAGGAAAAAAAATTTCTGGATGTTCACATCACACTCGGCCATGCAAGTCAATGTCAGGCTTCACTCTGATGACATGTGAGTGCAGTCTCATTTCTGTGCACTGTCACAATGGGAAAGATGGATAAATTGTGTTTCCAATGGTATCACACTACACTGGCACTCTGAATGAACTCTGACAGTCTGCATGAGCCTTAAGAAACATTAGTTTCCTTCATATTATTCTACTACACATACATCAACACAAGATGGTGCTTTTGACAGCAATAACAGTTTTACTGGGCAATTATATTTTCCTCAAGATAACCCATCAACATCAGATAGAGGGGTAAAACTTTCAAAAGTTCAGATAATTGTCACTGCAGTAACTCGCATGCGTTCTCGACACCGTGCTGTTCACGGTGTTTACTGCTCTGCTTAGCCTCATGCCTGGCTGCCGAGCTGACTCCTCATGCAGCACAATTTAACCATGCTGTGTGCTGCAGAGTTTGTATTCTCCAGCCCATCATCCACCAGCAGATACTATATCAGGCAGTGCCGCCTTCCACACTTTGTCTGCGTTTATGATCCAGTGTCTTTTGTCTCTAGTGTCCAGCTGAGGTGCGCCTCTGTCTAATCTGTTCTGTTATCGACCCGGCTTGTCTATTCTTCTATACTGATCTTTCCGTTCCTTTGTTTGTGAACCCCTGCTCCCTGCCTTGACATCAGACCATCTAGCTACTCTTCTGTCTTGCAAAGGTGCTAGTGAATACCAGATAGCTACTTAGTTACGCCCCTCCTTGGTAAACCCGGTCAGTGGTGCAGTGGGTACACACTCACCAGTGTTACACCGATCAGATGATAGAAGGGCTCTAGCTTCCTGAATTTAGTAGTGTATGTAACTGGTACTTCAATTATTTTTTTTCTTGCTAGTAGTAAAGTAATATGTACTCTCTAATAATTCTGCGTATGCTGTAATATAAAATAGGTCCTCCTGCACTGACTTTCTAGCGAGTATGTAATAAATACATATGTACTTAAATCAAATGCCAATCAAAAAAGGCAATTTCTGCATCAGGAGGGAAAAAACAGCAGCCTGGAGCAATGTTGATACAGGGAACATGTCTCAAACAGCTCTGCCCTAATGAAGCTGCGCTAAGGCCTGTTTCACACTTGCTTTTTTTTGCAGCGCGTTTTTCCCGCAAAAAAACGCATTGAAAAACGCATACAAAAGCATACAACTGCTGCGTTTTTTTCAAGCATTTTTATGAGCATGCATGAAAAAAACGCAGCGTTTTTAAGCGTTTGTATGCGTTTTTAGTGCGTTTTTACCGCGTTTGCGTTTTTTTCCAACATTAGGTGGCCACTCACACTAACCCAAACCATGACTTTACTAACCCTAACCCTGACCCTAACCCTAACCCTAACCCTAACCCTGACCCTAACCCTAACCCTAACCCTGACCCTAACCCTTAACCAAACCATACTTAACCCTAACCCTGACCCTAAACCTAACCCTGACCCTAACCCTAACCCTAAACCCCCTTAACTAACCCTAACTTTACCCAAACCCCTAAATTCCATTGTCTAAACTAATGGTAAAAAAAAAAACGCATGTGCAAAAAAACGCATACATAAGCATGCCAATGCGCACATATGCTCACCATAGACTTATAATGGGTGTCTTGCTGTAAAAAAACGCATTGCGCGCGCATGCGTTTTGAGGCAAATCGGACGCACAAAAAATGCAACAAGTTGCATTTTGTGCGCCCGAGCGCATACCGCAAAAAAACGCATGCGCGGTAAAACGCGTACAAACGCATGTGTATGCACACATAAGCGCATCCCATGCAAAGTATAGGAAAAAAAAACGCATGCGCTATTTAGCGCTAAATTACCGCGAAAAAAACGCAAATGTGAAACCAGCCTAAGAAGCAGTAAAGGAGCAAGCCACTGAGAAAAAAATAGCAGGTAATTATTTCTTGCAGGTAATGACTTATGATTTTTTTATCTCCTGAGTAGAGAATCCCTTCATTGGTCTCCTCATTTCCCCAACTTTCTATAATCTATTATAATAGAGACTGTATGTTACGACTGGGTCAAGTCCTGATGTGATCCCTGGGGGATCTAGGCTCAGAAGGTCACATTGCTTAATTGATCGCAGGTCCTTCTTGGAGCCCATTTGACTATTACCTTGAATTGGATTCACTGTCATTCGATTCACTGTCAAGCTGTAGAACTGGGCAGTAGCACCTTGTGACCACTCTCTTCTACTATATAAACCTGCTGCTAGCTTCATTCTTTGCCAGTTATAGTTCCTCTATACTGACCTCTTTAAAAGAACCTGTCTCTGGATAAGCTGTGGAGTTCGTTCCTGTTGCAGTAGAAAAGCTTCCTGTTGAAGAAGCTGAAGAGTGCTATTTGTTGTGTCTTTTCCCACCTATTTGTCTTACCTTCCTTGTGTTGTCTTATTATAGTAGTGGAACTAGTGTCTCACTTACCTATGTACTAGACAGGGTAAGTTCAGGGCCAGCACGTGATCGCACTCGGGTGAAAGACCTATCTAGGGACGATAGGGAGTGCAGGGGTCTGAATCAGAATTTTGTTAGGAGGTGAACCCTCTTCCTTCTCCCTATCGCCAGGACCTTCCTTGTACATATTTCCTGGTGTTACCCTCCTGTTTGCTCTGCACCCTGGGCATCCTCTTTCCTTCATCGTGACATTATTCAGTAATCATGCCTTCTTGCTTTATCACAAAACAGTACATTAATGCTCCACATGCCTATTCTCATTATGTATTTTCTGTTTAAAAGATGCAGCCTCTGCATATTTCATTTTGCTGAATATCAATAACTAGTTTCTTATTTCACTATTTGGAGTGCAGGACACAAAACATTAATTATTAATAATAGACTAAAAGTCCAGGTTATCTCCGTGGACAAAGACACTAAAGATAAATTATGAACCACAATAATGTGGTCACAGGAAACAAAACTGCCTTGTAATACAATTTTCATATAAGAAATGTATTAATTTCTAAAATAAACTGCTTGAGCAGTGTGCCAAGATGACTATGTCTCTGACGGCGATGCAATGTACTACATTTCTGCATGTATTACTTTTTAAAAATGGACAACATAGAAAGTGTTGTGTTAGTAATTGTACGTACAGAGGGTATGGAAAATATTCAGATCCCTTTAAATTTTTCGCTCTTTGTTTCATTGCAGCCATTTGGTAAGCTAAATAAAGTTCTTTTTTTTTATCTCATTAAAGGACACTCTCACCCCATCTTGACTGAAAAAACAGAAATGTAGAATTTTTTGCAGATTTAGTAAAATAGAAAAACTGAAATATCTCATATTCATAAGTATTCAGACCATTTGCTCAGTATTGAGTAGAAGCACCTTTTTGAGCTAGTACAGCCATGAGTCTTCTTGGGAATGATGCAACAAGTTTTTCACAACTGGATTTGGGGATCTCTGCCATTCTTCCAGTTCTGTCGGGTTGGATGGTGAACATTGGTGAACAGTAGTGATGAGCAAGTATACTCGTTGCTCAGGTTTTCTCGAGCATGCTCGGGTGTCCTCTGAGTATTTTGGCCATACCAAACATGCATTCCACACATGTATTCAAGCTGTCTAGCAGTCCCAAATTATGCAGCTGAGACTACGAAAACTAAATCTCCGAGCACGCCAAAATACTCGGTGGACACCCAAGCATGCTCGGGAAAACCCGAGCAACGAGTATACTCGCTCATCACTAGTGAACAGCCATTTTCAGGTCTCTCCAGAGATGCTCAATTGGATTTAGGTCAGGGCTCTGGCTGGGCCAGTCAAGAATGGTCACAGAGGTGTTCTGCTGTTCTGAAGCCACTCCTTTGTTATTTTAGCTGTGTGCTTAGGTTCATTGTCTTGTTGGAAGGTCAACCTTCGGCCAAGTCTGAGGTCAGAGCACTCTGGAAGAGGTTTTCATCCAGGATATCTCTGTACTTGTCAACATTCATGTTTCCTTCAATTGCAACCAGTCGTCATGTCTCTGCAGCTGAAAGACACCCACATAGCATGATGCTACCAATGTGGTGCCCCAGGTTTACGGTTGCCACAGTAGCCTTACCTCCCTGCTAGGGAGAGTGATGTCATGCCTGGAAGCAAGGAAGGGATCTCTTTATATAAGGTAGTTCCAGCCCACAACACAGTTCCTGCTCCAGGCCAGCAGAGAGAGATCTAAACCCGATTTCAGGAGAGCTGCTCTCTCTGGTCAGGAGGAGGAAGTTAGTGAGGAGTTGATGCCTGAGCAGGGAAGTGAGAGGATGTGCGGAGTGGAGCTGGGGACAGGTGCATAGCAGAGCTCATCCCCAGGCTTGAGCGCCAGAGACCGGACACCGGAGTGTGACGATGTGTGGGTGCTAAACGTCCCACAGCAGAATCCGGAGGACAAGAGGCTGCAGATCCTCTGTTCCCAACTGAGACTCGACATCACAGTAGCACGTGTGAGCCGGAGATGCCATATAGAGGTGATTCATGATGGAGGCTACAGTTCCCTGTCATGCGAGTGGAATTTGACCTAAGTAACAGACAGAAAGAGAAACTTGAGTGGAGTTTACAACAGCAAGTACCTCAGAGAATAGCGCTAGAGTGGAGACCTCACATCCCACCTGTATAGAGAGATTCCCAAATTGCTTTCAGGCTGACCAACTCCAGTACCAACTGTAACTTGAGCCCTGGACTGTACCTACAAACCACAGTAAAAGGTAACGGAAACTTCACTCTGTTGTGTCCTTTGAATTCTTTCTGCAATACCTTCTCAGCACTGCTATATCCTTTGCTAACTACTACATCACCATCTTCCTCAACATCTTTCATCTGCCCTGGGACAAAGCTCTACCTGTGGGGAGCTATACCAACTCTGCTGCATCACCATCAGTCCCAGCAGATCTGCACTGCAGCGCTCGTCACTTCTGACCAGATACCACAGGTGGCATCACGATCACTCATTACAAAAACTCTTTATTTTTCATCCCTTGTAAATATCTCCCTTTTTTTGGATGCCCTGGGCTAAGGACCGGGTCACCACCGCAGTGACACTACCCCTTTAAGAAGCGGCTCGGTACTGAGTACCCCACGGCCCTGGCGTGCGCTCCACCACCACCATGTTTCACTGTTGGGATTATATTGGGCAGGTGATGAGGCGTGCCTGGTTTTCACCACACATACAGCTTAGAATTATCACCAAAAAGTTCCAACTTCGTCTTATCAGACCAGAGAATTTGATTTCTCATAGTCTGGGAGTTCTTCTTGGCTTTTTAGCAAACTCTATGCAGGCTTTCATATGTCTATCACTGAGGAGAAGCTTCCATCAGGCCACTCTGCCATAAAGGCCCCACTGGTAGAGTAATGGCAGAGCATCCCCAAATCCAGGTGTGAAAAACTTTCCCAAGAAGACTCATGGCTGTACTAGCTCAAAAGGGCGCTTCTATTGAATACTGAGCAAAAGGTCTGAATACTTATTACCATGTGATATTTCAGTTTTCTTTTTTAATAAATTTGCAAAAATTTCTACATTTCTGTGAAAAAAAACTTTTTTGAATTTACCAAATGGCTTCAATGAAACAGAGTGAAGAATTTTAAGGGGTCTGAATACTTTCCGTACACACTGTAGTCTATAAAATATTCCAATTTTAAACAGCATTTTTAAAGCAAATGTCATGTTTTGCTTTTTTTGCCTGTTTTTAATTTATAGTTATAGAAGGATAGGGGAAATGAAGGGAGGTCAGCTCACTAGTCTCAGATGCGATCCATAATCCTCCTGCGCACGGAGTCACCTTGATCAGGGGCGTTGACTGAAGCAAAATAAAGGATAGAATCTCCAGCGCTGGACTTCAGTTAAAAATTCATCATTTATTATAAATTCTTAAAATCGGACAGAAAAAAGTATGAATAAGGACATACAGACAGATGGGGTCTCTGGTGGTCTCCAACCAACGCGTTTCGACCTAGAGGGTCTTACTCATGGTTCCAAATGATAAATAATAATAAATAATGAATTTTTAACTGAAGTCCAGCGCTGGAGATTCTATCCTTTATTTTGTTTTTAATTTATGTCTCATTTTTATTTTAATTTGCACCTGTTTTATAATTCTCCAGTTATTTCATTTGCCATTGAGGGCGGAGTTTAGGTTTTCAACCTGTTTTTTTCTGATAATTTCTGACTTTTTCAAAAAGTTGCAAAATTTGACTCATATGTGCTCCAATCCCTCCTTGTAGTAAATTTATGTGAGCCAGTTATTTTGGGGCAATTTTTGCCGTAAAAAATTTTGAAAAAGGAAAAAAGAGCAATGTCAGCAGTGTGATCAATAATGAAAATAACTTGGCACTCAACTTATAGCGTTCATGAAAATAGAATTTTATTTGTGCAGTCTGCAAAACGTTTCAGCCTACATGGCCTTCATCAGTCTGCGGTAGAATATAACAAACAAGAAAACAAAATTATAATAATAAAATGAAATATTGACCTAATCATCATAATATTGCATAGATATTGTATACAATAATTAGTACAGCAATACGGTGAAGAAAATGACATGAGTACAGAAAAAATGCTGTTATTCATGTCTGAAGAAAACCAGATGGGAGGATGGAAGAAAAATTGAAGAAAAAATTGGAGTAATAGAAAAAAATTGAAAAATGAACCTACCCGACTGCTTTAAATAATTTGGTAAAGAGATAATGAGATAAGTAATGTGCCATCTCCTGATGAAATAATATGAGGTATTATGAGGTTAATGAGCTGAAAGTGGAAGCTCATATAGGTAATACTCAGGTATTGTGAAATCATACCTGTTGTAAGGACCGTAATGGTGGGCTCTCCAGCTCACTGTCCAGGCAAAATTCTGTACAATAACCAATGTATGGTAAGATATCCAACTCCCTGTCCAGGCAAAATTCTGTACAATAACCAATGTATGGTAAGATATCCAACTCCCTGTCCAGGCAAAATTCTGTGTAATGACCAAACACCAAGAGGAAAGTGTATAGTGAACGATCAATGGGTGCACACACAAAAAAAAAAGGGCACTTTACCTTTTATTTTTGATCAGGGTGCCTGTATAATTGGACCTTGTGAGGCTAAAAAAAGAAAGGTAATGTATGAGTAAACACAGAAAAAAATAACTAATCAATGGAGATTAAAGAGGTACTGCAAAGATACCTATTGTGTGAAATGATAAGGATGGTAGTCCGGCTTGCTGCTTTGTCAGAGTTCTCACTAAACAGATAACATAAGGTAGGTATAAAGTGCTCAGTGCTTGAAAGGGTTAATAACAGGGGAAGCGTTTACCTGCTCGCTTGTTTTACATGAGTGTGTCAGTACAGCAGGTCCTAATAAGGCTAGAGGGAAAAGCACCATACCATTACCATTATATAGAAATGGTAGTGAATCGCATGCCAAATATATAAGTATATGAGCATAATAATAATAATAAGTGCTTACCACTGGTGGTTAGTAGAAGTGGGCATGGGTCCAGACGCAGTTTCCACTGCTTGTCACATAGCTGTATGGAGCCCAAATGAAGGAAGCTAAATAAGGATGGGGCGGGACTAAGTGCTGCATGTGTCAGGAGCTTATGGACAGGAAGAGGCGGCGGCGTGTGTTCCACAGTCAGGAAAACACTGTGCTTGCGTTCCATAAGCAGGAAGTGACCCTATATAGTGCCTGAGACCAGATCATGCACTGTTGTGTGCTCCTATTATCTTATGGGGGCATGTGAAGCCATTACATCTATTAAAATAGTGATATAGCATTATAAAGTGTCCTAATTTATTTTATTGGCGGGTATATAAGAATTATATCATATTGTGGTACCGGGGTGTATGATTTTAAAGGGCCCCATGTTTCATGCAGTACCTTAGTATGGTATATATGAAAAGAAAAAAAAAGGAAAAATAAAAAAGTACATTATTAAACAAAAAAGGGAATAATATACATTAGATTATGGATTATTAATACCCATGAAAGAAAAAAATTGCAGTTGAGCAGGAGAGTAGTAAGAGGTCCAGATGGACAGAAACGTGAGGAAAGCCAGGAGCAGTCAATATAAATGACTCTGCAATAAAGAGAAAGCAGTGTTATCATTCCATTCTAAAACATTCCAAGGATATGGATAAGTACAGTCTTTACCACTCACATAATAGTTGAAACAAATAAAAGAATAGATAGCATGAATATAACAGATTCATTTTTCTACATAATGGACAATAAGTCATAGTCCCTGTTCAGACCTTTGGGGGTTAATGTTTGTAACTCATGAATCCAATAGGACTCACGTTTTTTCAGGATCTTAATTCGGTCACCTCCACGTCTGGGGGCTGGGACTTGTTCTATGACTTGGAACTTTAATTGGGAAATGTTGTGTCCTAACCCATGAAAATGATGAGGTAGTGGAAGGAGTAAGTTTTTACACCTGATTGTGTACTTGTGTTTACTTATCCTATCCTTGATAGTCTGAATAGTTTCGCCTACATAGAGGAGTCCGCAGGGGCATTTAATTAGATAGATCACATAGCTGGTGTCGCAAATAGCAAAATCTTTAATGGGATACCTTTTACCCGAGTGTGGATGTAAAAATGAATTACCCTTCTGGACATTATTACACTGATGGCACTGGAGACAGGGGAAGGTGTCTGTTTTTGGGGTTTGTAGGAATCTCTGTGTAGAGACCTTCTTGATGGGACCCACATCAGCCCTAATAAGTGAGTCTCATATATTATTAGGTCGTTTGTAACATGTTAAAAATGGATTACGGAACTCCGGGATTTCCAGGTGGGCTGAAGACAATAAATTCCAATATTTCCTTTTGTTTTTATGTAAGATGTTCACATAAGGGTGGTAAGTGTGGACAAAAGGTATTCGCTCCTTCACCTGTGTTCGTTGTTTCGTCTGTGTATTTATTGCGTCAGTCAAAACACTATTTGGAGAGCCACGTTCAAGAAATTTAGATTGCATCTGTTGAGTTCTCAATTTACTTTTTTCTGGATCAGAAACTATTGTGTGCACCCTTTTAAACTGTGACTTAGGAATCGCTTTCTTAATAGCAGGTGGGTGTAGGCTGGCAAAGTGCAGGAGGCTATTACGATCTGTAACTTTAGTGTAGAGGTCAGTACTGAGTATACCTCTGTCATCTTTTATGACCATCGTGTCCAAAAAGCTGACACATTTCTCATCATTAGTCATGGTGAAGGAAAGGCCTGTCCAGGCTGTGTTAAAGGTATCGAAGAAGGTAGTCATGGTCTCAAAGGGGCCTGTCCAAATGCTGAACACATCATCAATGTATCGTTTCCATATACGACAATGTGTCTGGAACTGTGGATCAGTATAGACAACCTACTCCTCAAAAATGGCCATATAGCTGTTAGCGTAAGGAGGTGCCATATTGGATCCCATGGCTTTACCCCTGGTTTGAAGGTAAAAATTATCTTCAAAAATAAAGTAATTCCTTGTCAAAACAATTTCAAGTAGTTGCAAAACATGATCCACAATGTCAACATGTGTGTCGACCCGGGTAAGCAAATTATGTATGCAACGTATACCTCTATCATTTTGGATGGAGGTATACAGGTCATTAACATCAAAAGAGACCAGTATAGCCCCTTCAGGCAGGGGACCCAACTCCCCAACTTTTTTGAGGAAGTCACCTGTATCCAAAAGAAAAGAAGGAGTATGCTTAATCAAAGGTGTGAGGAGTTTTTCAATAAAGATCGACAGCGGGGACAAAATGGAGTCGGTGGACGCCACTATGGGACGACCTGGGGGATTCTCTAGATTTTTATGTACCTTCGGTAGAGTGTAAAAAACAGGAGCAATGGGGTTAGAATTTGTTAAGAATTCAACTTTCTTGTTGACTGGAGTATTTAAGACAGCTGACTTCCTTCAATCCCTGCTGGTGATTTTCTTCCTGTGCCTTCTGAGGTCTGATGTCTGATGTCTCCTGCTCTGTTCCTGCATGGTTCAGCTAAGTGGTTCATTTGCTAATCGTTTTGCATTTGATCTGGTATTGTCTATCTCTACTTTGTGCGGTGTTACGAATGGGTCACCGAGGAGGATAGCAGGCCCAGGCTAAGCCATAGAAAACCTGAGAGGTTGGTAACTAAGCGGATTGCAGACCCCTGATCCTATCCACACAACTAGCAGTAGCCGTGGAGCGTACCTACAATGATCCTAGACGCCTCGGCACAGCCGGAGAGCTAACTAAACCTAAAGCAAGAAAGGGGAAATCTAAACTGCCCCGGAGCAGACCCCAAAGGAACAGATAGCCCCCAAACATATATTGTCAGTGAGACAAGATTAAAACACAAGCACAGGCAGGAAAATAGACTGAGCAAATGATGGGGCCCACACTGACTAGACAGGACAGGAAAGGAAAGACACTGTCTGCAATCATGCAAAAAACCCTGCAAAAAATCCAACACATCTGATGCACAAAAAACACTGAAGTCGCACGACTTCGCCCCCACTATATCAGCACTCTGGTATATACTGAAAGCAAAGCAAAAAGAGACCAATATAACAGGGGACAAAACAAACTGGCACAAGCAGTAGCATATGGGTGGTGATTCAGCACAGCCCCAGCCAGAGCTGGCTGACCCGCACAAAGCAAAGATAAACAAAACGAGATCAAATGCAAACAGAATAGCAAATGGACCACTTAACTGAACCATGCAGGGACAGAGCAGGAGACATCAGACCTCAGAAGGCACAGGAAGAAAATCACAAGCAGGGATAGAGGGATTCAGCTGTCTTAAATCCCAATCAGAAACCTCAGATCTCCAATCGTCTTCCTCATTATCAGGTGGCAAGCCTCTGTCAACCTGACCAGCTCCACTACCTCCAGCAACCACCAGAAGGAGCCCAGAAAGAGAACTCGCAACCCCTCCATCAATCTGACCAGCTCCACCACCCTCAGTAATCACAAGAGGGAAGCCAGAAAGAGAATTCACAACAGTACCCCCCTTGAGGAGGGGTCACCAAACCCTCATCCATGCCACCAGGCTGGTCTGGATGGGCCCGGTGAAAAACATGAACCAATCTTTCGGCTTGAATGTCAGAAGCAGAGACCCAAGAATTATCCTCCTGGCCATAACACTTCCACTTGACCAAGTACTGGAGTCTCCAACTAGCCAAATGAGAATCCAAAATTTTCTCTACCTCATACTCCAAATTGCCTTTAACCAATACAGGGTCAGGAGGCGCCACCATGGGAACTACTGGCTCCACAAACCTCTTCAACAAAGATTTATGAAACACGTTATGAATCTTAAGCGTAACTGGAAGAGCCAAACGGAAAGAAACGGGATTAAGGATTTCCAAAATCTTATAAGGTCCAATGAATCTTGGCTTGAATTTTGGAGACGCAACCTTCATAGGAATATTCTTTGAAGACAACCAAACCATATCACCCACTTTAAACCGGGGACCAATGGTCTTATACCGGTTGGAAAACCTTTGGGCTTTTTCCTGAGGGCAGGCCGAAGATTCCACCTGCCCTGAAGAAAATCGAGGATGAAACCCAAAGTTACAGAAAAAGCACAACATCAAAGTGACAGAACTAGCTCTATTGTTTAGCGCGAATTCGGCCAAGGTTAAAAATGAGACCCAGTCATCCTGATCAGCAGATATGAAACATCTCAAATAGGACTCCAAAGTCTGGTTTGTTCTCTCAGTCTGCCCATTGGTCTGAGGATGAAATGCAGAGGAGAACGATAACTGAATTCCCAGTTTGGAACAAAAAGCTCTCCAAAATCTGGAAACAAACTGGACTCCTCTCTCCGACACAATGTTCTCAGGAATCCCGTGCAACTGAACCACCTGTTGTAAAAACAAGGGCACCAACTCAGAAGAAGATGGCAACTTTGGGAGTGGTACAAGATGGACCATCTTAGAAAATCTATCACAGATCACCCAGATAACAGTCATTCTCTGAGAGAGAGGAAGATCAGAAATAAAATCCATTGAGATATGGGTCCATGGCCTCCTGGGCACCGGCAGGGGCATCAACAACCCACTAGAACGAGAACAGGGCTTGGACCGAGAACAAGTCCCACAGGACTGCACAAAATTCCTGACATCACGAGATAAGGCAGGCCACCAAAAAGACCGACTCACCAAATCTCTGGTAACAAAAATACCTGGATGACCAGCCAATGTGGAGCATTGAATTTCAAACATTACTCTTATTCTCCACTGGTCAGGGACATACAATTTTCCCATAGGGCAACATTCAGGTTTGTCCTCCTGAAATTCTTCCAGGGCCCGTCTCAAATCGGGTGAGATGGCGGAAAGAACTACACCCTCATTTAGAATGGTAGTAGGCTCGGTCACATCAAGAGAATCTGCAAAGAATCTCCTAGAAAGGGCGTCCACCTTAACATTCTTAGTGCCCGGAAGAAAAGAGACCACAAAATTAAAATGCGTGAAAAACAAGGCCCACCTAGCCTGTCTAGGATTCAAGCGTTTGGCTGATTCAAGATAAATCAATTTCTTGTGGTCGGTGAGGACCACAACTTGATGTCTAGCTCCCTCCAACCAATGTCTCCACTCTTCAAATGCCCATTTCATGGCTAACAATTCCCGATTCCCCACGTCATAGTTACGTTCAGATGGGGAGAATTTTCAAGAAAAGAAGGCACAGGGATTCATCTTAGAAGTCTCCGGATCTCTTTGGGACAAAATGGCTCCTGCACCAATCTCAGAAGCATCTACTTCCACCTGAATTGGGGGTGAGACATCAGGTTGCCGTAGAACTGGAGCAGAAGTGAATCTTCGCTTAAGCTCCTGAAATGCCGAGACTGCCTCAGGAGACCAATTCACCACATCAGCACATTTTTGGTCAAATCAGTCAGTGGTTTAGTAATACCAGAAAAATTACTTATAAATTTACAGTAGAAATTAGCAAAACCCAAAATCTTCTGGAGAGCCTTCAAAGAAGTGAACTGAACCTCATCATAAATGGCCTGTATCTTGGCTGGGCCCATTTCAATAGCAGACGGGGACAAAATGAATCCCAAAAATGAAATCCTCTGTACACCAAAGAGGCACTTCGATCCCTTAACATACAGAGAATTTTCCCTCAAAATCCAAAACACAGTCCGGACATGTTCCACATGAGAATCCCAATCACTGGAAAAGATCAAAATATCATCCAGAAAAATGATCAAAAACTTATCCACAAAGTCCTGGAAAGTATCGTTCATAAAAGATTGGAAGACAGAAGGGACATTAGTGAGCCCAAAAGGCATTACCAGGTATTCAAAATGTCCCTCCGGAGTATTAAACACCATCTTACATTTATCCCCGTGCTTGATGTGAATAAGATTATACGCCCTCCTGAGGTCAAGCTTGGTAAACCAACAGGCACTTTTAACTCTGGAAAATAAATCAGAAATCAGGGGTAACGGGTACTGATATTTAACAGTGATTTTTTAATGGAACAATAGTCAATACATGGCCTTAATGAACCATCTTTCTTGGCCACAAAAAAAACCCAGCACCCAAAGGTGAAGAGGATGCTCTAATATGACCCTTCTCCAACGACTCCTTAATATAGGATCACATAGCATCATGTTCAGGTACCGATAAGTTGAAAAGCCGACCCTTAGGAAATTTACACCTGGGCATTAACTCAATTGCACAGTCATAACTCCTATGAGGAGGCAAAGATGCAGACTTACTCTCACTAAATACATCAGAAAAATCAGCCAAATAGTCAGGAATATCATGAGACTGGGGAGAGGTGGAGAAAACAGGAGTGTCACTAGGAACACATTGACAACCCCAGACTGAGAGATCAAACCAGACTTTGGAGTCCTATTTGAGATGTTTCATATCTGCTGATCAGGATAACTGGGTATCATTTTTGCTCTTGGCCGAATTCGCGCTAAACAATAGGGCTAGTTCTGCCACTTTGATGTCGCCTTTTTTCTGTAACTTTGGGTTTCATCCTCAATTTTCTTCAGGGCAGGTGGAATCTTTGACCTGCCCAAGTGTGGATTCTGTGTTAGAGAGAATGCAGAAGATTTGGGACCAAGTAGTGGATCAGTTGTCCCACGCTCAGGAAAAGGCCCAACGGTTTTCCAACCGGCATAGGACCATTGGTCCCTGGTTTAAAGTGGGTGATATGTTTTGGTTGTCTTCAAAAAATATTCCCATGAAGGTTGCGTCTCCAAAATTCAAGCCAAGATTCATTGGACCTTATAAGATTTTGGAAATCCTTAACCCCGTTTATTTCCCTTTAGCTCTTCCAGTTATGTTTAAGATTCATAACGTTTTTCATAAATCTTTGTTGAAGAGGTTTGTGGGGCCAGTAGTTCCCATGGCGGCACCTCCGACCCTGTGTTGGTTAAAGGTAATTTGGAGTATGAGGTACAGAAGATATTGGATTCTCATTTGGCTAGATGGAGACTCCAGTACTTGGTCAAGTGGAAGGGTTATGGCCAGAAGGATAATTCTTGGGTCTCTGCTTCTGACATTCATGCCGAGAGATTGGTTTGTGCTTTTCACCGGGCCCATCCTGACCAGCCTGGTGGCGTGGATGATGGTTCGGTGACCCCTCCTCAAGGGGGGTACTGTTGTGAATTCTCTTTCTGGGCTCCCTCTGGTGGTTACTGTAAGTATTGGAGCTGGTCAGTTTTACTGAGGTGTTGCAAGTTCTCTTTATGGGCTCCCTCTGGTGGTTACTGGAGGTAGTGGAGCTGGTCAGATTGACAGAGGCTTGCCACCTGATAATGATGATGACGATTGGAGATCTGGGGTTTCTGACTGGAGTATTTAAGACAGCTGATTTCCTTCAATCCCTGCTGGTGATTTTCTTCCTGTGCCTTCTGAGGTCTGATGTCTCCTGCTCTGTTCCTGCATGGTTCACCTAAGTGGTTCATTTGCTAATCTTTTTGCATTTGATCTGGTTTTGTCTGTCTGTGCTCCTGCTGGGGCTGTGCTGGATCACACCCCATATGTTACTGCTTGTATCAGTTTGTTCTGTCCCCTGTTATATTGGACTCTTTTTGCTTTGCTTTCAGTATATACCAGAGTGCTAATATAGTGGGGGCGAAGTCGTGTGATTTCAGTGCTTTTTGTGCATCAGACGTGTTCTCACCGACAATATATGTTTGGGGGCTGTCTATTCCTTTGGGGTCTGCTCTGGGGCAGTTTAGATTTTACCTTTCTTGCTTTAGGCTGAGTTAGCTCTCCAGCTGTGCCGAGGCGTCTAGGGCATCGTAGGTACGCTCCACGGCTACTGCTACTGTAGTTGTGTGGATAGGATCAGGGGTCTGCAATCCGCTTAGTTACCAGCCTCTCTGGTTTTCTGGTGGCTTAGCCTGGTCCTGCTATCCTCCTCGGTGACCCATTCATAACAGCTGACTTAGGGCACACCGGTCTGACCCCAACGCACGTTTCATGAACAGAAAGTTTGCTTCCTCAGTTACACATAGGGTTACTGGAGGTATGCACTACTGCTCTCTCAGTAGGATTTTTTTTATCCCCTGAGTCCCATAGTGGATTAATGCTTGTGCAGTTGCTGTTTAACTCTTTCATGACCTTTAATAATAATCTTTATTTTTTATATAGCACTAACATATTCCGCAGCTCTTTACAGTTTGCACACATTATCATCACTGGGGCTCACAATCTAAATTCCCTATAAGTATGTCTTTGGACCTTTGCTCTAATGGCTTTGTTTTTTGAGTTTTGGGTTAACACCTGGTCTATATCTCTTCTGTGTAGTGATTTCTGATTGCCCTCATCACTTTACACTATGAAAGGCTTTGTAACATGGGAACATATAAAAGATCACTGCTTTTCCACTTATTTCCAGTGTGACAACAGTTTACTCACTGGTCTCAGAATATATATACATACAGAGGACAGAACAATCAATATGTGGTGGGCCAGTAGATAACAGGCTCCAATTAAGATGCCAGACGTACATTACAATAGCCGCAGGTGGCCGGCGACCCCCGATCATTTACCGTGGGATTTACAAAGGTGGGGTGAGGTCAGAAGTGGGATATATCGTTTACCTCTGCCCAGGGGACGCAGCCTGCCGATTGCTGCAATAGGGGTATGCATCTCACATTGCACCTATCATACATGTATCTCCTATTCGGGGTGCTGGGGGTTCTGCAACACGGCTCCCCCTTTTCAGCGACGCGATCGGCACACACAGTCTGATCCTTAACGATCAGCTTGGAGATGACCGAAGTCTATGGGGTTGGTACAAGTTCCGTTTGTCGACTTAGTCCATCGGTGTTACCATTTTGTTTGCCAGGTCTGTAGTGTATGGTGAAGTCTAGAGGTTGTAGGGCTAAACTCCACCGCAGTAATCTGGCATTGTCTCCAGAGACCCGATTAAGCCACACTAGGGGATTATGGTCTGTTAGGAGGGAAAACTGTTGTCCATACAAATATGGTTGTAACTTCTTGAGTGCCCATACTACTGCCAGGCACTCCTTCTCGATGGCCGCATAGCTTACTTCGCGGGGCAGTAGTTTCCAACTCAGGTAAGCTACCGGGTGGTCTTGACCGTCCAGCCCGACTTGGCTCAGCACTGCCCCCAGTCCAAACATAGAAGCGTCTGTGTGAACAAGGAAACGTTTAGTTGGATCGGGTGCGGCCAATACCGGGGTGTTTGTGAGGGCATCCTTTAGCTGGCGGAAGGCTTCCTCACACTCGAGGGTCCAGGTTACCTGGCGGGGGAGGTTCTTATGGGTCAGATCAGTGAGGGGCTTGGCTATGCTGCTGTAATTGGGGACAAATTTCCTATAATACCCTACTGTCCCTAGAAACACCATGACCTAGGTTTTAGTGCGTGGGGTGGGCCATTTGGCTATGGCCTCATTCTTGGCTGATTCTGGTTGCTATTTCCTAGTTCCCACCCAATGTCCTAAATACTGAACCTCTGCTTTGCCCACGTGACACTTGTTGGGGTTCAAGGTGATTCCGGCCTTGTGGATCCTGTCCAATACTGTCTCTAGGTGATTTAGATGCTCATCCCATGTCGCGCTGTAGATGGTGATGTCATCCAGGTAGGCACAAGCATAGTCCTGGAGACCATCCAGAAGCCAGTCAGCCAGCCTCTGGAAGGTCCCAGGAGCATTCTTCATCCCGAATGGCATAAAACGAAACTGGAATAAGCCGACAGGGTGACAAATGCAGACTTGGAAATAACGTCACGACTTAGGGGGATCTGCCAATAGCCTTTGCATAGATCAAGTGTGGTCAAATACTTTGCCCCACCAGCCGGTCTAACAACTCATCCACACGCGGCATATGATACGCATCTGTCACCGTTTTCTCATTTAGCTTTCGATAGTCTACACAAAACCAGGTAATCCCATCCTGGGTACTAACACAAAGGGGGATGCCCAGTGACTATTTGACTCTTCAATGACCCCTAAACGCAACATCTCTTGTATCTCTTGTCGCATCCCTTCTCGTACAGACTCAGGGATGTGGAAGGGGGGTTGTCTCAGGGGGGTCTGATCCTGGGTCTCAACTTTGTGTTGTGCCAGGCGGGTGTACCCCGGTCTCTCTGAAAACATCCTCTGTCACTGCCTCAACAACGCCTCTGCCTGCTATCTCTCCCTGGGCCCTAGGTTTTCTTCCAAGTGCACCTGGTCCCATGTTTTAGACTGAGTCCTCTCCGCTAAGACATCAGGCTGCTAAATCCTCTGCTTCGGGTGCACAGGTGGCCACTACCTCTTCAAGGCGCTCCCGGTAGGGCTTCAGGATATTCACGTGGAACACGTGGATAACCCAGGGGTCGTCACAATCGGCGACATTGTAGGTGGTGTCGGCTATTTTCCCCACTACCTGGTAGGGCCCCTGCCATGCAGCTTTGAACTTGATCTGCCTAGTTGGTTCTAACACCAGGACCTTCTGTCCTATCTCAAAGGTGCGTTCTCTGGCCTTCCGATCGTACCACACGCGCTGGCGCCGTTGGGCCTCCTGCATGTTCCCACGTTCAGCTCCTGTAGGCGGTCCCAGAATTCCAGCACATAGGGCACAATAGATATCCCTTCTATGGTTCCCTCCCCTTCCCAGTGTTCTCGCACTAAGTCTAGGGGTGGATTCTTGGGGCACCTCCTGGCCTAATGGCCCTATCAGATCGACCGCTACTCGGATAAATGGCTCCTCCACAATGGGGAGGGGGTGTAATTTGGCCTTACAGCAATGTACCCTCTTGCCAATGCGCTGGCAACTATCACAGGTCTGGCAGTACTGATGAACATCATAGGTTACCCCGGCCAAAAGAATTTTTGTGTCAGACGATGCCTGGTGCGACTGGCGCCGAGGTGCCTGGCCAAGGGTAGAATCATAGAATCATAGATTCTATGTCATGAGAGATTCGCAGTAGTTCCTGCCTATACTTCTTGGGCACTATCAGCTGTCATTTTATAGTGGGTCTTGTCCCTGTGTGGCGCTGCTCTGTAACCCGGTAGAGGAGTCCCTGATGCTATACAAACTGTTCCCCTTCCAGTACTCCTCTCCCCTCCTGTGCCTTCCCACGATACCCCTGTAATGAGGGATCCTCAAGTACCTCCCTTTTAAACTCAGCTGGCTATGGGAATACGTGTAGGGTTGGGGTGTCTTACCTGGGCATCCCCTGAGTGTGATTCCGCCTCCATAGCCCGAGCTTGTCTCTGGGTGGTCACAGGATAGGTCTCAGCCAGAGGGCGACCGAGAATGCAGACAACATGGGTCCCAAGTCATTTCCCAGCAAGATGACCACAGGCAAATCCTCCATCAGGCCGACCTCAACAAGGCCATCCCTGACTCCCCAGTTCAGGTGAATCCTGGCAGTGGGCAGTCGATGTATGGCTCCCCCGGCTACACGGACAGCCACTGTCCGGTCCTTCTTCTCTTGGTCCTGGACGAGATGAGGCTTCACAAGGGTCAAAGTTGCTCCGGAATCTTAGTCCCTGCATATGTTTCCCATTAACCCACACCGCCTGTCGATGCTGTTGTCGATTATATGCCCAGGCTGCCTGCACGCGGACTACTTCATGCAGCACTTCCTTCATCTCTTGCAGATTAGTCCTAGCCCCCAATGCCGGGTCAGCTTCGCCTTGGTAGTAGTGTACAGCAGCCCAGTTGATGGTAGCCATTCCCGCCTTTGGCCACTTGGTACGCTGAGTCCCATTGGGACATTGTCTTTGCAGGTGCCTCAGCTGATGACAGGTGTAGCATCGCACCCCAGGGGGACTCTGGTAGGCCGGGGTTTTAGCTGGTCCCCTGACAATCTTCTGTGGTTTAGCGGCCTCCAGACCCATGGGAGGGCCCCTAGTGACAGTCTTTGATCCTGGCAACTGAGACCTCCTGGCATCATGATGTTCATCGGCCAGACGAGCGGCCTCCTCAAGAGTCATTGGTCGTCTGTCCTGAGGCCATTCTTGTGTCTCGGGGTTTAGTCCAGTAAAGAATCACTCTAACAAGAAGAGCTGGAGGACGTCCTCCTTAGTGGTTGCTTAGCTCTCTTGTACCCACTGTAGCAGTGACCGCCGTAGTTTACAGGCCCTTTCAGCATGGGTATCTGTTACCTGTTTTATAAGTCCGCGGAACTTTTGGCGGTATGCCTCTGGTGTCAGCACATACTGGGCCAAGATCACTTCTTTGACCCACTTATAGTCCATGCATTTCTCATCAGGTACCGTGCGATAGGCGTCCGCTGCCCGGCCTGTCAGCTTGCTGGCCAGAACCTGAACCCAATCCTCCAGCTTCACTTGATGAAGGTCACACTGCTGCTCAAAGTCCTGCAGAAAGCCATCAATGTCTTTCTCTGCCTCCCCCAACTGTCGGAAGGCATTATACTGGATTTTTTTGTGGCTTATTGCTGACGGTACCTGGGCGGAGGCCAGAGCTTCCCCTGCTCAATGACTCACCTCTCTCCACTCTGCCATCTCCATCTTGGCTAGCTCTATTTTGGTCCGCTCTGCCATCTCCATCTTGGTTAGCTCTATCCTGGTCCGCTCTGCCATCTTTTCCTTCAGATCAGTACGCACATCAGCCATCACCTCTCGTACAATCTCTACTGCAGGGTTTGGACCATAGAACGCCAGACTGCTCTTTACCTCCCTCTGGAATTCAGTCTCTTCCATGTTCACATTGGTAGGCTCTGCAATGTCGTGTTCCATGATGGCTGCTATCAAATCCGCTTTTGTTTTGTTGCTGGCGATTAACCCTCGAGCTTCCACCAGGTCTTTTAATGTATTCCTCTTTAACTTCTGGTAGTTGTTTTCCATTCAGTCCTTTACTCCTATTGACGGGGTATCACATCCCGCTGCTGCCATCAGTGTAACGGGGTCTTCTGTGCTGTAATACCTCTTACATTACCACCCCGTGTTTCAGGAGGTCCACTCTGCTTTTCCTCACCTCTGGATGAAGGACACTGGCTTGAAAGGCTTTGTGACATGGGAACATATAAAAGATCACTGCTTCTCCACATATTTCCAGTGTGACAACATTTTACTCACCGGTCTCTGAATATTTATACATATAGAGGACAGGACAATCAATATGTGGCGGACCAGTAGATAACAGGCTCCAATTAAGACGCCAGACGTACATTACAATAGCCGCAGGTGGCCGGCGACCCCTTATCATTTACCATGAGATTTACAAAGGGGAGGTCAGAAGTGGGATATCTCGTTTACCTCTGCCCAGGGGTCGCAGCCTGTCGGTTGCTGCATTAGGGGTATGCATCTCACATTGCACCTATCATACATGCATCTCCTATTCGGGGTGCTGGGGGGTTCTGTAACACTTCTCTCTTGTCTATATTGCAATAAAGTCCGTACTACACTTATATATAGGGATATTCTGCACACTGGTGTATGATTATTTTATAATGCAGCATTGGAGATTTTTTGTGATAAGCGGTTCATGCAGAATTATATGAACACCCGATTTCTTACACTATGGCTGGTCCGAACAATGAAAGCAATTGTTACCATCCACCTTTCGCGCCCCCCCTTATTTCCTCATACATTGTTAGCTTGCAAGCAGGGCCCTCATTCTTCTTGGTATCTGTTGATTTATGTGATTATTATTCTGCTGTAATTTCTTTAATTGTCTGTACAAGTCCTCTCTAAAATGTAAAATGCTGCAGAATATGTTAGCGATATAGAAATAAAATTATTATTATTATTAGAATTAAGAAGACTGCAGTCACATATAGTGACTGCAGACTTTATTCTCAAACCTGGTCAAGCCTTTCAATTATACAATGAAGCCCTGTAGCCACTCCTAACAGAGTGTAATATACTCACTATTAGTATTAAGCTCTGCTTGCTGGTTCCAGCAGTTATCACATGGCCAGTTCACTCATATACGATTTTCAACCTTACAGTCAGATGATAACTAGCTTCTCTTCCTGTTTCTCTCAGTTTTTCACTGAATATTAAGAGAATTAGGAAGAGTAGAGAGACTAAAGCCCCCTTCACACATAGAGAGATCGCTAGAGATATCGCTAAAGCGTCACCGATTTTGTGACGCAATAGCGATATCACTAGCGATCTTGCTACATGTGACACTTACCTCCGACCCAGCTCCCCGCTGGATATCGCTGATCGCGCGAGATCGGCCTGGTCCATTTTTCATCATTGGCTTCCTGCTGGTGCCGATGAGTGACTCCATGGACGCGGGCGGAAACGTTACCCTCACTGCGTCTGACAGGTAATTGCCGACCGCCGACCGCTGCTGCATCGCTAGTGAGATCTGCCTGTTTGGCAGCTCACTAGCAACCATTTAGCAATGCACCAGTAATCCTGACCGGGTCGTATCATTGTCGGGATCGCTGGTGCATCGCTAAATGTAACGGGACCTTAAGTTTGCCAATCGCATATATTCTTAAGAGGAGGGTGGGGTGCCAAACTGAATTCTTGCTCCAGTGGACTACTGCAAAAAATTCCAACTCATTTGGAGCTCCTTAGTTATAATTTTCTATCCTTTTACTTTGTTGCCCAGAAACTATATTGAACTAGCAGGGATTACTTCACACTGTGCTCGGTTTTTCAAACAGTCATGTTGAACATATGGACAGACAAACCTATGTAGCTATTTCCCAGCCAAAAATATGTCAAGATGACACATTACAGAAATCTTTTAAGCGCCTGTCTGGAATTAATAAATTAAATCTAAAAATAAAAGACTATGTGATATCTTCACATTGCATAATACTCTTATCATACCTCCCTAATAAATTGCCCATTTGGTTTTTAAAACTGCATGTTGACATGAATACCATGGCAATCGTACATTTAACCCCGTCCAATGACGGGTATAGTCCGTCTTTGGACGCCTCCCCCTCACCTTTTCTGGCACATGACAGCTTATCTGATCAGCTGACATGTGCACCCAACAGCTGTGGTTGGAATCTCGATCTACTCGCAGCTGGTAACATGTTAAATGCCTATGTCAAACTCTGATAATGGCGTTTAACATGCACGCGGGTCGCCGATGGGTTGGCATGACAACCCGGGGTCAGCAGGAGACCCCTGTGGTTGTCATAGCCGGACAGTTATGAGCGCTGCCCAGTGGTCGACTCTCATAGCAAGTGAGCATATCTGCTACATAGAGCAGGGCTGCAGCCCTTCTCTGTGTAGCACAAGTGATCAGATTATTGCAGCTTCTAGTCTCCCATGGAGACTATTGAAGCAAGTAAAAAGTAAGAAAAAAATGTTTTTAGAAATATAAAAAAATATAAAAGTTCAAATCAGTCCCCTTTCGCCCCATTCAAAATAAAAGAATTAAAAAAAAATCAAATATACACATATTTGGTAAGGCCACGTTCAGAATCGCCCAATTTATCCATATATAAAAAAGAATTATTGCAATGTGTAAACGGCATAGCGAGAAAAAAATCGGAATGCCAGAATTACATTTTTAGGTCGCTGCAACATTGCAATTAAATGCAATAACGAGCAATCAAAAGATCAGGTACACACCAAAATGGTATAAAAAAATGTCAGATTGGCGCGCAAAAAATAAGCCCTCACCTGGGCCAAGATCCCGAAAAATGGAGACACTACAGGTCTCTGAAAATGGCAACTTTAAAAAGAAAAAAAACAAATTTCACCACTTAAATAAAAAAGAACCTAGACATGTTTGGTGTCTGTGAACTTGTAATAACCTTTTAGCAACTTCAACTTTAATGGACAGTTCAAGTACATCAGGCTTTAACACATAGTATTGGACACAGCACCCTCCGGTTCTAGTTCCATAAACACAGTAGATTTCAATAATTTTCTTACGTTCAGCCCTAGTTTAACCCCTTTACCCCCAAAGGTGGTTTGCATGTTAATGACCAGGCCAATTTTTACAATTCTGACCACTGTCCTTTTATGAGGTAATAACTCTGGAACGCTTCCATGGATCCTGGTGATTTTGACATTATTTTCTCTGGACATATTGTACTTCATGATAGTGGTAAAATTTCTTTGATATAACTTGCATTTATTTGTGAAAAAAACAGAAATTTTGCAAATTTTTTAAATTTTGCAATTTTCCAAATTTGAATTTTCATGCCTTTAAATCACAGAGATATGTCACACAAAATACTTAATAAGTAACATTTCCCACATGTCTACTTTACATCTTCACAATTTTGGAACCAAAACTTTTTTTGTTTGGAAGTTATAACGGTTAAAAGTTGACCAGCGATTTCTCATTTTTACTACAAAATTTACAAAAAACATTTTTTTAGTGACCACATCACATTTGAAGTCACTTTGAGGGGTCTATATGATCAAAAAAAAAACAAAAGTGACAACATTCTAAAAACTGCACCCCTCAAGGTACTCAAAACCACAGTCAACAAGTTTATTAACCCTTTAGGTGCTTCACAAGGATTTTTGGAATGTTTAAAAAAAATGAACATTAAACTTTTTTTTCACAAAAAATGTTACTTCAGATCCAAATTGTTTTATTTTACCATGAATAACAGGATAAATTGGACCCCAAAAGCTGTTGTACAATTTGTCCTGAGTATGCTGATACCCCATATATGCAGGTAAACACTGTTTGGGTGCATGGCAGAGCGTGAAAGAGAAGGAGCGTTGTATGAGCTTTCAATGCAAAATTGGCTGCAATTGAGATGGGATGCCATATCGCATTTGAAGAGCCCCTGATGTACCTAAATACTGGAAACTACCCACACTGACAGCATTTTGGAAAGTAGACCCCCTAAGGAACTTATCTAGATGTTAGATGTTAGAGCCATAAGAATAAAAAAATCATATTTTTTTCACAAAAATGATATTTTCGCCCCCAATTTTTTATTTTACCAAGGGTAACAGGAGAAAATGGACCCCAAATGTTGTTGTGCAATTTGTCCTGAGTGTGCTGATACCCTATATGTGGGGGTAAAACACTGTTTGGGCGCATGGCAGAGCTCGGAAGAGAAGGAGCGCCGTTTCACTTTCCAGTGCAATATTGGCCGGAATTGAGATCAGACACCATGTCGCGTTTGGAGAGCCCCTGATGTGCCTAATCAGTGGAAACCCTCCAATTCTAACTCCAGCCCTAACCCCAACACACCCCTAACCCTAATCCCAACCCTAACACACCCCTAACCCTAATCCCAACCTTAACCGTAATCCTAACTTTAGGCCCAACCCTAACACTAACTTTAGCCCCAACCCTAACCCTAACTCTAACCCTAACGGGAAAATGGAAATAAATAAATTTTATTTTATTATTTTTCCCTAACTAAGGGGGTGATTCCCCCTTGGTTAATTTACTATTTATAGTGGGTTTTTATGTTTGGCAGCTGTCACACACTAAAAGACGTTTTTATTGCAAAAAATAGTTTTTGCATCACCGCATTTTGAGAGCTATAATTTTTCCATACTTTGGCCCACAGAGTCATTTGAGGTCTTGTTTTTTGCAGGATGACCTGATGATTTTATTGGTACCATTTTTGGGCACATGACATTTTTTGATCGCTTATTATTCCGATTTTTGGAAGGCTGAATGAACAAAAACCAGCAATTCATGATTTTCTTTTGGGGGGGGCGTATATACCGTTCCGCGTGTGGTAAAATTGACAAAGCAGTTTTGTTTTTGGGTTAGTATGATGACAGCGATACCTCATTTATATCTTTTTTATGTTTTGGCACTTTTATACAATAAATCTATTTTATATAAAAAATAATTATTTTTGCATCTCTTTACTCTAAGAGCTATAACTTTTTTATTTTTCCAGTGATGGAGCTATTTGGTGGCTTGTTTTTTGCGGGACAAGATGATGTTTTCAGCGGTACCACATTTATTTACATCCGTCTTTTTGATCGCATTTTATTCCACTTTTTGTTCTGCTGTATGATGATAAAGCATTGTTTTTTTGCCTTGTTTTTTTAAATGGTCTTCACTAAAGGGGTTAACTAGTGGGACAGTTTTATTGGTCAGGTCATTACAGATGCGGCAATACTAAATATATGTACTTGTATTGTTTAGTTTTTTTTAATTTAAATATTTATTTATTGATGGAATAAATATTGATTTTTTATTATTTTTTAAATATTTTTACAATTATTAAAAAAAATTTTTAATTTAATTCTTACTTTTACACTTTGTCTCACTATGGGACACTCATTTTGTGCAGGCTGATCTCTTCTATAGCATGCAGATCTGCATGCTATAGAAGCTGTAAGAGCTGCAGCTTCTGTGCACTGCGCATGACAGGAAGTTTCAGAGCTCTGGAGACCCGGTTCTGGTCTGCATGGCAGCGATTGGAACCCTGCCTCATGATGCTGGGTCTCCAAACCAAAGGCAGAGGAGCTGTCACAGCTGACAGCCCCTCTGCCTGCTCCCAGAGTGCTGCAATCATGTTTGATCGCAGTGTGCCAGGGGTTTAAGTGCCAGGAGCAGTCTGTGACCACTCCTGCCACTTAGTGCCGGGTGTCAGCTGTGAGAATCAGCTGACACCCGGCCGTGATCAGCCACACTCATGATGTACTATTCCGTCCATGGTCATAGGGGCCCAGGGCACATGGACGGAATAGTACGTCAAAGGTCAGAAAGGGGTTAACAGGTCCTGTTAACCCTAGGGATTTTCCATCTGACGCTGAAATATTACTGAGATCTGCTAAGTTTCCTTCACACGGTTCCATGCCCATCTTCCTCTGTACGGAAGGGTTATCGGTGCTCTTTATAGCCCTTGACTTGACCTTGAGCTCTGGTTATTACAGGAATGTCGGCTGAGAGTTTTGTACGACCTCATACCACCAGAACGTTTTGTCCACACCGTGCTAAACCTTCTGCACCTTGAACTTGACCTACTGACATCAATGAACTCTTTCACTACCTGATTAAACCTGGAAGTGTTTCATTTTTACTGGCCATAACTCCTCCCACTGTGGGTTGGACTAATCATTAACTGTCTCTCTTCTGTCTGCCTCAGCAGTCTGTTGCTGGACAGGTTAACCTTTCACCTCCTTAATTACAGTTACTGTCTATCGCTAACCTAAGTACTAAGCTGAGCTGCGTGCATGTTACTCACAATAGGAATTACCTTTACAGTATTTACACACCAGCATCAGTACTTACAACACTATACATTAGTTACCTTACATGACTAAAAACCACATGACACAGTACACACTTCACATGGCACAATTAAACGCAGTAAAACTACATGTCACTATAAATATAATTTGAGGGTGCCTTCACGGGCAGGGACAGGGCAGTCCACACCCATACACACATATCTTAAGTCTTCAGCTTCCTTTTGCATGTCACACGTTCTGGTGGTTTAGTTAAATTAGATATACTTGTGACATTCAGCCAAGGTCTGCTATCGAAAGCTTTTATTAGAAATGAGAATTTTCTCAACACATTCTGCTAAATTTGGCAGGATCTGCTAACAAACTTATGTCCATGGGGCCTGGAAGACTCTAGTCTCAAGAAGGCTGTCATGGAAACATATTCAGCTGCTCATCTTATTGAAATAACATTGACATTTGGATGTGACATGTTCACATTGATAGTGGTACTGAGGTGGATAGCTGATACATTCGACAGTTACCTTTAGGGAAAGGCACTGAGAAGTGATCAAAGTGGACAGAAATGCTAGTGTAAACAGATTATAGCGTTTTCTGGGAACATTGGGGAAGGCTAAAAATGCTCAGCAATGCAGAAATTAATGAGCATGCTGCGTTTTTAGCCGCTAAGCGATTCCTGAGCGTTTAAAAACGCATGCATTGTCACAAAAAGCCAAAAACGCATGCAAATTAATTAGAAGCTTCTTTTAAGCATTTCTGCAGCGTCTGAGCCGGCACAAACGCTGTGGAAACGCAACGTGGGCACACAGCCTTAAAGAAGACTCAGGTCCATCAAATTCAATCTATTATCCTAAAGTGTTGATCCAGAGGAAAGAAAAAAAACAAGAGGCAGATGAAAAGTGCCCCATATTGTAGGGAAAATGATTTTCCAGCTCCACATTCGACAATCAGATTAGTTCCCTGGATCAACATTGTATCACAGAATCTAGCATCAAATTTTGCGATTTTTTTTTTTTTTTGGGAGATTGTGACCATTGGTACAGGGCCGTCAGGAGGATTTTTAAAGCTGAAATTTGGTCATCTGCACTTCTCTTAACCCCTTCACACCCGAGCCTGTTTTTGCCTTCGTGACCGGGCCAATTTTTTCAATTCTGACCAGTGTCACTTTATGAGGTCATAACTCTAGAACGCTTCAACGGATCCTACTGATTCTGACATTGTTTTCTCATGTCATATTGTACTTCATGATGGTGGTAAAATTTTTTAGATATGAGCTGCGCTTATTTGTTAAAAAAATCAAAATTTGGCGAAAATTTAGATAATTTTGCAATTTTCAAACTTTTAATTTTTATGCCCTTAAATCAGAGAGTGATATCGCACAAAATAGTTAATAAATAACATTTACCACATGTCTACTTTACATCTGCACAATTTTGGAATCATAATTTTTTTTTTTTAGGAAGTTATAAGGGTTAAAAGTTGACCAGCGATTTCTCATTTTTACAACAAAATTTGCAACATCATTTTTTTTAGGGACCACCTCACATTTGAAGTGAGTTTGGGGGGTCAATATAACAAAAAATACCCAAAAGTGACACCATTCTAAAAACTGCACCTCTCAATGTACTCAAAACCACATTCAAGAAGTTTATTAACCCTTCAGGTGCTTCACATGAATGAATGGAATATGGAAGGAAAAAATAAACATTTAACTTTTTTTCACAAACATTTTACTTCAAAACCATTTTTTTTTATTTTCACAAGTGTAAAAAGAGAAAATGAACCACAAAATTGTTTGTGCAATTTCTCCCGAATACGCAGATACCCCGTATGTGGGGCTAAACCACTGTTTGAGCACACGGCAGAGCTCAGAACGGAAGGAGCGCCGTTTGACTTTTTCAATGCAGAATTGGCAGGAATTGAGATCGGATGCCATGTCGCATTTGGAGAGCCCCTGATGTACCTAAACAGTGGAAACCCCCCACAAGTGACCCCATTTTGGAAACTAGACCCCTTAAAGAACTTATCTAGATGTGTTGTGAACACTTTGAACCCCCAAGTGCTTCACAGAAGTTTATAACGTAGAGCCATGAAAATAAAAAATCATTTTTTTTCCACAAAATGACCTTTTAGCCCCCAATTTTTATTTTCACAAGGGTAACAGGAGAAATTGGACCCCAAAAGTTGTTGTCCAATTTGTCCTGAGTATGCTGATACCCCATATGTGGAAGAAATCTACTGTTTGGGCACACGGTGGGGCTCGGAAGGGAAGTAGTGACGTTCTGAAATGCAGACTTTGATGGAATGGTCTGCGGGTGTCATGTGCGTTTGCAGAGCCCCTGATGTACCTAAACAGTGGAAATCCCCCACAAGTGACCCCATTTTGGAAACTAGACCCCCCAAGGAACTTATCTAGATGTGTGGTGAGCACTTTGAACCCCCAAGTGTTTCAGTAAAGTTTATAATGTAGAGGCGTGAAAATAAAAAAATCATTTTTTTTCCACAAAAATGACCTTTTAGCCCCCAATTTTTATTTTCACAAGGGTAACAGGAGAAATTGGACCCTAAGAGTTGTTGTCCAATTTGTCCTGAGTACGCTGGTACCCCATATGTGGGAGAAAACTACTGTTTGGGCTCACGGTGGGGCTCGGAAGGGAAGTAGTGACGTTCTGAAATGCAGACTTTGATGGAATGGTCTGCGGGCGTCATATTGCATTTACAGAGCCCCTGATGTACCTAAACAGTGGAAACCCCCAATTCTAATTCCAACCCTAACCCCAACACACCCCTAACCACAAACCTAACACCAACACACCCATAACCTTAATCCCTGCCCTAGCCCTAACCCTAGCCCTAGCCCTAACCCTAGCCCTAACCCTAGCTCTAACCCTAGCCCTAACCCTAACCCTAGCCCTAACCCTAACCCTAACCCTAGCCCTAACCCTAGCCCTTGCCCTAGCCCTAGCCCTAACCTGTGTACCTGCTTTTTTCTTTTTTTTTTTCTTTACTTTTTTTTATTTTTGTGACAAGATCGCTGCGCTGCGATCTGACTCATAGTAACGCCACTTCTCCTCTGATCTCACACTGACAGATGATCAGAGGAGAAGCAGCGTTACTATGTGACAAGATCGCTGCCTGGCACACTGTAACGTGACTTCTCCTCTGATCTCACAATGACAGATGATCAGAGGTGAAGCAGCGTTACTGTGTGACAAGATCGCTGCCTGGCACAGCTGTGCCAGGCAGCGATCAGCTGTGCCAGGCAGCGATCTAGTCACACAGTAACGCTGCTTCACCTCGGATCATCTGTCAGTGAGATCAGAGGGAGAAGCCGCGTTACAATGAGGGAGATCGCCGGGAAACAAGCAGCTTTCCCAGCGATCGCTCCCATTGGCTGCTGTGACGCTGACGTCATCAGGACCTGAACCAATCAGGTCTCGATGACGTCGGGGGTCCCAGCATGCATTGTGCACCGGGATCCCCGCGTTGTAAGGTATGTGGGGGTCCCGGGGGGCACAAAACCGCCGACAGTAGATAAACGTCAGCGCTGCACAAAGCCCAGCAAGCGCCAACGTTTATCTACTGTGGGCGGTCGGGAAGCGGTTAAACGTTTTCTGGGACTTTCTCCAATAGATTGAATATTTGCCAAGTACAGAGGCTGTCAACATTGACATACAATGTTAAAAAAAAATGTAAAATTGCTAATAAATAAAATAATCATGAACAAGTTTATTGTCTTTGGGTGGACTGTATTATGATTTACCTTCCACATATTTCCTAGCAGTTTCTCTAAAGATGATTAATCCTTCAGTAAAAATAAAAAAAAAATTGTATTTCACATGCAACTTATTTGTGGCTATGAAAAGTATTACCCATAGTACAGGACAGACACATCAATGAATATTTCAGTATGATGCCAGAATTGTCCATGAACCTTTACAGAAGACACGGTGACCGTTTTTATTTTCATTCTCATCACCTCTATAAAGTAAGGATCACTGTGGATTGCTTCCCATATATTATTCTTTATAGTTGTTGTTTTTACTTACACACTGCTGCAAAGGAAGCATTTATTAGAAATGTTTGGCCACTGGGTTTCCCAGAGCGACAGAGAAATAGATTTTGTTTGGTCTCTTTTATGGCTGCGCTCTTGCTTGTAACGCCGTTGAGGAGTAAGTACTGCAGCAGAGTTCAGGTGCGGTGCAAAGGTTTATTTGTCGTCTTCTACACAAACTCGATGATGTGGTTGGTGGCAAATAAAGCTGCTAACCAGATCTAATGGCAATTGGACATTTAATAATTGTACACAGTCTTATATCCTATTTTCCTTATATACATATACGTCATATTGCACTTTGAATTGCAAAAGAATAGTTTCTTTCAGACTGCTCTTTCAGAATTATGGCATAGAATAGGTGACATGTTTTACTGTAAATATTAGGCGATTTGTGATGCATGACCAGCAGTTACCTGAATACCTGTGATGAAAGTAAGAACCTAGATATGTAAATGATAAAAGTGGAAATCTTTCAGTTTCCTGTCCTTGTGACTTTGAGCAAATCAAATTATCTCTCCGTGCTGAATACATTAAACTTACAGTGCGTAAGGTCAACCATTGTTAGAAAATCTCTCTACAGCATACAGTCTAACCAGCAGGTGCGCATACATACTGTTAGCTCCACTTACGTCCACTTGATGGAGTATAATTATGCTCTAAAATTGCAGAACATGATAAAAAGGTTATTCCCTCTGAGATGGATGTAAAGCTGAATTATTAGAAGAATCAGACGTTCTATGGCCCAGTCTACCAAGAGGGAAATCAGTAGGAAGGGGGATTCAGATGTGTGCATGAGGATATAAGTATGACTAATTTTGGCATGATATAAATTAGTAAGTCTAAAAGGTCTTTGAATTTGAGAAATAAGGACTAATATGGTTTTTGTATACTTTTATAAATTATACATACACTTAATGGCCACTTTATTAAAGATGCCCACCTACCTGTCACGGTGATACCGCGGCAGAGAGGATCCAGAAAACTGTGATGTCTGGATCTGCCAGTGTTAATTCTTACTGCCTGGTTCTGGACTTGTTCATGTTTGGAGGTGATGTTCAGGAGATTGTTTTTGAGTTTTGCCTGTTTGCACATACTCATCCTCTTCTATTTGGTTTCTCCTTCCTTTAACTCTCTTATGTCCCTCTCTTTTGCTTAGTGAGTATATTTTGTTTGGTTGATATTTTCATGTAACCTTGTCAAAATTCCCTTGTTTGTCTGGTTAGTGTGTTCCTATGTGGGGAGGTTGACCTGACATGGACACTCAGATCGATGAAAAAGGTGATGTCATAATGAGAGTGACCATTAGAGGGCAGTGAGGAGCTTGCAAAGGGTGGTTATGTAACTGTCAAGAGAGTGTTACATGACTGCCAGAGGTCAAAGTCACTCTCATTGGTCAGAGGTGCCTGTCGGGTGACAGTAGGCGGGGCTTCCTGGGCTGAGAGTATAAATTCTGAGGTAAGCTTCTAGAAACTTCAGTCAGCCTGGGGAGCTCACAAGGAAGGAGGGCCTGTTGTACTGGGGGAGAGCCCTCAGAGAGTTTGGACAGTGGAGACGGTCACGGGGGGGTGACTCTAAAAGACGTTGGACACAGAGAGAGACGGCCTGTGAGTGCCTAGTGTTTGGTGGACTTTGTCGGGTGAAATGCCGTGGTGGATTGGCCTAGGGCAGCCATGGTGGGAAGAGCCACGAAGTACACCACGGCGGTGACAATTAATAAGTGAAGGTACTCGGGCCTGTGTGCAAGAGAGAACAGTGTGATACTCCTGTCCTGCCTTCTGCTGGTCGTCACAAAGGCGGCTAATAAAAGCGGAACCTGTTGAATACTACTCTTGTCTCTGTCTCGTGCCTGCCGACGTCAAGAAGTGGGTCACCCCCCATTCCTGTGAGTACAGCACACCTTTACACTTCAGCATCCCACCACCCTGGGTGGGAGAAGGGACAGATCAGGGTGGATATAGGAGTGCAGCATGGCACAAGAACCCTCCATCTCCACCTTCGGTAGTAATCTGGAGGACAGGTATAGAGTAGTGCACCCCTATTTCTAGGGACCTAGTAAGTGCCCAAAGTCTCAAAACCTGCATGACATTACCAAAGTGGATCTCCTTTGGTCTTTACAACTGCAGCATTTCAAAGTGGCATAGTTTCCACTAGGTGCTGAAAATTATTCTCCAAAAGTATTGGCCAATGCAGACAGGAAAGCTTCTCATAGTTGATGCAAATTATATCATTATACTGACATTCTCTGAGATGCCACTTGTCACAGATATGTTCTATAAGACAGATATCAGGGGATTGTGAAGAGCAGAGGAGCAATGAAAAATAAAAATCACTTCATGCAATGCATGACTATATGACCCATGTGGCATGGTGCATTGTCCTGCTGAAACTGAATTTGGTGAATCATAATGTTTAGGTAAGCCCCAAGGCAGATAAATATAGAGGAATGGTGCCCTAGTGTCCTGATTCTCCACAATAGAAGCACAGCTGCTCCTCGCAGCGGAGTTTCCTCTCTTTCTCCGTACACGTGACAGCGCCCACTTCCATAGCCTCAGGAGGAGCCCTGGCCTCACCTCCACTGGAGAATAGTGGTGTTTCATGTTGCATAACACCTCTCGCCCGTAGTCTGCGATCCATACGAACCGCTTGGGTCATGGCGTCCTCCAGGGAGTAAGGGGGAGGATGAAGTGCTGTGGCATCCTTCAGACATTCAGACAGGCCTCTGCGGAACAAACCCTGGATGGCAGCATCATCCCAAGAAACCTCAGCCGCCCAACGTCTGAATTCAGAGCAGAACTGAGTGCTTCCCTTGACAGGCACTCATCACATTGTCCTCAGCCAAGCGAACTCTATCATGCTCATCATAAATGTGCCCTAGGGCCTCAAGAAATGCATTCACAGACATTCTCACGGGGCAGAAGAGGAAAGAGAAAATGCCTAGGCTTGTGGGGCCCCCCTGAGCAGAGACATAATCACCCCCACCCTCTGTCTCTTATCCCCAGAGGAGCGGGGTCTCAAGGAGAAAAAGACTTTACAGCCCTCCTTAAAAAAACTCTAAATTCTTTCTTGTTACCGGCTAGAGCCCCCTGAATCGTGTCCGCAACCTGCTGTTGGGACTGGGCCAGGGCTTGGTGCTTCAAATTTAACTTCTGCAGCACCTGAGTCAGGTGATTCACCTGCTCAGACAGAGTATGCTTCGAGTCCATGCTGCAGAAAGGAAAAAAAAGTTCAGTTATAATGTCACGGGCACTAACCGGTGATGTCCACACGGCACGGATCTGTTTAAGCCTAGTGGGACCGGGTTGCACCCCGCAGGCTACCAGGAGTGAGTGTACCCACAGGGTCACAGGACCTTTGGAACGTGACTGCAGGGGGGCGGGACTGGGGTGGAGGCCTGGGGTCAGAACCATGGTGAGCGGACAAGGTACAAGAGGGACAGAGGAAGCGGGCAGTCAGAGCGGAGCAGGAGTCAAGTACCAGGCAGACAGCAATCAGTACAGAATCACTAGACACAAACCAAGATGGGGGGACGGACCGGATAAGCAACAGGGAATCAAACACAGAGCAAGCACAAGGCACAAGCACACAAAGGTCAAACTACTCAGCCGAGGACAAAAGTATAACTGACAGAGTTTTGAGCTTCTCAGGGCTATAAGAAGACCTCCCTGATCCAAAGAGAGGCCACGACCATTAACCCCTGACATGCAGGTCCAAAACCTGCACTAGGATCATGACAAATGTCCTACCCTGTGTATATATATATATATATATATATACACATGTATTTATATTGCAAAGAGAGTTTGAAGAAAAGCCGGTAATTCATTTGCCGGGTTGTGTAAAATCACATCAGGAGCCGACAGGATAGAAGAGATGGTTTACATACAGTAAATACATATAGAATAGGTAGATATATAGCTGTCTGTGACAAATACAATTAGTACAGTGTGTGCAGCTTACTGTACAAGTGTTT
Source organism: Dendrobates tinctorius (assembly GCF_039654945.1). Lineage (NCBI taxonomy): Eukaryota > Metazoa > Chordata > Amphibia > Anura > Dendrobatidae > Dendrobates > Dendrobates tinctorius. Next base: position 2,401,442 of record NW_027361932.1, on the reverse strand, counting down.
AATTATTAAAAGATTCTTTTAATAATCCTCGAGGTTATTAATAGTTCTATTGTAACCTGTAAGTTTGATTTTACTGTAGCCTCATATGAATTGCTGGCTTTTCAAAGGACACCTTGGATAGCACTCAGAACACTTTCCCACGCTGTCAGTTCACCGCAGGTCAGGCAGGGCCTCTGAGCATCCTCATTGACTACTGCTGACGTCACTGAGGCTGCACTGACTCCCCACCTGACTTACAGTGAACTGACAGCGTGGGAAAATGTTCAGAAACTTTCCCACGCCAATGAGTTCATGTCCGGTCAGGTGGGGAGACAGCTTCTCATTCATTCCTCTGTGGTTTACAGCCGTGGCAGTCACATTAGCACCACTCCCAGTTGTAAACTATTTAACCCCTTAAGATCTATTGCAGCACGGGACATGACTGTACAGTGGATAGATATGGGAAATTGTTGCTTTTTTATTTTATACTTTTTCCAGAAGAACAAGGGCTTTGATGGGTTTGGGAGTGTAATAAAGATGGGAAAATGTGTGTTTAATTATTTCATTAAAAGTCTTTATTCTTAATGTCTGTGTGTTTTTTCAACCCTTTCAGACTAGTGGATTAATAATGGATAGGTGACACCTCTCCATTGTTAACCAGGCTTAATGTCACCTTACAATACCAAGGTGACATTAACCCCTTTTTACCCCCATATGCCACCCGCTACAGGGCAATGGGAAGAGAGAGGCTAAGTGCCAGAATTTGCTCATCTTACCGATGCGCCTTTTCTGGGGTGGCTGGGGCAGATGTTTTTGGCCGGGGGGGCCATTTACCATGGTCCCTCTCTAGGCTATTAAAATCTGCCCTCAGTCACTGGCTTTCCCTCTCTGGTGAAGAAAATAGCGCTGGAGCCCACACAATTTTTTTCTGTGATTTAATTCTTTAATTTAACACCTATAGCTCCAAAATTTTACACACACACACTAATAACATTAGTAGTCAGAGACATATATAAATCGAAATGATATGCATTGGTTTACTGGATGTAAACCATGTGTCATATCCTGTTGGCTTTGCAATTATTTACAGAAGCCGACAATTGAATTATTGGCTATTCTACTATCTATATCTCTATCAAATATAAAGATATATATACTGTATATGTGTCACTGTAATATATATATATATATATATATATACAAACCCATTCTATGTGTATACATGTATTCTATCTTTTCTATTTTAACCTGTGTGATTTTACTGTATAGCCGCATATGAATTGCTTGCTTTTCAAAGGACATCGTTGCGCAAAAATCGCACAGCACTTGCATGGTCGCATGGTGCGAGTGCTGTGCGATTTTTATCCCACTCATTGACTTCTATTGGGGGATGCGATCCATTTTGCGATTTACAATCGCAGCATGCTGCAATTTTTTTCCAGCCCGATCTTGATCCAATCTGAGCTGGAAAAAAAAAACGTAGCTGAAAATACCATCATAGATTAACATTGGTACGAATTCAATCTGATTTTTTATCAGATTGAATTTGTCCGATTTCATCACAAGTGAGCATGAGCCTAAGGGCTCATACTGACTTGCGAGAGACTTGCACGATTCTCGTGCGAGTTTCTCGCATGAAAACCTAGCACTGCCGCCGGCACCCAGGACCGGAGCATGCGGCTGCATAGAAATACATGTAGCCGCACGCTCTGGTCTGAGTGCTGGCAGCAGTGCCAAGTTTTCATGCGAGAGACTCGCACAAGAATCGTGCAAGTCTCTCGCAAGTGAGTATGAGCCCTTAAGCTTTCTTTTTCTCTGTCTTTAGTTGGTCTGCAAGTAAATTATCTCTTCTTTCCCACACTTGCAGCTTGAAGTCTATTAAGATCTCAACAGATCTAATACGAGACGACAGGCAATAGGGGGAATTTAATTTAGTGATAAAAAACTAATCATATCTCAATACGTGAACATGGGATAGTTATCAGCCTGGGCAGATTGTTTTCATACTTCAATACGCTCCCTGTTACAAAGCAATTAACTGTGTCTCCTTTGTGAGATCAGGCACTGAATGTACAGACCTTTCCATTTCGCACTCACAGACCATGCTCTTTGGTTGCCTCAATTGGACAACTATGACTTCTTGTTTCACGTTGGCATAACATTGTGTTGCTCAATTATTAATGGACTAATAAAGCTCTATTTGTATATCTTTCTACTTTCTGTGTTGGTTTAAAAACATGACATAATCAGTACAGAATAGTCAGCAAAAGTGGAAATGATATAAAAACTCAGGGGTGTAAGACGTAATCACCTGGCAATAGTCCCTGCTAATCGCAGGTTAATTTGAGCTTTAGACTTTTGTTAAATGCATATTTCAAGCAAAACTTAAAAATTACTTTTGACAAGATAGTAATGCTCCACTGCATCCTCACTACTTACTTATTGGCTCTCAAGTCCAGACTTGCATTCAATGCTCTCAATAATACAGTGCAAACTTACATATCATAGATAGGCCCTTATGCAGGGGCAAGTGAAGGATTCTATATGCTTACTTACTAAATTTGACAATTGTCACCTACAGCTAAAATCCACAATCTATAATTTACGCCACTCTGTAGAGTCCCAAATTAAGTTCTGTCTGTCCAGGTAAAATGTATTCATGTTATACTCTATAAGCACTACCACCATCACCTTTCTGCCTGCATTGCCCATAAATTGCACTTGTCTGCTGGGTAATAGCATGGACAAGTGCACCCCAAAGCCATTTTCTGGGTCCCAGGTCAGGAATGTGTTCTAATGTCATAATTGCCGACAACGAAGAAGAACGGTTACAAAGTCTACCATCCAATACTCCAGCACTGTTGTCAAAGAAACAGAAGTCTTGTTATGTTTCTGGAGTCTGTGGAGGAGCAGATGCTGATTGGCACAGCCACTTGAGAACCAAGGACTGATGACATTTTCTATTAAATTTAGTGGCTCTGTCGGGACTGCTCCGACTGCTGCTGGAGGAGAGAGGACTCTGCCCATGAGGGCTCACAGTCTACAAGGGATGGGTGAGGGTAGAGCTGCTTGTGCAGCAGTATGGTGGAACGATGGTTACTGTAAGTTGTGGGCTTGTTGGAAGAGGTGGTTCTTCAGGTTCGTTTTGAAGGCTCCCACGGTAGGTGAGAGTATGATATGTTGTAAAGAGAGTTCCAGAGAAGAGGGGATGTACGGGAGAAATTTAGTATGTGATTGTGGTAAGAGGAGATAAGAGGTGAATAGAGAAGGAGATCTTGTGAGGATGGGTGGTTGCGTGCAAGTAAGTACTTGGAAACTAAGTTACAGATGTATGGAGGAGACAGGTTGTGGATGGCTTTGTATGCCATGATTAGGGTTTTGAACTGGAGTCTCTGGGTAATGTGGAGCCAGTGAAGGGTTTGACAGAGAGGAGAGGCTGGGAACAGTGGGGGGATAGGTGGATTAGTTGGGCAGCAGAGTTTAGGATAGATTGAAGTGGTGAGAGACTGCTAGATGGGATGGCACAAAGCATGAGCTTGTAGTAGTCAAGGCGAGAGATGATGGGTGCATGGACTAGGTTTTTTGCAGATTCTTGTTTAAGCTAGGAGGGATAGCTAATACTAGAGAAGAGAGAGAGAGGATTCAAAAAGATATAAATAAACTGGAGAAGTGGGCAGCAACTAACAGAATGGTTTTTAACAGGGAGAAATGCAAAGTACTACATCTGGGCAATAAAAATGAAAAAAGCATATACAGAATGGGAGGAATAGGGCTAAGTGACAGCACATGTGAAAAAGACTTGGGTATACTAATAGATCACAGACTGAATATGAGTCAACAGTGTGATGCAGCAGCAAAAAAGGCAAATGCAATTCTAGGATGTATTAACAGAAGCATACAGTCTAGATCACGTGAAGTCATTATTTCCCTCTACTCCTCTTTGGTCAGACCTCATCTGGAATATTGTGTCCAGTTTTGGGCACCACATTTTAAAAAAGACATCAACAAACTGGAGCAAGTTCAGAAAAGAGCGACCAGAATGGTGACCGGTCTGCAAACCCTGTCTTATGAGGAAAGGTTGCAGGATTTGGGAATGTTTAGTTTGCAAAAGAGAAGACTGAGAGGAGACTTAATAGCTGACTATAAATATCTAAAGGGCTGTCACACTGTAGAAGGATCAACTTTATTCTCATTTGCACAAGGAAATACTACAAGCAATGGGATGAAACTGAATGGGAGGAGACACAGATTAGATATTAGAAAAAACTTTTTGACAGTTAGAGTGATCAATGAGTGGAACAGGCTGCCACAAGAAGTGGTGAGTTCTCCTTCAATGGAAGTCTTCAAACAGAGGCTGGACAGACATCTGACTGGGATGATTTAGCGAATCCTGCTTTGAGCAGGGGGTTGGACCAGATAGCCCAGGAGGTCCCTTCCAACTCTACGATTCTATGATTCTATGATTCTATGATTCTATGAATGTACGGATCCAGGAAATATTTTTGAGTTGCAGTCTGCAGGATGTGAAAGAAGCTAGTGCGAAACACGTGTTGGGGTGTAGGAGGTCGCGTCATTCACACTCATCAGAGACCTGACATCAGCGTTTTCATAGGTATTACCTTTTTTTCCATTTATGTATAACCTTTGTGGATTTATGCAGCAATCCTCTAGTACTTTCTCAGCCGTGATATTATTCAATTGTGCTGACACTGAGGTTATTTTTATCTGCAATATATATCAGACTGGGTTTCCATCATTCAGGTGCAATTTAATGTGGGTTTCTATTACATTCAAAGTGAGTTGCCTGTAGTGTTGTCACAGATTATTTCCACACAGTATTTTTTGAATCTTAATGTTGAATCTTTGAGGCTTTATGCAGCAATCCTCTAGCACTTTTTCAGCTGTGATAGTATTCAATCTTGCTGATATTGAGGCTTTTTATTTTAACCTGCAGCATATATTAGATCGGGCCACGACCATTCAGGTGCAATTTAATATGGGTTTATAGTACTAAATTGTATTTTTGTATTTTTTTCAGCCACGATATATTTAGTTATTTTGACACTGAGGTTATTTAATTAAGTTACATATATCGGGCCTGATTTATATTCAATATATTTTTTAATACTGTGGTGTGAATATTCCCTACATTTATAGAGATTATACTCTTGTTGGAAATTATTTATAATTACTTATGTGCAAGGATTCACATTTGTCTGTGTGACTATAATAACCAATGGCATGAATGTTTTTAGCGCCTCCTGCTGGGCATTTTTGTAATTTTATAGAATTTTTAATGTTTTTTCAATAAAATTTGATATTTTATTCTCATAATGGATCTCTTCATGATTTTTGGTGCCGTCATGGTATATTGGCCCAAAAATGTTTGTTTCTGATATTTTGAAGTGCCAGAATATATGTGGTCTTTGGACTAATTTCAAGTATATTTAGGATGTGGAAATGGCATAGATATGTGTTTGAAGGTGGGATCAGAGTCCAAAGTTAATCCGAGGCAGCAAATTTGTGGGATACACTCAAATACACCTTGTATATGAGGGCGAGAAAAAAAGCCTGTGCTTCAGTAAATGGCAAGAGCTGTATCAAATAGTCTCTCTTCCTCTTCCTTCACCTTAACATCACACACAGTACAGTCCTCAGAGGTGGCAACACAATTACACTTGTTTCCCCACACGTCACAACTCTCCAACCTCCCAAAAGATAGTGGGGAACCACAGATGGGCGAGTGTTGTGAGTTCATTTTCCCCTCCGTCACTGAGGCCTGGTGAACTCCCTATTCTAGTGAAGGAAGGTAGTGAGCCTGATTATCAGGCACCTGGGACTAATGAAGACGATTGGCTGAGTGGAGTCACTGACTGGATATAAGGCAGCCTATGCCCTTTCTGCCCTGCGGGTGATTTCTCTGTGGACTCTTGGACACCAGTCTGATTCCTGCTCTCCTAAAGCTAAGTTTTTGCTTTGCCTTTTTGCATTTAAGATTTGTTTTTGTTTTTCTTGCTTTTTGGATTCTGCCACTCCCTGCTGGAGTGTGCAGTATTCCGTTAGCTCTGTCTTCTGAAAGTACCTGAGTGCTGATTTAGTTTTTGAAGCTTAGTTGCTTCAGGGCCAGTTTTATATCAGCTTGTTGGCTTTTGTCTCTGATAGGGTTTTGGCAGATTGCAGACAGCAGCCTTCCTATCCGTTCCTATCTAGGTAGTTTTTGGCCCCGTCTTTGCTCAGTCTGTCTTTCTGTCTGTGTAAGTGTTTTCATCTTGCTTCACCGTCATTATATGTGGGGGGCTGCCTATTGCTTTGGGGTCTACTGTTAGCATTGAACCAGGGTCGAGAATCTGCAGAGTTGTACTGTCAAAAGTTCCGAAAGTGGGCGGTCCTTACTACCTGGAATGATAGTGCCTTGGCTGCTCTCTTTCGGAAGGGTTTGTCAGAAGCCGTAAAAGATACTATGGTGGGATTTCCTGTTCCCTCTGGTCTGGACGATTCTATGTCTTTAGCCATTCAGGTTGATCGGCGTTTACGTGAACGCAGGATTACACGAGAGGTGTTGCCACCGGTTGAACAGACGTCTGAACCTATGCAATGTGATAGAGTTTTGTCTAAGGCGCAACGTCAGGAATTCAGAAGGCGTAATAAGCTGTGTTTTTTCTGTGGAGATGCCTCACATATTATTTTTGTTTGTCCTAAATGTGAGAAACGCTTCGCACACACGTTTTCTGTTGGTGGGGTTCAGCCTAAGTTTCTTTTGGCGACTACCCTGATCTGTTCCCTGTCCACATTTTCCGCCAAGGCTTTTGTGGATTCGGGAGCAGCGCTAAACCTAATGGACTTGGATTTTGCTAAACATTGTGGATTTCCGTTGACACCTCTGCAGATGCCTATCCCTTTGAGGGGGATTGATGCTACCCCTCTGGCTAAAAATAAACCTCAGTTTTGGACCCAGTTGGTCATGCGGGTCGCCCCAGACCACCAAGAAAATTGCAGATTTTTGGTGTTGCATGGTCTGCATGATGCCATTGTTCTGGGGTTTCCCTGGTTGCAGATTCATAATCCAGTTTTGGATTGGAAGTCTGTGTCTGTGGTGAGTTGGGGTTGCCGGTGTACCTTTAGTGAGGCTCCGGTTTTTTCCACCTCTCCTCAGTCGCATGAGGTTCCTGACTATTTGGCGGACTTCTATGATGTATTTAGTGAGAATGAGTCTGCGTCCTTGCCTCCTCATAGGAGTTATGACTGTGCAATTGAACTAAGCCCGGGGTGTAAATTTCCTAAGGGTCGGCTCTTCAATTTATCTGTACCCGAGCACGAGGCTGTGCGGTCCTATATTAAGGAGGCGTTGGAGAAGGGTCATATTAGACCATCCTCTTCACCCTTAGGTGCCGGGTTTTTTTTTGTGGCCAAGAAGGATGGTTCTTTAAGGCCTTGTATTGATTATCGTGCCCTCAATAAAATTACTATTAAATATCAGTATCCGTTACCCCTGATTTCGGATCTATTCTCTAGAGTCAGAGGTGCTTGCTGGTTTACCAAGCTTGACCTCAGGGGGGCGTATAATCTTATCCGCATTAAGCAGGGGGATGAATGGAAGACGGCGTTTAATACTCCGGAGGGACATTTTGAGTACCTGGTGATGCCTTTTGGGCTCACTAATGCCCCTTATGTCTTCCAGTACTTCATGAACGATATTTTCCGAGACTTTGTCGATAAATTTTTGATTATCTATCTGGATGATATTTTGATCTTCTCCAAGGATTGGGATTCTCATGTGGAACATATTCGGACTGTGTTCCGGATCTTGAGAGAGAATTCTCTGTATGTCAAAGGATCAAAATGCCTTTTTGGAGTACAGAGGATTTCTTTTTTGGGATTTATTTTGTCTCCGTCAACTATTGAAATGGACCCGGCCAAGGTACAGGCCATTTATGATTGGGTTCAGCCCACTTCTTTGAAGGCCCTCCAGAAGTTTTTGGGTTTTGCTAATTTTTATCGGAAATTTATAGCAAAATTTTCTAGTATTGCCAAACCATTGACTGACCTGACCAGGAAGGGTGCGGATGTGTTGAATTGGTCTCCGGAGGCGGTTGCTTCCTTTCAGGAGCTGAAGCGTAGATTTACCTCCGCCCCGGTTCTGCGGCAACCTGATGTCTCACTCCCGTTCCAGGTAGAGGTGGATGCTTCTGAGATTGGTGCAGGAGCGGTGTTGTCCCAAAAGGATCCGGTAACATCTAAAATGAATCCCTGTGCTTTCTTTTCCCAAAAGTTCTCTTCATCTGAACGTAACTATGATGTGGGAAATCGGGAACTGTTGGCCATGAAATGGGCATTTGAGGAGTGGAGACATTGGTTGGAGGGAGCCAAACATCAAGTTGTGGTCCTCACTGACCACAAAAATTTGATTTACCTAGAGTCGGCTAAACGCTTGAACCCTAGACAGGCTAGGTGGGCCTTGTTTTTTACACCTTTTGATTTTGTGGTCTCTTTCCTTCCTGGAACTAAGAATGTCAAGGCAGACGCCCTCTCTAGGAGTTTCTTTGCTGATTCTCCTGTGGTGACCAAGCCTGCTACCATCTTAGGCGAAGGGGTAGTTCTTTCTGCCATCTCGCCCGATTTGAGACTTGCTCTGCAAGTGTTCCAGGAGGACAAACCTGAGCGTTGCCCCAGTGGAAAGTTGTATGTTCCTGACCAGTGGAAGAAGAGAGTGATGTCTGAAGTTCATTGCTCTGCATTGGCTGGTCATCCAGGTATTTTTGGTACTAGAGATCTGGTGAGTCGCTCTTTTTGGTGGCCCACCTTGTCTCATGATGTCAGGAATTTTGTGCAGTCCTGTGGGACTTGCTCCCGGTCTAAATATTGTTCTCGCTCTAGTGGGTTGTTGATGCCTTTGCCGGTCCCCAGGAGGCCATGGACCCATATTTCAATGGATTTCATCTCTGATATGCCGGTCTCTCAAAGAATGACTGTTATTTGGGTGATTTGTGATAGGTTCTCTAAGATGGTTCATCTTGTACCACTCCCTAAGTTGCCATCTTCATCTGAGTTGGTGCCCCTGTTTTTGCAACAGGTGGTTCGCTTGCACGGGATTCCTGAGAACATTGTATCTGACAGAGGAGTTCAATTTGTGTCTAAATTTTGGAGGACGTTCTGTTCCAAGTTGGGAATTCAGTTGTCCTTCTCCTCAGCTTTTCACCCTCAGACCAATGGGCAGACATAGAGAACAAACCAGACCTTGGAGTCGTATTTGAGATGTTTTATTTCCGCTGATCAGGATGATTGGGTTTCATTTTTGCCCTTGGCCGAATTTGCTTTAAATAATAGAGCTAGTTCTGCCCCTTTGATGTCACCTTGTTTTTGTAACTTTGGGTTTCATCCTCAATTTTCTTCAGGGCAGGTGGAGCCCTCTGCCTGCCCAGGTGTTGACACTGTGGTGGAGAGAATGCACCAGATCTGGGACCAAGTGGTGGATAAGTTAGCTCTCTCCCAGGAAAAGGCCCAGCGCTTTTCCAATCGACATAGGACCATTGGTCCCCAGTTTAACATTGGTGATATGGTGTGGTTATCATCAAGAAATATTGCTATGAAGGTGGCTTCTCCTAAGTTTAAGCCTAGATTTATTGGACCTTACAAGATTTTGGAGATTATTAATCCGGTCTCTTTTCGTTTGGCTCTTCCTGTCACATTTAAGATCCATAATGTGTTTCATAAGTCCTTGTTGAAGAGGTTTGTTGAGCCAGTTGTGCCTGAGGTGGCACCTCCGGACCCTGTATTGGTTGAAGGTAACTTGGAATATGAGGTAGAGAAAATTCTGGATTCCCGTCTGGCTAGACGGAGACTCCAGTATTTGGTTAAGTGGAAGGGTTATGGTCAGGAGGATAATTCCTGGGTCTCTGCCTCTGATATTCATGCCAAAAGATTGGTGCGTACCTTTCATCGGGCTCACCCTGATCGCCCTGGTAGCGTTGTTGAGGGTTCGGTGACCCCTCCTCAAGGGGGGGTACTGTTGTGAGTTCATTTTCCCCTCCGTCACTGAGGCCTGGTGAACTCCCTATTCTAGTGAAGGAAGGTAGTGAGCCTGATTATCAGGCACCTGGGACTAATGAAGACGATTGGCTGAGTGGAGTCACTGACTGGATATAAGGCAGCCTACGCCCTTTCTGCCCTGCGGGTGATTTCTCTGTGGACTCTTGGACACCAGTCTGATTCCTGCTCTCCTAAAGCTAAGTTTTTGCTTTGCCTTTTTGCATTTAAGATTTGTTTTTGTTTTTCTTGCTTTTTGGATTCTGCCACTCCCTGCTGGAGTGTGCAGTATTCCGTTAGCTCTGTCTTCTGAAAGTACCTGAGTGCTGATTTAGTTTTTGAAACTTAGTTGCTTCAGGGCCATTTTTATATCAGCTTGTTGGCTTTTGTCTCTGATAGGGTTTTGGCAGATTGCAGACAGCAGCCTTCCTATCTGTTCCTATCTAGGTAGTTTTTGGCCCCGTCTTTGCTCAGTCTGTCTTTCTGTCTGTGTAAGTGTTTTCATCCTGCTTCACCGTCATTATATGTGGGGGGCTGCCTATTGCTTTGGGGTCTGCTCTGGGGCAGTTAGATTTCCCCTTTCCTTCTTTAGGCCTATGTATCTCTCCGGCTGTGATCGAGGGGTCTAGGTCATCGTAGGAACCCCCCACGGCTACTGCTAGTTGTGTTGATAGGCTCAGGGGTCTGCAATCTGATAGTTGCCAACTTCTCTGGTTTCTGGACTTAGCTAGCATTTCTGTTTTTGCCTCCTACGGTGACTCAATCATAACAGGCGAGTCTGCACAGCTGTTCCCACTATTCCATGGGCATCAGAGGTCTGCTCCAAAGATTCACAGACTCAAGAGGAGGATAGCATCTGCACTAGAGTTGAGCGAAACAGGTAGGTCAGATTCAAAAATCTCCGACTTTCGCCAAAGTCTGGTTTTGCCAATCGAAACCCGACCCTAGCGTGAGGTCGGCCATGAGGTCGCCGATCAGGCAGTCAAAGTTGCATTTCAAATGATGCTTTCAGCGCCTTTTCTCACCCAATGATGGAGGATGCACACTCTGGGCAACACGATGACATGCGCAGCGGCCAGCACCATCTTAGAGAAGGGCATTGAAGTGATTGGCTGGCTTTGTGTGGCGTCACAGTGGGTATAAAAGGCTGTGAACGCCGACCGCCATCTTACTTCTGCCGATCTTCCAATAGGGAGAGGTGCTGCTGCTGATTCTGATCAGGGAGAGCGTTAGGCAGGGAAGAAGAAAAAAAAACTGCTTCTGCTGAGAGCGCTTTTCACTGTTCAGTTAGTGTGCAGTGAAAGGGGAGGATTTTTGTTGTGTGCAGCAGCGCTGGTGGTGATTAGGCCGCCTTTTAAGGCTGCTAGCTGCATTGCTGTGTGCACACTGCTGTTCAAACTGCTTTTTTCAAAGCACTCCAAATTTTATTATTGTCACGGTCACGTGTGTCAGGACGCAGATGATACCGCAAGGCGAACCCATAACACACGTGACCCTGGATACAGCGCCTCCAGTAGGGCGAATTTAAATAATAATACGTGCAGATGGATACACCGCCTCCACCTGGCGAATTTAGGTATTACACGTTAATATACATTCTGGAAACCCCGCCTCCAGTACGGCAAATTTAAATAATAAGGGGGTCCTGGGACACATTAACAATGGTGGCCCTGCGATAGGGAATAGGAAAGTGGAGACCTCCTGAGCTCCCCTGAGCCAGCGTTCCTGCACTCCTAACGTTCCGTATACAGGCTCCGCACCTTTCGCCGCACGCGAACCTTAAACCCTTGCTCGCCCTGACCCTAAACCCTCACTAGGGAATTGGGTGGTGTGGAGACTAATCCCACCACTGCACTAATAACACACATGAGGGAAAGAGACAATACAGGGGGACACCACTTAGCTTTATGCTCTGTGCTTATGCTCCTGCAACAGAGCCCTCCACCTGCGTGCGTCTTCTCCTCCATCCGGATCCATCACCGAAACAGGATCTTTCACCATAGTGCAGCCTTGGAGCAGAGTCCACCACCAGTTGCTGCTGCTTAGTAACAGAGTCCCTAAGATGAGTTCAGCTTCTGCCACGAAGTCAAGCATGCTTGAGTCCAGCTCAGCAGTCAAGTCCCACATGGTGAGTGCCACTCTACATAGTCACCACTCCACCAGTCCATGCAGACACTTCCTGCTGACACCATCACTGCGACCCCACCACGCCATGCCAGCCCTTCGTCCAGACACCATAGCTGACACACGTCCCCCCTGGCTAAGCTGCACAGGACTCCTCCTCAGCTCCATCCTTCCACCAGGCTCTCACCAACTCAAATGAAAGAATCAATATCACCAGCAGTGATTGCACACCCTGAGACTCATTTATAGAGCCCCACAACTGATTCCTAATTACGTGAACATTAACTGAAACCTAAGGTGTGATACCACTAACCACCACCGGGGACAGTCAAGTCACTTTGGCAACTTGCCAAAAGGAAAAAAAGTTCACTCTGTGCTTTTAAAACTGTCAGATCAAATTCAGATCATGACAATTATTTTGTCCTAGTGAGTTACTGAGCAATCATTTTTTCACACATCGTCTAGCCGTGTACGCTCCTCACACAATACCGTGTACCGGCTGGTATCACGGACAAATAGAAGCTATCTCGGTGTGACTGTGGAAGAAAAAGCCGAGGAGTTTGTCCCTTTTTCCAGACCTACACCTTAGAGTTGTGTCCATTTTTCAAACAGTTTCGTATATCTGCTGTTTGATTACAGTCAAAACTAGACAGAGACAGCGTGTGTCAGTCCGTATACAAATACACGGAGCTTGACAATTTTCCATACAGATACCGTCTAGCGGTGTACGCTCCTCACACACTACCGTGTACCGGCTGGTATCACGGACAAATAGAAGCTATCTCGGTGTGACTGTGGAAGAAAAAGCCGAGGAGTTTGTCCCTTTTTCCAGACCTACACCTTAGAGTTGTGTCCATTTTTCAAACAGTTTCGTATATCTGCTGTTTGATTACAGTCAAAACTAGACAGAGACAGCGTGTGTCAGTCCTTATACAAATACACGGAGCTTGACAATTTTCCATACAGATACCGTCTAGCGGTGTACGCTCCTCACACACTACCGTGTACCGGCTGGTATCACGGACAAATAGAAGCTATCTCGGTGTGACTGTGGAAGAAAAAGCCGAGGAGTTTGTCCCTTTTTCCAGACCTACACCTTAGAGTTGTGTCCATTTTTCAAACAGTTTCGTATATCTGCTGTTTGATTACAGTCAAAACTAGACAGAGACAGCATGTGTCAGTCCGTATACAAATACACGGAGCTTGACAATTTTCCATACAGATACCGTCTAGCGGTGTACGCTCCTCACACACTACCGTGTACCGGCTGGTATCACGGACAAATAGAAGCTATCTGAGTGTGACTCTGGAAGAAAAAGCTGAGGAGTTTGTCCATTTTTCAGACCTACACCTTAGAGTTGAGTCCGTTTTTCAAACAGTTTCGGATGTCTGCCGTTTGATTACAGTCAAAACTAGACAGAGATAGCGTGTGTCAGTCCGTATACAAATACACGGAGCTTGACAATTTTACATACACACACCGTACAGCGGTGTATGCTCCTCACACACTACCGTGTACCGCCTTCTAGCGCGGACAAATAGAAGCTACCTGTGTGTGACTCTGGAAAAAAACCGAGGAGTTTGTCCGTTTTTCCAGACCTACACCTTAGAGTCGTGTCCGTTTTTCAAACAGTTTTGTATATCTGATGTTTGATGATGGCCTAAACTAGACAGGGACAGCGTGTGTCAGTCCGTATACAAATACACGGAGCTTGACAATTTTACATACACACGCCGTACAGCAGTGTACGCTCCTCACACACTGCCGTATACCGCCTTCTAGCACGGACAAATAGAAGCTACCTGTGTATGACTCTGGAAAAAAAAAACAAGGAGTTTTTCCGTTTTTCCAGACCTACACCTTAGAGTCGTGTCCATTTTTCAAACAGTTTCGTATATCTGCTGTTTGATATTGGTCTAAACTAGACTGAGACAGCATGTGTCAGTCCGTATACAAATACACGGAGCTTGACAATTTTACATACACACACCGTACAGCGGTGTACGCTCCTTGCACACTACCGTGTACCGCCTTCTAGCGCGGACAAATAGAAGCTACCTGTGTGTGACTCTGGAAAAAAAAAACGAGGAGTTTTTCCATTTTTCCATACCTACACCTTAGAGTCGTGTCCGTTTTTCAAACAGTTTCGTATATCTGCTGTTTGATAATGGTCTAAACTAGACAGAGACAGCGTGTGTCAGTCCATATACAAATACACTAAGCTTGACAATTTTACATACACACACCATACAGCAGTGTACGCTCCTCACACACTACCGTGTACCGCCTTCTAGCACGGACAAATAGAAGCTACCTGTGTGTGATTCTGGAAAAAAAACGAGGAGTTTTTCCTGACCTGCACCTTAGAGTCGTGTCCGTTTTTCAAACAGTTTCGTATATCTGCTGTTTGATAACAGTCTAAACTAGACAGAGACAGCGTGTCAGTCCGTATACAAATACACGGAGCTTGACAATTTTACATACACACACCGTACAGCGGTGTACGCTCCTCACACACTACCGTGTACCGCCTTCTAGCATGGACAAATAGAAGCTACCTGTGTGTGACTCTGGAAAAAAATGAGGAGTTTTTCCGTTTTTCCAGACCTACACCTTAGAGTCGTGTCCGTTTTTCAATAGTTTTCTTTTATCTGCTGTTTGATAACGGTCTAAACTAGACAGAGACAGCGTGTCTCAGTCCGTATACAAATACACAGAGCTTGACAATATTCCTTACGCACATCGTATAGAGCTGTCCGATTCTCCAACAGTATTGTACAGTTTATCTGCCGTTCGCATTACAGTCACTTTTATACCTAGTCAGCGTTTGTGTGTGACACTCCGTAAATACATATACGGAGATTGTTAGTTGCACAAACATTGTATACAGCTGTACACTTCTGATACAGTTCCGTTTATCTGCTTGTTGGATTACGGTCCAATACATACTGTGAGAGCGTCTGTGAGGAACATAATATATACATTGATTTAATTTGTTTAATACACCTTACACAGCTGGATGCTTTTCATACAGTACCATCTCTCTACTGGTATTTTTGGTACATTTTCCCAAACATGAGGAAGTATGGTGGAAGAGGCCGCGGACGTGGGCAGGGGGGCGCAGCTGGTACTGATGGTGGTGGCATCGGCTGGTTCTGGCAAAAGCACAATAGCAGCTAAGGCAGGAGGTGTTGAGCCTGCATCATCCTCTGGCCCAAGAAGGCCTGTAAGGTTGCCTTTTCTTGGAGAAGGAAAACCGCTTTTACAGCCGGAGCATCAGGAACAGGTTTTGGCGTACATTGCCACCAGCTCTATTGCCTCCTCTTCTGAACGCTCGAAACCTGCAAGCACGGAGTCGTCAGTGCAGGATTCTGGTCATAAAAAACCCCTTTCCTTGTGTCCTTCACCCCCCACCAAAAGTTAAGGATGCGGCAGCTCACACTTCAGATTACTCTATGGAACTCTTTTCACATAACTTGCCTAGGTTATCCAGTCAAATCCTGAATTCCCCAGTCCAAGATGAATCTTACATGGAGTGCACTGATGCACAGCCACTGCTAGATGATTCTGCTAGTACCTTGACCCACAGCACTACATTGCCCTCGCAGTCTATTGAGTCAGAATCTGACCCTGATGAAACCCAGGTACCCCTTCCCGCATTCTATACCACCTTACACGGTGACACAGGGGAAGGTAAAGAGGAAGGTGCAGATGACTTTGAAGAGGAGGTGATGGATGACCCAGTTCTGGATCCGGATTGGCATCCATTGGAGGAGGAGGGTGGCGCTGGCAATAGTTCAGATAAGGAGAAGGATCCGCAGCAGGCGTTGACATCGCAGCAGCGGTTATTTAGCAGGCCCGTCGCTGTCCTAAAACGTGGAACAAAAACTAAAAGAGTTGCAGGACAGGTTGACCAGATGGTCAACTTAGCACAGCGTGCAAGGCCAGAAAATGTTTACCATAGTAGGAAGAGTGCAGTGTGGCACTTCTTTGTCCAAAATCCTACTGATGAGGCAAAGGTTACCTGTAAGAAGTGCAGAAGGACCTTTAGCCGAGGCAAACAACTCAGAAATTTGAATACCAGTTGCATGCTTAGACATTTAATCAACATGCACTTGCAAGCGTGGACGGACTACAAAACCTCAGGTTGCACATGTGCACCTGCTCCGACTGAAGGAAGCCAACAACGCTCCATTGCTACCCCCACTGTAAGACCACCGCCACCATTAAGCACACCACCAGCACTAAATGTGGAGGTGTCTGTCATGATTTGTAGTTTTGCCCTGTCCTGTATTTTGTATAATATTTCATTTAACCTTTCTCTGGTTGTATTTGCTGTAAATTAACCATGTCTCCTTCCCCCAATACTTTGCAATGTCTTGTGATGTACCTGGACCATAATCTAATTTAGGCTTGTGCCAACAGCTAGTGGAACTGTGGCTATTGTTTTCCTAAGCAGAAGATAACCTACAATACACATCCTGTAGACTCAGTGGAGCCCTTACATTTATAGAATCTTCTGATGGACCAAACCATTGAATAGTAGGTGTGACCCCTACCCCCCTTCAGATGGGCTGATCCCAGGAGCCCTGACAATGCATTCTTCTTTTAAGATCAGTTGTGATTTGAGTGTGGAGGTGGAAGGAGTCACGAACTGAGTTGAGGCCAGCTCGTGACGTCCGTGGGATTGTGTGGAATCCTGTGGACTAGAGTTGAGTGACTTTTGGTTTTTTAGGGTCGAGTTTCGTTTCGTGAAACCCGACTTTTCCAAAAGTCGGGTCGAGCAAGATCGGCCGATTATAGGGAAAAGTCAGGGTCGTCCCGAAACACGAAACCCAATGTAAGTCAATGGGGAATAAAAGTCGGCAGTGAGAGGAGGACAGGAAACACACCTACAGTGCCCATTTGAATGCCAAAAGCATCAATTCTTCTTACTTAAGCTTGTCAACCTTAATTAACTTCATAATACAAGTTACGCACTGAAAAATGGGGGTTATTTGGCTAAAGTTGTGGGGGGGTAGGGCTGGCTCCAGGTTTTCATGTGCCCTGGGTGAAAGAGCGCCCCTTTAACACATACCACAACTCATCATGCTCCGATACGGCAGAGAAATAGCGGTATAGTACAATGAAAAATACTTCACTTTTTACATCTCATGATGAGGCCCATCTATTTCTCCATACAGAATCATTGGTCCCATATAATGTTTGAAACAGTATATGATGAGCTCCACATAATGCTACAGTATATGTTGGTCCCCATGGATGAAGCTCCACTGTCTTATGGGCCCAAATAATGCTCCAAACATAATGGGCCCCATTTCTAATGCTCTAGTGTATAATGGGCCCTGTAAATGCTGCTCCAGTGTCTGATGTCCACCTTTGGAATGTTCCAGTGTATGGTGGGCCCCATCTATCATTCTCCAGAGTATAGTGCTCCCCAAAAATTGCTGTCCCAACATTGAAAACAATCAAATAAGTCTCCTCGCTAGGGAATCCCTGTACTAGTCTGGACTCCTCGTCGTCCCCATCTTCCATCTCACTGCACAGTATTTCAACCTTGCAAGTGCTGTGATCCTGAGCAAGCAGGGGGGGCCCACTCGTTGGCGACGGCCCTGGCACAGGGCCACTGATAGCACGGTGGTGTGTCTGATGGCGGGTGGGCCGAACCTGCACTTTCATCTGCAGCTTCCTCTTTGTCACCGTGTAAGATGGAACTGTATATGGGAAGGGTAACCTGAGTTTCATCAGGGTCAGATTCAGGCCGTGTAGCGTGCGAGGGGAATGTAGTGGTCTGGGTCAATGTACCAGCAGATTCATCGAGCAGTGGCTGGGCATCAGTGCACTTGTGTCGCCCCCAGGAGTACGGTCGCCACAGTGGCATTACCTTCCTCCTAGGGAGTGTGATGTCATGCTTGGGAGCAACGAAGGATCTCTCTAGAAGGTTAACTGATTGGGCGGCGTTATTCCCATGAGTCATGACCCTCCAAACAGCGTTCATGAAGGCAAAGTGTTTGTTTTACGTGGGCAGTATGGTTGCAAAGCTGAACCTTAAAGGAATGTCCAGAAGGGCACCACCAGGAGTGGAGCCTACGGTTAAATTCGACTCCACTTGGGAAACCTCAACCATGCCAGCTACAGAACAGATGCACACATTGCAAGCTTAATTCCGTTAACGAACGAGACTCCGTCATGCCCCACGGTCCGAGTCCGGCTTACTAGAGGGACACGTGAGGATCTGGCACATGAGATTGGCCAATAACTGGGGTGTCATGCCCTTACATGTCCGTGGCTGCATGTGCGCTACACTGAAAAGGCCAGCGTTTGTCGCTTACAGGTGCAGATAACCCGCTGAACAACGTTAGTGATGGGGATCACTGATTACAATTATTACCCGCGAACGATGATTTCCCAGTAAGTGCAGGTCAACCGCAGTTCCGGAATTAGGCCTAACCGTCATTCCTGAAAAAATGAAAAACTTACGTGTGCAAACCACAGGTGCTGTAGCTTGCTTAACAGCTCGCCAGCCGTTCTCACACCCAGTATGGATTACACGTGATTGCACAAAGGTGAGAAAGGGTACCGTATCCCCGGATAACATGTATGGATAGCGTACACATTCAAAATATATGTCTATACATCAGGAGGCAGGCTCAGACGGTGTTAGGCCCAGTATGGATTGCACGTGATTGCACAAAGGTGAGAAAGGGTACCGTATCCCCGGATAACATGTATGGATAGCGTACACATTCAAAATATATGTCTATACATCAGGAGGCAGGCTCAGACGGTGTTAGGCCCAGTATGGATTGCACGTGATTGCACAAAGGTGAGAAAGGGTACCGTATCCCCGGATAACATGTATGGATAGCGTACACATTCAAAATATATGTCTATACATCAGGAGGCAGGCTCAGACGGTGTTAGGCCCAGTATGGCTTGCAAGTGATTGCACAAAGGTGAGAAAGGGTACCGTATCCCCAGATAACATGTATGGATAGCGTACACATTCAAAATATATGTCTATAGATCAGGAGGCAGGCTCAGATGGTGTTAGGCCCAGTATGGATTGCATGTGATTGCACAAAGGTGAGAAAGGGTACCGTATCCCCGGATAACATGTATGGATAGCGTACACATTCAAAATATATGTCTATACATCAGGAGGCAGGCTCAGACGGTGTTAGGCCCAGTATGGCTTGCACGTGATTGCACAAAGGTGAGAAAGGGTACCGTATCCCCGGATAACATGTATGGATAGCTTACACATTTAAAATATATGTCTATACATCAGGAGGCAGGCTCAGACGGTGTTAGGCCCAGTATGGATTGCACGTGATTGCACAAAGGTGAGAAAGGGTACCGTATCCCCGGATAACATGTATGGATAGCGTACACATTCAAAATATACGTCTATACATCAGGAGGCAGGCTCAGACGGTGTTAGGCCCAGTATGGCTTGCACGTGATTGCACAAAGGTGAGAAAGGGTACCGTATCCCCGGATAACATGTATAGATAGTGTACACATTCAAAATATATGTCTATACATCAGGAGGCAGGCTCAGACGGTGTTAGGCCCAGTATGGCTTGCACGTGATTGCACAAAGGTGAGAAAGGGTAACGTATCCCCGGATAACATGTATGGATAGCGTACACATTCAAAATATATGTCTATACATCAGGAGGCAGGCTCAGACGGTGTTAGGCCCAGTATGGATTCAACGTGATTGCACAAAGGTGAGAAAGGGTACCGTATCCCCGGATAACATGTATGGATAGCGTACACATTCAAAATATATGTCTATACATCAGGAGGCAGGCTCAGATGGTGTTAGGCCCAGTATGGATTGCACGTGATTGCACAATGGTGAGAAAGGGTACCGTATCCCCGGATAACATGTATGGATAGCGTACACATTCAAAATATATGTCTATACATCAGGAGGCAGGCTCAGACGGTGTTAGGCCCAGTATGGATTGCACGTGATTGCACAAAGGTGAGAAAAGGTACCGTATCCCCGGATAACATGTATGAATAGCGTACACATTCAAAATATATGTCTATAGATCAGGAGGCAGGCTCAGACGGTGTTAGGCCCAGTATGGCTTGCACGTGATTGCACAAAGGTGAGAAAGGGTACCGTATCCCCGGATAACATGTATGGATAGCGTACACATTCAAAATATATGTCTATACATCAGGAGGAAGGCTCAGATGGTGTTAGGCCCAGTATGGCTTGCACGTGATTGCACAAAGGTGAGAAAGGGTACCGTATCCCCGGATAACATGTATGGATAGCGTACACATTCAAAATATATGTCTAAACATCAGGAGGCAGGCTCAGACGGTGTTAGGCCCAGTATGGATTGCACGTGATTGCACAAAGGTGAGAAAGGGTACCGTATCCCCGGATAACATGTATGGATAGCGTACACATTCAAAATATATGTCTATACATCAGGAGGCAGGCTCAGACGGTGTCAGGCACAGTATGGATTTGACGGCCCAGACTACACAGTGGAGGAGCAGGGAGAGGTAAAGATTGCAAATGCTGGGGCCCTGCCCAAGCAAGGGGGGCCCACTCGTGGGCGTCGGTACTGGCACTGGGCCCCTCATAGTACGGCGGTGTGTCTGACGGCGGGTGTGCACCACCACCATCAGAGACACTTGATTGCACTATGAGGGACCCTGTGCCAGTGCCCGCGCCCAAGAGTCGGCCTACCCACCTGTCCAGGGCAACGGCACTCGCACGGTGTCGTGCGCTAGGTGGTGACCCCGGCCATGGGGGGGAGGCAGCACAGTTAGGGAGTTTTAGAAAGTGGCATATGTTGATGTTGGACATTCAGCTGATGCAAAAGGCGAAATAGGTCAAGTCCCAGGAAGAGGTGGACCAAAGCAAGCCATTTTTCTGTCACCCTATGTGTCATCAGGGGAAGGTGGGACAAAATCCTTGGAAACCCATGCATGGTTCATTTTAATGAAGGTTAGATCATCCACATTTTGGGTTGACGGACGGGTCCTTTTTTCTGTCAGGATTGATCCAGGTGCACTGAAGACTCTTTCCGATAGCACACTTGCAGCTGGGCAAGCGAGCTCCTGTAAGGCATATTGTGCCAATTCAGGCCAGGTGTCCAGTTTAGCGGCCCAATAGTCAAAGGGGAATGACCTGTGTGGGAGAACATCAATATGGGAGGAAAAGTAGTTTGTAACCATAGTTGACAACTGCTGTCTCCTGTCACTTTCCATCGATGCAGTATTACCAGTTGTGTGAGCGGTACTTGAAAAATCAGTCCACAACATTGTCATGAAACCCCTGTTTTCAAAGCCACTTCTGCTGTGTGCACCATGAACACCTCTGCCAAGCAGCCCCCGGCCCGTACGGCTCGTGTGAGAACCATCACCGCTGCTGTGTGCTGGGAATGCCTCAAGCAACCGATTTACCAGAGTTGCGTGTTTATTAGCCAATATTAGGTCAAGGTTCTCCTGTGGCATGATGTTTTGTAATTTGCATTTTTAGCGTGGATCCAGGATGCTGGCCAACCAGTAGTCGTCATCGTTCATCATTTTGGCAATGCGGGGGTCCCTTTTAAGGATCTGCAAGGCATAATCTGACATGTGGGCCAATGTTCTCGGTGTCAATGATGCACTGCGAGTGCTGGTTGGAGGAGCACTTTCTGGCAAATCCACATCCCTCCAGTCACGCACAAACCCTGTACAAGACCTTGCCACGCCAACATTTTCACTTGCCCCACGAGATGCATCCTCCTCACCTAAGTAATCATCCCCATCATCATCCTCCTCCTCCTCTTCTTCCTCCACCTCATCCAGGAGAGGTCCCTGAGCAGACAATGGCTGAATGTCATCAAGGATTCCCTCCTCCTCTTCCTCCTCATCAACATTGGCTGCAGACGCCTGCTCCTTAAGGTGCGTCAAAGTTTGCATGAGCAGACGCATAAGTGGGATGCTCATGCTTAGGATGGCGTCGTCTGCGCTTACCAGCCGTGTGCATTCCTCAAAACACTGAAGGACTTTACAGAGGTCTTTCAGCTTCGACCACTGCACACCTGTCAACTCCATGTCTGCTCTCAAAGTGCCTGGCCGTGTATCCTCCCACAAATGCATTATGGCCTGCCTCTGCTCGCACAGCCGCTCCACCATGTGCAGGGTGGAGTTCCACCTTGTTTCAATGTCGATAATGAGGCGGTGGTTGGGAAGGTGGAGCAATCGCTGCAGCTTCTGCATACGAACGGAGTGTACAGGCGACCGGCGGATGTGCGCGCACAGTCTTCGCACCTTCTGGAGCAGGGCTGTTAACTCCGGATAATTTTTGAGGAAGCACTGCACCACCAGGTTCAAGGTGTGAGCCAAGCAAGGTATGTGGCTGAGTTTTGAAAGGGCTATGGCTGCCACAAAATTACGGCGGTTATCACTAACTACCTTGCCTGCCTCAAGATGTACACTGCCCAGCCATGACTCAGTTTGTCGCTTCAAGTACTCGGCCAGCACCTCGGCGGTGTGTCTGTCGCCCAAACACATCATCTGCAACACAGCCTGCTGACGCTTTCCACTAGCTGCTCGATAGGGGGACACATCGTGTGCAACAGTGGCAGCTGCAGATGGAGTGCCCGTACGACTGCGCTCTGTGGACGAGCTTTCGCTTCTGGAGGAGGAGGAGGAGGGTCGAACGCCTACAGCCAACTGTTTCCTATACCGTGGGCTAGGCAGCACTGTCCCACCACTGCTGTCCCCTGTGGACCCTGCATCCACCACATTAACCCAGTGCGCAGTGATGGACACGTAACGGCCCTGGCCATGCCGACTGGACCATGCATCAGTTGTGAGGTGCACCTTTCCACTCACTGACTGCTTGAGTGCATGGACAATGCTGTCTTTTACATGATGGTGGAGGGCTGGGATGGTTTTGCGAGAGAAGAAGTGGTGACTGGGTAGGTCATAGCGTGGTACTGCATAGGCCATGAGTTCGCGGAAAGCTGCGCTTTCCACCAACCGATAGGGCATCATCTCAAACGAGATTAGTTTGGCAATGTGGGCGTTCAAACCCAGTGTACGCGGATGAGAGACTGAGTACTTTCTTGACCTACTCATAGTGTCTGGGAGGGTGAGCTGGACTTGAGAGCTGCATATGGTGGAAGTAGCGGTGGACAGGGCGGACTGAGAGAGGGTTGATGATGGTGATGGAGTTGGTGTTCTTTCTGATGGCCTAGATTCAGTATTTCATTGATATAACAGTGGGATTCCCTGACTGCTGTGGCCTTGCAACGACACCTCAACATTTGCTGCTGTGCTAACCGGTGGGCTTACAGTGGGGGAAACAATGTAGCGTTGTTGACTACCTTCTTTGTGATCAGTTGCACATGTGGCACTTGAGGTTTGGTGTTGTGTCCACGCTTGCAAGTGCATGCTGGTTAAATGTCTAAGCATGCAACTGGTATTCAAATTTTTCAGATTTTTCCCTCGACTAAAGGTCTTTGCGCACTTCTTACAGATAACCTTGGCCTGATCATGAGGATTTTGTTCAAAAAAGTGCCACACTGCACTCTTCCTACTTTGGCAGACATTTTGCGGCCTAGCACGCTGTGATCTTTTGACCGTCTGGACAAGCTGTCCAGCAACTCTTTTGATTTTTGGAACCTGTCTTTGGAGTGCTCCGGGCCTGCCAGAAAACAGCTGTTGCGATGTCGATGTCTGCTGTGGATGCTCCTCCTCATCTGAGCTATTGGAAGCAGCACCCTCTTCCCCCAATGGATGCCAATCTGGGTCAACAACTGGGTCATCCATCACCTCCTCTTCAATGTCATGTGCACCTTCCTCTGTGTCACCGTGTATGGTGGTATAGTGTGCGGGAAGGGTCACCTGAGTCTCATCAGGGTCAGAATCTGGCTCTGTACACTGCGAGGACAATGTAGTGCTCTGAGTGAATGTACCAGCAGAATCATCTATCAGCGGCTGTGCATCAGTGCACTCCATGTCAGATTCATCTTGGCCTGGGTAATTCACCATTTCACTTGATAATCCAGGCATGGTATGTGAAAACAGATCCATGGAGTAATCAGTAGTATGGCCTGCATCATCCTTCAATCTTGGTTGGGGTGAAGGACACAAGGAAAGGTGTGGTTCATGAACATGAGCCTCCAATGACGACTCAGTGCTTTTACTTTTTACAACTTCAGAAGAGGAGGCGATAGAGCTGGAGGCTGAGTCAGCAATGTAAGACAAAACTTTTTCCTGATGCTCTGGCTTTAAAAGCGGTTTGCCAACTCCTAGAAAACTAAGCCTTCAAAGCCTTATGGAGCCAGATGATGACGCAGGCTCAACACCTCCTGCATTCGGTCCTATTTTGCTCTTGCCACTACCATCAGATCCACCACCAACACCATCATTACCAGCTGCCAACCCCCGCCCAATTCCACGGCCTCTTCCACCAGCCTTCCTCATTTTTGGTAGAAATGTAGACAAAATCCAACAAACTATATAGTAATGTAAAAGAAGGTACAAGGTGTCTATAGGACAGGGGAGATTTTGAATTTCTGCAGACACTAGTGGACACTGGACACTTTTGGATTGTGTGAGGCCCACTGAATATCAGAGCGCTATGTCACAGGCTCGATGGAACAGGTGTGAAAAAAGTGACTACAGGATAAGGGAGATTTTGAATTTCTGCAGATACTTGTGGACACTGGACACTTTTGGATTGTGTGAGGCCCACTGAATATCAGAGCGCTATGTCACAGGCTCGATGGCACAGGTGTGAAAAAAGTGACTACAGGATAAGGGAGATTTTGAATTTCTGCAGACACTTGTGGACACTGGACACTTTTGGATTGTGTGAGGCCCACTGAATATCAGAGTGCTATGTCACAGGCTCGATGGCACAGGTGTGAAAAAAGTGACTACAGGATAAGGGAGATTTTGAATTTCTGCAGACACTAGTGGACACTGGACACTTTTGGATTGTGTGAGGCCCACTGAATATCAGAGCGCTATGTCACAGGCTCGATGGCACAGGTGTGAAAAAAGTGACTACAGGATAAGGGAGATTTTGAATTTCTGCAGACACTAGTGGACACTGGACACTTTTGGATTGTGTGAGGCCCACTGAATATCAGAGCGCTATGTCACAGGCTCGATGGCACAGATGTGAAAAAATTGACTACAGGATAAGAGAGATTTTGAATTTCTGCAGACACTTGTGGACACTGGACACTTTTGGATTGTGTGAGGCCCACTGAATATCAGAGCGCTATGTCACAGGCTCGATGGCACAGGTGTGAAAAAAGTGACTACAGGATAAGGGAGATTTTGAATTTCTGCAGACACTTGTGGACACTGGACACTTTTGGATTGTGTGAGGCCCACTGAATATCAGAGCGCTATGTCACAGGCTCGATGGCACAGGTGTGAAAAAAGTGACTACAGGATAAAGGAGATTTTGAATTTCTGCAGACACTAGTGGACACTGGACACTTTTGGATTGTGTGAGGCCCACTGAATATCAGAGCGCTATGTCACAGGCTCGATGGCACAGGTGTGAAAAAAGTGACTACAGGATAAGGGAGATTTTGAATTTCTGCAGACACTTGTGGACACTGGACACTTTTGGATTGTGTGAGGCCCACTGAATATCAGAGCGCTATGTCACAGGCTCGATGGCACAGGTGTGAAAAAAGTGACTACAGGATAAGGGAGATTTTGAATTTCTGCAGACACTTGTGGACACTGGAAACTTTTGGATTGTGTGAGGCCCACTGAATATCAGAGCGCTATGTCACAGGCTCGATGGCACAGGTGTGAAAAAAGTGACTACAGGATAAGGGAGATTTTGAATTTCTGCAGACACTAGTGGACACTGGACACTTTTGGATAGTGTGAGGCCCACTGAATATCAGAGCGCTATTTCACAGGCTCGATGGCACAGGTGTGAAAAAAGTGACTACAGGATAAGGGAGATTTTGAATTTCTTCAGACACTAGTGGACACTGGACACTTTTGGATTGTGTGAGGCCCACTGACGCTGGATGGTGTGAAAAAATGCACGCTCAGTACCTCAGCAGGACAAAAAAAAAAATTGGGATTGCTTTTAAAAAAGCAGTTTGCAGAGCAGTGGGTAAACAGCAATGCAGCTGTCAGGAAGCCTTAGAAGGCAGCCTAACAACCAACACCGCTGATCCACCACATTATAGCCTCCCCTTGCACTGCACACACAGTGACTGTTGTACAGGTAAAATCGCTAGCAGCAGAAGCAGTTTTTTTTTCTTCTTCCTTGCCTAACGCTCTCCCTACAGAATCAGCAACCTCTCCCTATGCTAAGATCGGCAGAAGTAAGATGGCGGTCGGCGTGCACGCCCTTTTATAACCCCTGTGACGCCCACCAAAGCAAGCCAATCACTTGCATGCCCTTCTGAAAGATGGTGGTGACACCTGTCTATGTCATCACGTTGCCCACAGTGTCCGTGGATCCTGATTGGCTGAAAAAGAGCGCAAAAAAAACTTTTGAAACGCGACTTTGGCGCGTAAGTCACCGACCTTGTGGCCGACCTCATCCTAGGGTCGGGTTTCGTTTCATGAAACCCGACTTTGCAAAAAGTCGTCGACTTTTGAAATTTTTCGACCCGTTTCGCTCAACTCTACTGTGGGCTATTGCAAGGATTATTGTTATCGCATGTGGCACAAGGACTATCGTGAGGTGCCCGGATTTGTTTCCATTGTGTGGACTTATTGTGGACTTCTCATGGACTCCAAGGACATTATGGGTATTTGATGTTGTATGCTCCCTGCCTTAATAAATATCGTTGGATCGTCCCTTGGCCTGTTGTCCCTTCTTGCTCTGTCGTATACCCCATCACAGGGTCGTCGCAAGGCCAAAGCACTCCCTAACTGGGCTGCCCACCCCTCCCCCAATGGCTGGGGTCAAGACCTGGCGCACCCGGGCAAGTGCCGTTGCTCTGAACAGGTGGATGGGCCCACTGATGGCCGACGGCAATGGCACAGGGCCCCTCATAGAACAATAGAGTGTCTCAGATGGTGGGAGGGCTCACTCGCCGTCAGACACACGAGCGTACTATGAGGGGCCCTGTGCCAGTACCGTCGACCACGATTGTGCCCCCCTGCTTGGTCATGGCCACAGCACTTGCAAGTTGCAATACTTACCTCTCCCTGCTCCACCGCTGTGTAGTCTGTGCAGTTAAATCCTTCACAGGGACGGCCACTAGAAATTTGGTGTATTGATCAATGATGGTTAGGATGTAGCTATGGCCTGTCCTGCTGGCCTCTACCTTCAGATGATCAATGGCTACCATTTGAAATGGACATCAACTTTCAAGCGGATGCAGTGGTGGTTTATGATCACCTTTCACAGTTGTGATAGTCACAGACGTATGACATTCCTGCCACCATTTTTCAATGTCTCCTCTCATGCCAATCCAATAGAATCGCCAACAGCCTGTGGCTTCTGTCTTTTGCACTCCAAAATGACTAGACACATCATGATAGGCAGTGAGGACCATGTCTACATCTCTCCCTGTGATCACAATTTGATGGAGACGAGTAATGGTGATGTGATCCACGCTACTGAAATAAAGCAATTCTTTCTTCACAAAGAACCATTTTCGCTGTCTCCACAGACACAGTAATTGAGGGTCTGCATCGCCTCTGCAACATCTACCGGGAGGTTTTACCGCAATGAGTAATTCCCAAATTTCTGTTAACACTCGACTTTCCGTCTGTACTTGTATCCATGTAGTTTCCAGTAGCGGAGATTCGTGACTGGCTTACTGAGATTGAAATATATACGAGGATTTAACAGTACCACAACACTGTATACTGGTGTACGCTATGAATACCTTTCCCTTTTTCTACTTTTGTAATTCTGGTGTAATACATAGTGAGCCTGTGAGTGTCTGTGTCTGACTCCGGAAGTATAGACGGAAATTTAACCCTAGACTGGACACACCTGGTATGTGCTATGTGCTGATACAGTACCTTGTTTCAAAAATTTATATTAAGGTATCATCTGTAGGATAACCAACTGTTGGGGGGGACCCTCTTCTTGCCGCAGACAAACACAAGACTGAGACAGAGTTTGTATTGAACAGGTCCGTTTTTAGTGCCCATCCTTCTGTCGACAACAGCAATTCACCACAGCTGTTTCACATTTCTCTGTACACAGGCCCCGGTACCTTCACTTCCTTCACTCTTCACTGCCCTCCAATGGGCAAGCTAAAACACTACACCCTTTCTCTTTATCTTAGCGGTTTCACACCTACACTACAGGCTGGTTTGTCTGTCAGTCCACCTTCCCTACATCATCCATAGTGAGTGAGCATGTGTGGGTTAGGTCTTCAATATATACGGTGAATCTGAGAAACAAATTTTTACACTACACTCGATACAACTTGTGTCTTGTTATACAGTACCTTTGTTCAACATTTAGCATTACGGTCAAATCCATACTGTGTAAGCATCTGAGAGTGACTACGGGACTATTTATATGGAGATTTCAATTGTACTCTAAAAAATATATTCTTGCTATCTTGTTATCCAGGACCTTTTTTACAACATTTTTTATTATGGTCAAAACCAAACAGAGTGAGCATCTGAGGCTGACTACGGAAATATATACCGATATTTTCAATTTGGCCAACACTGTATACAGCAGAATGTTTCTGATACAGTAACCTTTTTAGCTATTTATATTCTGGTGTAATCAATAATGAGCCTGTAAACGTCTGTCTGTGACTCCGGCAATATATTTGGAACTTTAAGATTTCCCCAACTCTGTATACAGCTGTACGCTTGTGTTACATAATCCATTTACAGCTTTTCATATTCTTGTGTAATCCTTACTGGGCCTGAGAGCGTTAGTGTCTGCCTCCTGAAATGTATAGGGAGAATCAGAATGTTTACCTATACTATATATACCTTGTTTCTGGTGATACTGTACCCTTTTTAAACTTGTTATTTTATTGGGTAATCCATACAGAGCCTCTGAGCGTCTGTGTATGCCTCATGAAATATATACGGAGATTTACTGTTATCTATAGTCTGTATAGAGCTGTACGTTTCTGATACAGTACCATATATCTGCTGGTATTTTGGGTCCTTTTTCAAAAACATGAGGAAGTATGGTGGAAGAGGACGTGGATGTGGTTGTGGAAGGCCACCTGGTACTGATGGTGGTTGTGCATCTGCTGGTAGTGCCAAAAACACAATAGCAGCTAAGGCAGGAGGTGTTGAGCCAGCGTCATGGTGTAGCTCTGGAAGGCCTGTAAGGCTCCCTTTTCTGGGAGTAGGTAGACTGCTTTTAAAGCCAGAGTATCAGGAATTGTTTGTGGCTTACATTGCTGAAACAGCCTCCAGCTCTATCGCCTCCTCTTCTGAAGTTGTAAAAAATGCAAGCACTGAGTCATAACTGCAGGCTTCTGGTAAGGAGCAACCCCTTTCCTTGTGTCCTTCACCCACACCAAAAGTGAAGGATGTGGAAGCACACACCTCAGATTACTCTACGGAGCTCTTTTCACATACCATGCCTGGGTTAATTAAAAATAGGGCCCATCATGTACTGGAGCAATGTAAATGGGGCAGATCAGACACTGGAGCAGCATCTAAGGAGCCCATTATACACTGGATCATTACAAATGGAGCCCCTTATATATGGAGCATTACTAGGGCCCATGATACACTGGAGCATCATCCATGAGGCCCATCATGTACTGGAGCATTGTAAATGGGGCAGATCAGACACTGGAGCAGCATCTCAGGGCCCCATTATACACTGGAGCATTACAAATGGGGCCCATTATATATGGAGCATTACTAGGGCCCATGATACACTGGAGCATCATCCATGAGGCCCGTCATGTACTGGAGCATTGTAAATGGGCCAGATCAGACACTGGAGCAGCATCTAAGGGGCACATTATATACTGGAGCATTACAAACGGGGCCCATTATATATGGAGCATTATTGGAGCCCATCATACACTGGAGCATCATCCATGAGGCCCATCATGTACTGGAGCATTGTAAATGGGGCAGAGCAGACACTGGAGCAGCATCTAAGGGGCACATTATACACTGGAGCATTACAAATGGAGCCCATTATATATGGAGCATTATTGGAGCCCATCATACACTGGAGCATCATCCATGAGACCCATCATGTACTGGAGCAATGTAAATGGGGCAGATCAGACACTGGAGCAGCATCTAAGGGGCCCATTATACACTGGAGCATTACAAATGGGGCCCGTTATATATGGAGCATTATTATGGCCCATGATACACTGGAGCATCATCCATGAGGCCCATCATGTACTGGAGCATTGTAAATGGGGCAGATCAGACACTGGAGCAGCATCAAAGGGGCACATTATACACTGGAGCATTACAAATGGGGCCCATTATATATGGAGCATTATTGGAGCCCATCATACACTGGATCATCATCCATGAGGCCCATCATGTACTGGAGCCATGTAAATGGGGCAGATCAGACACTGGAGCAGCATCTAAGGGGCACATTATATATGGAGCATTATGTGGAGCTCATCAGATACTGTATGGAACATTATATGTGACTAATTATTTGGTATGGAGAAATATATGGGGCTCATTATTCTGTATGTCGCACAATGTGGTGGCCATAACCCTGTATGGAGTAATATACTGTCCTGCTTTTTAGCTATTGTACAATTTAAAATAGATCAGTCATGTCATGTAAGCAGTGAAGTAAGTGTCATTGTACTATACCTATATTTCTGTGGCATATCAGAGCATCATGAGTTGATGTGTTAAAGGGATGCACTGACACTCTTTGGCCAAGGGCACATGAAAACCTGGTGCCAGCCCAACCCCCCCACAACTTTAGCCAAATAACACCCAGTTTTCAATGCGTAACTATTATTAGGAAGTAAATTAAGTTTGACAAGCTTCAGTTATAATAATTGATGTTTTTGACATTGAAATGGGCACTGTAGGTGTATTTAGTGTCTTCCACTCCCTGCCGACTTTGCTTCCCCATTGACTTGCATTGGGTTTCGTGTTTCAGTCGGGCTCCGACTTTTCCCTATAGTAGGCCTATTTCGTTCAACCTGACTTTTGCGAAAGTCGGGTTTCATGAAACTCGACTCGACCCGAAAAAAGGATAAGTCGCTCATCTCTAATCTGCACCGATGTTGGACCTGGGGTCAGACTAAGTAGGATCCGAGCAGAATCCAGACCCTCATCACCAGATGTTAACCCCGGGGGTAGAGGTGATCCTGATGAGACTAAGATACCTGAGGAGCACGTGGACTGTTTTGTGCTGTCAGGTCAGGAAGAGGAGGAGGGTGACTCTCAAGCTGAGGAGTGGGAGAACAGAGAGGTTGGTATGAAACCTGAGGCATGCAGCTGAATAGCTCAGCAGAGGAGGTGGAGGAGGAGGAAGACAAGGAGGTTATGTGGTTGCCCCACAGACATGGAGTGATGCATCCATTACAAGCACTGCATCCTCAGCCAAAACTCTGGCTGTGGCCAGCAGTGGTCATGAGTCTGCAGTTTGCATGAGCGCCAAGGGTTGCCTAGCCTGGCCTTTTTTGAGACCAAAAAGGATGGCCAAACTTGCTTTATCTGCCAACTTTGTAGAAAAAGACTCAGTAGAGGCAAAAATTGCCATAACTTGACTACTTCATGCATGAACCGGCACATGCGTGATCAACATGCATTAGTCTGGGAATCTCACTGCGCTAAAATGAGGCTTAGTGGGCCTCTCCAATGACCGCCCGCTCGATCAACCACATCAGTTGCTTCTTCCTCCTCCATAACCGTGGCAAGTGCTCTCACACATGTCTCCAGATGCAGAACCTCCAGTTGTTTACCCTCTACAGTCGGGGTGAGTGAGAGCCCATCAGCTGTTACGGTAGTGGAGATGCCTGCTGTTTTTGACAGCTCTCAGACACCAAGCATATCACATCTATATCAATCCACCATAACATCTCCGCCTGCACCTCATTCACAGTCCAGCAGTTTGTCGTGCTCACCCTACTCCTCCCTCTCTCAGCACATCAGCCATCCCTCGGTCCCGCAGTTGAGGTCACATAAAATATTGTTTCCTACTACACATGGCAAAGCTAAGATTTTGACCTTCGCCATCTCCGCCATCTCCAATCTGGCCATAGAAATGCTGCTTTTCTGACTGGTGTATACAGACTATTTCTGAAAAAATCGCAGTACCCCAGTACCAGTTGCCCAGTCGCCATTACTTATCTAAGAAAGCTGTGCCTGCACTAGTCCAGCATGTCATAGACAACATCACCTGTTCCTTGAAAAAATCTGCAAGGGTGCATTTCACCACTGACACCTGAAAGAGCAAACGCAGGCAGAGGCGTTACACCTTGGTGACTGGGCACTGGGTGACTGAGTGGAACAGGCTGCCACTAGGGATGAGCGAGTATACTCGTTAGGACTCGTATGGATAAATCTATAGAAATATCTATGCATATTCCCAGGCTACAAACATTGGCCCCCAGCCGTCAGCTTTCCCCCTCTGGCGCAGAAAATTGCACGGGAGCCCACGGCATTTTTTTAAAAATATATATGGCTATATATCTATGGATGAATCTATAAACATATCTATGGATATATCTATGGCTATATATCTATGGCTATATATCTACAGTATAGATATATCTATAGATATATCTATGGATATATCCAAGGATATATTCATAGATATATCCATAGATATATCTATAGATATATCCATAGATATATAGCCATAGATATATCCATAGATATGTCTATAGATTCATCCATAGATATATAGCCATATATATTTTTAAAAAAATGGCGTGGGCTCCCGTGCAATTTTCTGTGCCAGAGGGGGAAAGCTGACGGCCGGGGGCCAATGTTTGTGGCCTGGGAAGGGGGTAATACCCATGGCTCCTTCCCAGGCTATGAATATGAGCCCGCAGCTGTCTGCATAGCCTTTACTGGCTATTAAAATCAGGGGACACCAAAAAAAAATGACATGGGGTCTCCCTATCTATTATAGCCAAAAAGACTACGCAGACAGCTTCGGGCTGATATTCATAGCCTAGGAAAGGGCCATGGATATTGACCCCCCTGGCTACAAATACCAGCTTTCAGCTGCCCCAGAAATGGCGCATCACTAAGATGCGCCAATTCTGGCACTTAGCCTCTCTCTTCCCACTGCCGTGTAGCTGTGGCATATGGGGTAATAAGGGGTTAATGTCACCTTGCTATTGGAAGGTGACATTAAGCCCGGTTAATAATGGAGAGGTGTCCATAAGATGCCTATCCATTATTAATCCTATTGTAGAAATGGGTTAAAAAAAAGACACAGTCAAAAAAAAGAATTTTAATTAAATAAAACACGACACGATTTTTCATCATTTTTATTGTGCGCCCAGATCCTAGCAAAGCCTTCGATCACCTGCAAAAAATTAAAAAAACAAACCAACCTATACTTACCTTTCCAACGCAGTCCCTCTTTAGAAACGAGTGTCCCACGACGATCTCCATTATAGATCAGTCACATCAGCAGATGTGACCGCTCTACAGGGCCTCCAGTGACACACTGACTGGAGATAACCCTCCCGCAGTGTATCATTGGAGTTCATGCTGTAGTGCTGCCGTAAGTCACAGGTCAACTCCTGTGACCTCCCGGAGGAGTGATACAGCACAGAGGATTATCTCATCTGATGTGGCAGCTCTCCACGGGAGATCGAAGTGGGACCCTTGTTATTAATGGATTACGGGGGGAAAGATGAGATTAGGTTGGTTTATTATTTTAATATTATTTGCAGGAGATGAAGGCTTCAGGGAATTAGGTGTGTGGTGAGTATGTACTCTATGTTATGTGTTGTATGTTATGTGTATGTACTGTATGTTATTGTCACGTCGCCATCGGATACAGGGACTGCTGTTCCTGCTTCGGCCACCAGGAGGCACCAGACTGGCACGTCGCCGTCAGACCCGAGCTCTGCTATTCCGGTCTCGGCCTCTGGGAGGCGCCGGACTGTCATGTCACGGTCAAACTCAGGGAAGGCTGTTCCTGCCTCGGCCACTGGGAGGCACCGTGGTTCGCCCGTGGGTACTGCTAACAGGAAGGAGGCTCCTCTGCAGGCATCTGACGGCCGCAGGCTGCGCTCCTCTGTCGGTCATGAAGGGGTTGGTGTATCACCATCTGGCCTGGTCCTGGGAGCGGTCCTAATGACATCATCAGACCGTGAACCTGTGAGGGATGATCTGATCCCTCAAATACCTTGGGGCTGGTCTTGCAGGCTGCCAGATATAGTCTGGGTTTCTCCAGTGTGCTAGTTTGTTATTTGCTATCTTTGATTCTGACTTTTGCCTGGATTTCTGACTCTGCTCCTGCCTGACAATTTTGTACCTCTGCCGCCCTCCTGGTTTACGACTCTGACCTTGGCCTGGTTTTTGACGCTGCGACTGCCTAACGATTTTGTACCTCTGCCTCCCTCCCGATTTATGACTCTGACCTTGGCCTGGATTTGACTCTGCTACTGTCTGCCGTTTTTGCACCTCTGCTGCCCGCCTAGTTTAGACTTGGATTCCTGACTACGCTTTTGGCCCCGGTTTTAACCCCTTTCTGGCGACCGTCCTGCTCTGGTCCGTTGCTCTTATTCGGACAGCTACCTCCTGGGCTCTGCTGTAAATCCAGATCCCTGTATAGGGGTAAAGGGTATCGTGGTTGCTCGGGGTGCTGTCTTACTGCAGCCCAGACTCTCAGACGGACGTCACATTATATCTGGCCCAAAAAAAAGTTTTTATATATATATCCAACATATATAAAAGCAGTGTCCCTGAATTTTTTTTTCTTCTCCCTTCTCCTGCCTGAGTTGATTCTTTGACCTAACACCTGTTACCTGCTTCAGTGCACAGCGTGGAGGGACACTCCCATCCTCCTACACAAGCATGCTGCAGTCTGGAGACTTCAGGGAAAATGCCGGACGTCAGAGATCCACAGTCCTGGGACATCGGCCCCTGGGCAGCTCTAGTCAAACCTGCCCGGGGGCTCAGGTATTGCCCGCAAATGCGGCTAAAGTTTTGTTACCCGTCTCTCTCTCATTTTGTAAGAAATCTCTGTGTTTGAAGGCTTATGTGCATAGTGGCTTTTAGGGAAATTTCATGGATTCTTTGGTTGTCAGGAATCTTGGTGTACCGCTACTGAGGCTTAATGCCCCTATTAAAACCACTGCTATCAATGGCACATCTATTGTCCAGGGTGGAGTGGAATTTGTTACTCCAGGAATTGCAATGTCAGTGGGGACATTACATACTGAAAATATCTCTTTTTTTGTGATTGATGATTTATCAGCCGCAGTTGTTTTGGGGATGCCATGGTTACGCAAGCACAATCCTGCCATTGACTGTCACCTTGGTGATATTGTGCGCTGGAGTCCACACTGTCAGGATAACTGCATATCGCTAGCAGTGAACCAGGTTAATGTTAAAACCCCCTGCATACCTTATACTTTCAGGGACTAAGAGGATGTCTTTTCTGAAGTGGAATCTGTGAAATTATCCCCTCATAGAGAATATGATTGCCCTATAGACTTAATTCCGGATGCCCGTCTCCCAAAGGGGAAAATATTAAATCTCTCCGGTCCACAGCATCAGGCCATGAATGACTACATAGCGGACAGTTTACGAAAAGGCTTTACTAGACCATCCACTTCACCAGTTGGGGCCGGGTTCTTCTTTGTGGAAAAGAAAGATGGAGGTCTCAGACCTTGCATTGATTACCAGGAATTGAACGCAATCACTGTAAAGAACCAGTATCCGCTTCCACTCATCCCTGATCTTTTTAATCAGCTTATGGGAGCCTGTTGGTTTACTAAACTTGACCTCCGGGGGGCATATAATCTAGTCCACATAAGAGAGGGAGATGAGTGGAAAACTGCGTTTAACACCCCCCTTGGCCACTTTGAGTACTTCGTAATGCCGTTCGGACTCAGTAACGCACCTGCCATGTTTCAAAATTTTGTGAATGATATTTTCAGAGACATTTGTGGGGTGTATGTAGTCGTGTATTTGGATGACATCCTGATTTACTCTGCTGATCCTGTGGCACACGCTCAACACGTCTGTTCTGTGCTCCAAAGATTGCGAGAACATTCTTTATTTGCTAAACTAGAGAAATGTGGGTTTTTTTGTTGAGGAGGTACAGTTTCTGGGGTACATGGTCTCAGGCAAAGGTGTCCACATGGATCCTGCCAAGATCCAACCCATTAAAGCATGGGTACAACCCAAATCGCTAAAAAGCGCTGCAGCGATTCTTAGGGTTTGCCAATTACTACCGCAAATTTATCAAGGGTTTCTCAGAGATTGCCAAACCACTCACGGATTTGACCCGGAAGGGGGCAGACGTGGCTAATTGGAAACCTGAGGCACTTAAGGTATTTTCTACTTTAAAGGAGTGTTTTGTGGCTAACCCGGTACTAATCCAGCCTGACCTGGACCGGCCGTTTGTGGTAGAAGTGGATGCCTCTGAGGTTGGAGTAGGGGCAGTGCTTTCACAAGGCACAGCATCCCTTACGCAACTTCTTCCATGTGCTTTCTTTTCCCGAAAGTTCTCTCCTACGGAGAGGAATTATGATATAGGGAATTGGGAATTGTTGGCCATAAAATAGCCTTCGAGGAATGGCATCACTTCCTCGAAGGTGCTAAACATAAAATTACAGTGATCACAGATCACAAGAACTTGACCTACCTGGAGTCAGCCAAAAGACTGAATTCTAGACAGGCAAGGTGGGCCTTGTTTTTCTTGAGATTTGACTTTGTAATCACCTTTCGTCCAGGTACTAAAAATGTGAGGGTTGATGCCCTCTCTCGCAGTTTTTGCCCCCTCACAAGCCGAGGACTCTGAACCAGTTGCAATATTGGCCAATGGGATTGTTGTTTCGGCTGTGTCTTTGGACCTTCTAGAGGTGATCCGTAGGTCCCCAGAACAAGCCCCTGACATGACGCCCCCCAAAAAATTATTCGTTCCGGCTACGCTTCGCCTATAAAATCTTAAAGAATCACATGACTCTTTTCTGGCAAGCCATCCTGGTCTCAATAATACCACCAGACTGGTGACTAGGAATTTTTGGTGGCCGACAGTGGTTAAGGATTGTAAAGATTATGTGTTAGCTTGTGAAATCTGTGCCCGCGCCAAGTCCCTCCATAATCGCCCTGCCGGCTGGCTCCAGTCCTTGCCCACCCCTGAGAGTCCATGGACCCACATCTCCATGGACTTCATTACTGACCTGCTGCCCTCAGAAGGGAAGACGTGTATCTGGGTGGTGGTGGATAGGTTCAGTAAGCAATGTCATCTTGTTCCCCTGTCTGGTTTACCTAATTCTGAAACTTTGAGTAAGCTCTTCATTGTTCATGTTATACGATTGCACGGCGCTCCGGTGAATATTGTGTCCTACAGGGTTACCCAGTTCGTTTCCAAGTTTTGGAGGGCATTCTGCAAATGCATAGGCGTTGAATTGTCCTTCTCCTCTGCCTATCACCCTGAGACCAATGGTCAAACTGAACGCACCAACCAGGCTCTGGAGCAGTATCTCCGCTGTTACATATCGGAGCATCAATCCGATTGGATGGAACATCTGCCTAGAATCATAGAATCATAGAATCATAGAATCGTAGAGTTGGAAGGGACCTCCTGGGCCATCTGGTCCAACCCCCTGCTCAAAGCAGGATTCGCTAAATCATCCCAGTCAGATGTCTGTCCAGCCTCTATTTGAAGACTTCCATTGAAGGAGAACTCACCACTTCTCGTGGCAGCCTGTTCCACTCATTGATCACTCTAACTGTCAAAAAGTTTTTTCTAATTTCTAATCTGTGTCTCCTCCCATTCAGTTTCATCCCATTGCTTCTAGTCTTTCCTTGTGCAAATGAGAATAAAGTTGATCCTTCTACAATGTGACAGCCCTTTAGATATTCGTAGACAGCTATTAAGTCTCCTCTCAGTCTTCTCTTTTGCAAACTAAACATTCCCAAATCCTGCAACCTTTCCTCATAAGACAGGGTTTGCAGACCGGTCACCATTCTGGTCACTCTTTTCTGAACTTGCTCCAGTTTGTTGATGTCTTTTTTAAAATGTGGTGCCCAAAACTGGACACAATATTCCAGATGAGGTCTGACCAAAGAGGAGTAGAGGGAAATAATGACTTCACGTGATCTAGACTGTATGCTTCTGTTAATACATCCTAGAATTGCATTTGCCTTTTTTGCTGCTGCATCACACTGTTGACTCATATTCAGTCTGTGATCTATTAGTTTACCCAAGTCTTTTTCACATGTGCTGTTACTTAGCCCTATTCCTCCCATTCTGTATATGATTTTTTCATTTTTATTGCCCAGATGTAGTACTTTGCATTTCTCCCTGTTAAAAACCATTCTGTTAGTTGCTGCCCACTTCTCCAGTTTATTTACATCTTTTTGAATCCTCTCTCTCTCTTCTCTAGTATTAGCTATCCCTCCTAGCTTTGTGTCATCAGCAAATTTAATCAGTTTACCCTCAATTCCTTCATCTAAATCGTTGATAAAGATGTTGAACAATACAGGGCCCAGGACAGAGCCCTGTGGTACCCCACTTGAGACATTCTTCCAACTGGATGTGCAGCCATTTACGACCACTCTTTGGGTCCGATCACTAAGCCAGTTATTAATCCACCTAACAGTTGCCTTGTCCATTCCATACTTAGTCATTTTTTCAATAAGGATTGTATGAGAGACTTTGTCAAGAGCTTTGCTGAAGTCAAGATATACTATATCTACAGCATTTCCTTGATCCACCCAATCAGTGATTCCATCATAGAAGGAAATTAAGTTAGTCTGACATGACTTATTAGTTACAAACCCATGCTGACTCTGTTTAATCACTTCATTCTTATCCAGGTACTGACATAAGGTTAGCTGAGTTCACCCTGAACAACCAATACCAGGAGTCCATCAAAACTACCCCTTTCTACTGCAATCACGGACTGCACCCACGCTTTGGTTCATTTTCGGCCAGGTTGTCGGAGCTCCCGGGGGTAGAAAAATCTATACATCGGTTAAAGACTATCTGGTCGGAAGTAAACACAAACTTGAAGGAGTTCCAGGTTAGACAAGCTTTGGCTGCAAATAGATGGCGATCCAAGGGACCGCACCTGGGAGTTGGGGACAAGGTCTGGCTTTCCACCAAGAATATCAAGCTTAAAGTGCCGTCTGCCAAACTGGGTCCCAGATTCATTGGTGCATATGAAATAATGGAAGTGATTGACCCTGTAGCTTTTTGTTTAAAACTCCCTCAGTCTTTTAAATTGCCCAATGTTTTCCTCAAATCTCTCCTCAAGTTGTACCGTTCCCCAATCCATCCTGTCCAGTCCCCTCTTCCTCCAGTTTTGGTCAGGGGCACCTTGGAATACGAAGTCCAGGTTGTTCTTGACTCCCGCTTAATGAGAGGTTCCGTGCAGTACCTGGTGCACTGGAAGGGCTACGGCCCGGAGGAGAGGTCCTGGGTTCCCGCTAGTGACATCCACGCCAAAGGTTTGATTAGAAAATTTCACCTCCTTCACTCTAACAAACCTGGTTTTGAGGGTCCGGAGGCCCCTCTTTTAAGGGGGGGTACTGTCACGTCGCCATCGGATACAGTGACTGCTGTTCCTGCTTCAGCCACCAGGAGGCACCAGACTGGCACATCGCCGTCAGATCCGAGCTCTGCTATTCCGGTCTCGGCCTCTGGGAGGCGCCGGACTGTCATGTCACGGTCAAACTCGGGGATGGCTGTTCCTGCCTCGGCCACTGGGAGGCACCGTGGTCCGCCCGTGGGTACTGCTAACAGGGAGGTGGCTCTTCCGCAGGCATCTGGCGGCCGCAGGATGCGCTCCTCTGTCGGTCATGAAAGGGTTGGTGCATCACCATCTGGCCTGGTCCTGGGGGCGGTCCTAATGACGTCATCACACCGTGAACCTGTGAGGGATGATCTGATCCCTCAAATACCTTGGGGCTGGTCTTGCAGGCCGCCAGATGTAGTCTTGGTTTCTCCAGTGTGCTAGTTTGTTATTTGCTAACTTTGATTCTGACTTTTGCCTGGATTTCTGACTCTGCTCCTGCCTCACGATTTTGTACCTCTGCCGCCCTCCTGTTTTACGACTCTGACCTTGGCCTGGTTTTTGATGCTGCGACTGCCTAACGATTTTGTACCTCTGCCTCCCTCCCGGTTTATGACTCTGACCTTGGCCTGGATTTGACTCTGCTACTGTCTGCCATTTTTGTACCTCTGCTGCCCGCCTAGTTTAGACTTGGATTCCTGACTACGCTTTTGGCCCCGTTTTTAAACCCCTTTCTGGAGACCGTCCTGCTCTGGTTCGCTGCTATTATTCGGACAGCTACCTCCTGGGCTCTGCTGTAAATCCAGATCCCTGTATTGGGGTAAAGGGTATCAGGGTTGCTCGGGGTGCTGTCTTACTGCAGCCCAGACTCTCAGACGGACGTTAACGTTATATGTTGCATCTTCTGTATGTCTTTTTTTACATTCACCACATTAGCCGGATGATGGGAATACTACTTTCCCATAATCCGCTAATACCGTCACTTTAGCGGGTATAGCCAGATAATAATAATAAATTTTATTTCTATAGCGCCCACATATTCCGCAGCACTTTACATTTCAGAGGGAATTTGTACAGACAATAGACATTACAGCATAACAATAATCACATAGATAATAACAAATACCAAGAGGAATGAGGACCCTGCTTGCAAGCTTACAGTCTATGAGGAAAGCGGTAGACACGAAAGGTGGGTGGTAAACATTTGCCCTGATTGTTTGGACCAGCCATAATGTTAAGTGTGTAACAGTACAGACACAGAGGGCTAATGGATGCATAAAGCATGTGGGAACAAGATGCGGGGAACCTGGTTATGGTAAAACTTTTGACTGTGCCACCCAGGGATAGATTAGGTTAATGTGTTGAGGCGGTAGGCCAGTCTGAATCAATGCGTTTTCAGGGCACGCTTAAAATTGTGGGGATTGGGGACTAATCGTATTGACCTGGGAAGTGCATTCCAAAGAATTGGCGCAGCACGTGTAAAGTCTTGGAGACGGGAGTGGGATGTTCTGATTATTGAGGATGCTAACCTCAGGTCATCAGCAGAACGGAGGGCGTGGGTAGGGTGGTATACTGAATCAAGGGAGGAGATGTAGGGTGGTGCTGAGCCAGAAATGGAGTGCTTTGTGGGTGAGGGTAATAAGTTTGTACTGGATTCTGGAGTGGATGGGTAGCCAGTGTAATGACTGGCACAAGGTAGATGCATCGGTGTAACGATTGGCGAGGAATATGATCCTGGCTGCAGCATTCAAGACAGATTGGAGAGGGAGAGTTTGGTAAGAGAGAGATTAAAAGAGAGTTACAATAGTCGAGACGAGAATGAATAAGAGAAAAAGTAAGAGTTTTTGCGGAGTCAAAAGTAAGAAAAGGTCGAATTCTAGAAATGTTTTTGAGGTGCAGATGACAAGAGCGAGCCAGTGATCGAATGTGGGGGGCAAAGGAAAGCTCGAAGTCAAGTATGACCCCAAGACAGCGGGCATGCTGCTGAGGAGTAATAGTGGAACCACAAACAGAAATGGCAGATGGGACAAGTAGTCCCATCGGATGATGCCCACACAGCCCACACAGCCCGCACAGTCGGCACAGGCCCCGCACAGCCTGGCACAGGCCCGGCACAGCCCGGCACAGGCCCCGCACAGCCCGGCAACGCCACACACAGCCCGGCACAGGCCCCGCACAGCCCCGGCAGAGGCCGGCACAGCCCCGCAAAGGCACAGCAGAGCCCAGCACAGCCCTGCACACACACACAGCCCCACAGACCCCCACACACATTCTCCGCACACATTCTCCATGCACACAAAGTCTCCGCCTACACATATTCTCCACCCACACACATTCTCCGCCCATTACTCGCATTTTCCATAGACTTACATTGGACTCGCTTCTCATTACGAATACCCGAGTATTAGGAGCTACTCATAATGAGTACAGCGAGTCCTAGTATTTCACTACTCGCTCATCCCTAGCTACCACAAGAGGTTATGCGTTCTCCTTCAATAGAAGTCTTCAAACAGAGGCTGGACAGACATCAGTCTGGGATGATTTAGTGAATCCTGCTTTGAGCAGGGGGTTGGACCAGATGGCCCAGTAGGTCCCTTCCAACTCTAGCATTCTATGATTCTATGGCTGTGGGGGCAGACAGTCAAGGGTCTGCTCCAAAAGTCTTTGATTCCATAAGGCTTGCGGGACAAACCTCTGTATCTAACAATTCCTCCACTGTTTCTAGCTCCTCCATCTCTTCTAGTGCCTAAACTTGTGCCCTCAATTGGCATGGAAGGGGCTGC
This sequence comes from Dendrobates tinctorius, assembly GCF_039654945.1. NCBI lineage: Eukaryota > Metazoa > Chordata > Amphibia > Anura > Dendrobatidae > Dendrobates > Dendrobates tinctorius. The sequence goes on along the minus strand of NW_027361932.1, from coordinate 2,358,903 downwards.
TCCACAAGTTTGGGAATCCCCAAGACTTGCAGGGTGCTTGTGGATGGAGAACTAAACTGCTAGACAACAAGGGTTGTAGAACCAAACTACCAAACACTTAGGGTTGGATAACTAAACCACTGCACAACAGAAAATGAAGAACAAAACTACTAGACAACAGGGGTTGGAGAATTAAACTACTAGACAAGAGGGGTTGCAAAAGTAAACTACTAAACACCTAGGGTTTGTTAACTAAAGCACTACACACCAGAAGATGGAGAACTAAGCTACTACACAACAGGGGTTGGGGAACTGAACTACTAACCTGCTAGGGTTGAAGAACTAAACCACTAGACACCAGAAGATGGAGAACTTAACTGCTAGAAAACAGGGTCAGGGAACTAAACTACTAAACACTTAGGGTGTGATAACTAAAGCAATACACACCAGAAGATGGAGAACTAAACTAGTAGACAGCAGGGTTGGAGAGCTAAACTACTAAACACCTAGAGTTTGATAACTAAAGCACTACACACCAGAAGATGAGGAACTAAACTACTAGACAACAGGGGTTGGAGAACTAAACTACTAACCTCCTAGGGTTGAAGAACTAAACAACTACACTTCAAGGGATGGTGAACTAAACCACTAGACACCAAGGTGTCAATAGACACCAAATCATGGAATCCCCATGGCTTGCAGGACAAACCTCTGTATCTAACACTTGCTTCACTGCTTCTGCCTCCTTCACCTCCACCTCCTCTAGGGTCTTCACTTGCACTCTCAACCTCTCCCACAATGAGACACGTGTTCCAACAGTGAAGAGAGAATACCCTCACCTCCTTATTGTGCAGCCATGGCTCACCACAATCAGGCAGTGTTTAAATTAATATGCCTTGGAGGTTGCAGTCGCACAGCTCAAGAGTTGTGGACATCTATCCAGGCTGACTTTGAACAATGACTGTCTCTACTGAACCTGGAGCCAGGGAAGGCTGTGTGTGATAAAGGTGCAAACCTGGTAGAGTCCATATGCTGGGGCAACCTCACACATGTACCTTGCATGGCTCATGTCCTCAACCTGGCAGTAATGCAATTCTCTGCCAGTATCCCGGCCTGATGCACTGCTGCAGAAAGCATGGATGCTGTGTGCTCACTTCAGCTGATCGCACCCCGCAGGTCATCAACTTGCTTTGCTACAGAGGTCTTTTGGGCAGGTTAACAGTTTGATTTGCAATGTTCCAACACGGTGGAAGTCCACTCTGCACATGTTGCAGCGACTGTGCCAGTAGTGACAAGCCCTGGTGCAGTATGCCCTTTTGCACTGCCTGTGCCAACGCAGTCCAGAAATTGTGCAAATTATGCTTGCAGAATGGGCACAGATGAATGACCTCTGCACCCTTCTGCATAGTTTTGAAAAGGTTACTAAGATGGATAGCGCTGATGATGCCATCATCAGCATCACTATTCCAGTCATGTACATGCTGGAGCACGCTTTCAATAGTCTGCGGAAGGAGGTGGCAGGCCAAGAGGTACAAATGGAGAAGGACGAGGAGGAAGAGGTCATTGTTTAGGAGATGAAAAGGATAACACTGGTCAACACAAAAAAAATCATCAACAAAGGTAATATGTCTGTTTTATGGAGCTTGATGTTCTAATAATAATAATAATAATAATAATAATAATATTCCAATAACATGCTTAGTTTTGCTCTATCGCATAAAGTTTCTGAGATAAAAGTATTTTTGTTATTACATTAATTCTGCCGTTTCAATGTATGTGGTTTTTCCTATCTTATTCCCATTTCTTTGCTTTTCTTACTTAGTTGTGAATTTTCTTACAGGGACAACATCAGTAAAGGTTTTAGTGAGTTTTATGGGAAGGAGTATTGACAGTGCAGTCAACCAATGACTACTTCTTGTAAAGTCACATGTTATGGGGAGGAGCTAACTGTTATGAGACAATAAGATTTGAGTCAGTCAGAAAAGGATACTGATGGCAGCAAGGACTGGTATGTGAGACTCTGACAGGATTCAGGCCTCTACAGGGATCTGATCCCTACCACAGGGAGATAGAAGAGAAGGCAGCGGACAGCCGCAGTTGTGAGAGGATTTTCACTGCATTTCTGGGAGGGCAAGTTGCCTCAGAGGGAAGAAAACAGCACAGCTACTGATGTGTAAATGAGTGAGGGTCTCCACAGAGAAAGCAGCCAATATCACACTAAGAAACTGTCTGTCTGCAAATGTTCATCTGTAAGGAATAGGCTGATGCGTTTACCTCACAACTGTATATAGTTATCTATATAGTTTTACCTTCAGTAAAATCAGTTCTAAATACAAGCTGCCCCTGTCATCTCTGGGGTAATATCTTCGTTGGGGAAAAAAGTATTTAGTCAGCCACCAATTGTACAATTGTACAAGTTCTCCCACTTAAAAAGATGAGAGAGGCCTGTAATTGACCTCATAGGTAGACCACAACTATGAGGGAGTTAAAATGAGAAAACAAATCCAGAAAATCAACTTGTTTGATTTGGCAAGATTTATTTTGCAAATTATGGTGGAAAATAAGTGTTTGGTCACCTAAAACATGCAAGATTTCTGGCTCTCACAGACCTGTAACTTTTTTAAGAGGCTCCTCTGTCCTCCACTCATTACCTGTAGTAATGGCACTTGTTTGAACTTGTTATCAGTATAAAAGACACCTGTCCACAACCTCAAACAGTCACACTCCAAACTCCACTATGGTGAAGACCAAAGAGCTGTCGAAGGACAACATAAACAAAATTGTAGCGCTGCACCAGGCTGGGAAGACTGAATCTGCAATAGGCAAGCAGCTTGGTATGATGAAAACAGCTGTGGGAGCAATAATAAGAAAATGGAAGGCATACAAGACCACTGATAATCTCCCTCGATCTGGGGTTCCAAGCAAGATCTCACCCCGTGGGGTTAAAATGATCACAAGAATGGTGAGCAAAAATCCCAGAACCACATGGGGGGACCTAGTGAATGACCTGTATAGAGCTGGGACCACAATAACAAAGGCTACCATCAGTAAATCAGTAACACACTACGCCACCAGGAACTCAGATCCTGCAGTGCCAGATGTTTCCCCCTGCTTAGGCCAGTACATGTCCGGGCCCGTCTGAAGTTTGCCAGAGAGCATTTGGATTATCCAGGAGAGTATTGGGAGAATGCCATATGGTCTGATGAAACCAAAGTAGAAGTGTTTTGTAGAAACAAAACTCGTTGTGTTTGGAGGAAACAGAATGCTGAGTTGCATCCAAAGAATACCATACCTACTGTGAAGCATGGGGGTGGCAACATCATGTTTTGGGGCTGTTTCTCTGCAAAGGGACCAGGACGACTGATCCGTGTACATTAAAGAATGAATGTGGCCATGTAACGTGAGATTTTGAGTGCAAACCTCCTTCCATCAGCAAGGGCATTGAAGATGAAACATAAATGAGTCTTTAAGCATGATAATGATCCCAATCACACCACCAGGGCAACGAAGGAGTGGCTTTGTAAGAAGCATATGAAGGTCCTGTTGTGGCCTAGCCAGTCTCTAGATCTCAACCCCATAGAAAGCCTTTGGAGGGGTTTGAAAGTCTGTGTTGCCAAGTGACAGGCTCAAAACATCACTCCTCTAGAGGTGATCTGCATGGAGGAATGGACCAACATACCTCAAACAGTGTGTGTGCCAGCCTTGTGAAGACTTACAGAAAACATTTGACTTCTGTAATTGCCAACAAAGGATACACACATGGTCAAAATTGTTGGTACCCCTAATTTAACGACAGAAAAACCCACAATGGACACAGAAATAATCTGAGAAAAATAATAATAAATCAAAAATGTATGAAAATGAAAAAATGAAAGTCAGACATTGCTTTTCAACCATGCTTCCTCATAATTAAAAATAAAAATAAAACTCATGAAATAGACTTGGACAGAAATGATGGTACCCCTGAAAATATTGTGACAAAAAGGACATGTTAAAACTTGGAATCAGTGAGTGGGCCTGTATAGAGGGCTACAGATACTGGCTCTGCTATTTGGTGACATGGTGTGTATCACACTCAACATGGACCTGAGGAAGTGAAGGAAAGAGTTGTCTCGGGAGATTAGAAAGAAAATTATAGACAAACATGCTAAACGTAAAAGTTATAAGACCATCTCCAAGCAGCTTGATGTTCCTGTGACTACAGTTGCACATATTATTCAGAAATGTAAGCTCCATGGGACTGTAGCCAACATCCCAGGATATGGCTGCAGGAGGAAAATTGTTCACAAATCAAAGAGACAGATAATACGAATGGTAATAAAAGAGCCCAGAAAAACTTCTAAACAGATTGAAGGTGAACTTCAAGCTCAAGGAACATCAGAGTCAGATCGCAACATTCTTCGTTGTATGAGCCAAAGTGGACTTCATGGGAGATGACCAAGGAGGACACCATTGTTGAAAAAAATCATAAAAGAGCCAGGCTTGAATTTGCCAAACTACATGTTGACAAGCCACAAATCTTCTAGGAGAATATCCTATGAACAGATGAGACAAAAATGGAACTTTTTGACAAGGCACATCAGCTCTATGTTCACAGATGGAAAAATGAAGCATTTCACGAAAAGAGCACTGTCTTACTGTGAAACATGGAGGAGGCTCTGATATGTTCTTGGGATGCTTTGCTGCATCTGGCACAGGGTGTCTAGAATCTGTCAAGTGTACAATGAAGTCTCAAGACTATCAAGGTATTCTAGAGAGAAATCTGCTGCCCAGTGTCAGAAAGCTTTGTCTCAGTTGCAGGTCATGGATATTGCAACAGGATAATGACCCAAAACACACAGCTAAAAACACCCAAGAATGGCTAAGAGGAAAACATTGGACTAATCTGAAGTGGCCTTCTATGAGCCCTGACCTAAATCCTACTGAGCATCTTTGGAAAGAGCTGAAACATGCTCCCAAACTTCAAACACGAGATAACTGGAGCAGTTTGCTCTTGAGAAGTGGGCCAAAATACCTGTCAAGAGGTGCTGAAGTTTCATTGACAGTGATATAGAAGGGTTAATGGCTTGCCTTTAACTGTCTTTAATTCTTTAATTGCCTTTTGTCTTTCATCGCTAGAATTAATTCTCATGACACAGCAGTCTGTCAGTCTCCTCTTCAAGGAGACTATAGTTCTTATCATATATGTTCTCAATAGTCAGCCACAACATGTTCTGGGTACATGGTAAATAAAGTATGACCCTGGGTGATGGTGGGAGGGGGCTGCAAGAGCTGCATAGAGTTACATTTGTTGTAAATGGTATAAAATATTTCCTTTTGTTTTTAGTAGATCAGATAAAATGATTTGCCCACGACCTGTGTGCAGTCTCCTTTGTCTCCAAGCGCGCTTGTAAATTAAGGGCGTAAACTCCTAATAATCACCTCACTGGTGATCTGACATGCTTGACTTTGGGTCACAACGAAAACAGCTACAACAACAGTTACAGAAATCGTTTGATTGCAGTGATTGCCTCAAAAGGTTGTGTAACAAAATATTAAGGGTACCATCATTTCTGTCCAGGCCTGTAATGATAATGTAAGATATGATAAGTAAGATATGACTTCTCTGGGACATTCCAGAATCTTCCATTCTAAACTACAGATGAGACTCTGCCTGTCACATAGCTGCGGACCCTTCTTCTTCCCCCACACTCACACCGCAGCTCTGTGCCTGCTTGCAACCCTACACCAGACACTTCCTGTGCAAACATTCTCCTCTCCACAGCTAAGGAATGTTAATTATCTAAGTTGAAAGGATGTTCTTTGTTCCTAACATGTGGCAAATTCAAGTATGGGGGGATATTAGCAAAGCTATAGCTCGGACTCCATTCGCGACAGAAAAATGAAACGGACATTTCTGTGATATGCTCTGATCCGGCTTCACAACGGTGGTTCTTGCGAAGTTCTAACCCCAGCAGCAGCCGAGCAATGGGTTTCTCCTAAAAGGTGTGACATAACGACTTCACGTTTGGTTGTGGATGAATGCCAGCGACACTCTGGATAAGATGAGACTATGTGCGTGTTTATACGAGGTACCCTCTGCGAGATATAGTCATTATAAGTTTAGTAGTCAGATTCAAGCTCCAAGAGCAGGAGGTAGGACCTTCCCCAGACTGCCCCTCTGGTGATGTCACACACCCAAAGGGATAAGGTATTCCCTCCCAAAAATTAGTCTTTCGAGCTGGAGATTTCATGCCAAAAGGATCCCAGATGCAGGGAGATATGTGGCTCCGCCTCCTCCCCACATGGTTAGCCTAAGACCATCTAAGCAAATGTAAGTTTGATTTCTGCTTTTAAACCTTTTATTTTATAATTGCATTGTACATATCTAATGTCTCAACTTTGTAATATCTTTTATCTGTGTAATCACTGGCTGTCTTTTTTGAGAATAAATGATAAAACTTATTAGTCTGTCTTCACACTCTAAGAACGAATTTACGTGCCTTTAAGATAATTACGCTACTGAATTGGGTTGGCTACCAACCCCTGTATTAAGTTTATAACTTAAGCAGAGAAATCTGGAGCTGGTTGTTTTTGCAAAGTGTGGTCTGGGCCCTGGGCACTGCTGAGAGTGACAGAAGAGATTTTATAAGCTAATTGGGTGGCTGCGGCCAGAGCATTTTATAATTCCCTCACTGCAGCATACCGGGTGGCCAGACCTCATTGAAGCAGCCGGCCGGCGACCAATTATCTCAGGTGTAGTTCTCTGACTGACCTGACAGTAAGGGGGAACTGGAGAGCTGCGAGTTCCAAAGTGGAACTGAAAAGTGGGATATACATAAATCCCCGCAGTCCGTGGAAGATTGTTAGCAGTGGTGGGACATCCAAAATAACCCATCTGAGATAAATTATTAGGGCAAGACTAGCTTGTTGTTTTTATCACATGGTGCCAGCGGTGGGATAACTAAGATAAGCCCCCCCTGTGCCTGTAATAGCCGTGTGTCGGCAGTGCGTCACATCACTCCGTCCGTGACATACCGGTGTCAGCGGAGGGATAGTGACAAGGCTTTAACAGAATTTTCACAGTTCATGGACCAATAGTGTACTGTAACAATGAGAATGGCCTCAAGAACTGAATCAAGAGTATTTTGCTGCAGATTGGTGATTATTTATTGACCCATCCCAGAGAAGTTTGAAAGCAATGTTGCTTCACAATGGAAATATGAAACCATCAATCCCTATTGCTCACTCATGTCATCTAAAGGAAAGTTATGAAAATCTGTCAGTTGTTTTGGATGCTGTACAATATAAACTTCATCATTAGAATATCTGTGGAGATTTGAAAGTGATTGGTCTGCTAAAGGGAATGCAAGGAGGTTTCACAAAATGTTGTTGCTTCTTGTGTTTATGGGACAGTAGATATATAGTAAGGCATTATGTTCATCGTGATTGGGGACAGAGAAACATCTATGCTCCAGGCAGAGACAATATTCAGCACAATCCTTTAGTTGCTCCAACAAAAATCTTTCTTCCTCCACTGCATATAAAGTTGGGATTGATTAAAAACTTTGTGAAAGCCATGGCAAAGACAAATTTACAAGGGTTCCAGTACATTTCACAGAATTTCTCCAGCATTTCACCTGCAAAACTGAAGAAAGAGGTATTTGATGGTCCTCAGATCAAAGAGCTTATGAGAGATGATGTGTTTGAAGGAACTCTTAGGCTATGTGCACACGATGCAGATTTGTTTTTTTCTGCTCGGAAATGCACCAAAAATGTAAAGGATTACTAAAGCAATGTTAATCAATGATAATCCTAAATTGTTGTACACATGATGCAAAAAATTCCATCCTAATTTGCAGTACTTTATTTTCCGCAGCATGTCAATTCTTTTTGTGGATCTGCAGTGTTTTTCACCCATTGACTTCCATTGAGTCACTCACATCTGCAGCAAAAACACAGGTGTAAAACGGTTTGTGGATTTACTGTGGATTTGGTGACAAAAACACAGCAGATTTGTCAAAGGAAATGATGCCAGAAGGAGGAAGAGTGTATGGACGAAGAATATAGAATAGTGCCTATCTTGGTTGAAGCACATCAACAATGGAGGCTGGACAAGGAAATTACATCAATTTTTTTTTTTTCAATTCTATATCTTCATTTAGCTGACAAATCCGCATGTAAATCTGCATCAAAATTTAATAAAATCTGCATAAAAAATGCACACAATGTCCACTACATTTTCTGCCAAGAGATGTAGACACCGCACAGAAATTTCCGCAAACAAATCCGCAACATACGGACATAGCCTAAATGATAAAGAATTGAGATCTTGGAAACGCTTCAAGTGGATCTGTGAAAACTTCTTAGGAAAAAAAAAATCTGCTGAATATGTTGAAGGTGTTGAGGAACTGCTAAATGCATACCAGTGTCTTGGATGTTGCATTCACATTTAGATTTCTTCCCTCAAAATGTTGGGGCTGTAAGCGATGAAGAAGGCGAGCGGTTTCACCAGGATATTAAAATAATGGAACACCACTCCAAAGGTTTTTGGAATGACTCAGTGATGGCAGATTACTGTTGGATGTTACAGTATATAGGGACAACCCTGAAAAATCATATCAATGACCGTCTAGTGTCAAGCACTTTTAATTTCTGCTCATATTTTGGCGTCTATTTTACATGTGAAATTAGTTTGGTTCAATAAAAACTGTTTTGTAAGGAGAAGCATTTTTTATTATATGTAGATTACTGCTTTCTCAATGTTGCCAGTATATTTCCTATACCTTATAATAATGATTCTGCTACATGGAAACTATACGTGCTACAGAAAAACTACATACGTTTTTTGAAATAAGGACAAAAAGATGATTTAGAAAAGTACAAAGTCACCTGCAATGATTACAAAAAATATTATTTTGCAGACCTGTGTAATGATACCCTCTCTGTTGTCCATGATTGGCGGGAGAAGACATAGGAAGCAAGCTTGAGTGTTACCCCACCACCAACACACCATGGACGTTTATCTCATTGAAGTGTCCAACACATGAGCGCCTTCTTGCTGCATTATCTGCAATATGATGCCCAGATTGTTAGGATTAGAAATAGTGCTGGCTACTGGGTTGCCACTCTGTTAGATACATGGAACAAAAGTAAATTTTGGCAGATGCTTCCCCCACCTGGAAAGGGCCACGAGCATGCTGGAGTATCGAAACACACTTGTAAACAATCTTAAGAGAGGTTTTCCCCAAGACAGTAGGGAGGCATGCAGCGTGCATCGCAGTTACATACTTCCAACCCTGGGAACGTCGAGCTGTCAACGCGGTGAAGAAGGATGTGACAACATGGGTGGTCCTAAGAAAAGACTGCGAACTGTCCTGGGCCTCCCCTGCCTGAACTTCTATGCAACTGCAACATGGCCCACCCCCCCGAGGGGTTCGGATACTGGCCTGGTATGGAGGAATAAGAAGAAGACGTCGCCCCTGGCAGTATTTCTTCAAGAGAAATGTGCTGTCTTCCAGGTGCAAAAATTAAAGATGTGTCTGACAGGATATCAGGACTCTTCAGACCTACAGATGACTACCCATTCCTGCTACTACATGTGGGGACAAATGACACCACAAGAAACGACCTGGAAACCATCTGCAGAGACTTTGAAGACTTAGGCAAGAAAGTGAAAGAACTGGGAGCGCAGGTGGTCTTCTCTTCCATCCTCCCAGTGGATGGCCATGGAACAAGGAGGTGGAATAAGATTCTGCAGGTGAACAACTGGCTACGTCGATGGTGCCGTCAGCAACGATTTGGATTTCTGGATCACGGAGTGAACTACTTATACGATGGACTACTTGCTAAAGATGGGGTGCACCTTACGAAGACTGGAAAGCAGGTATTTGGAAGTCGCCTTGCTACACTTGTAAGGAGAGCTTTAAACTAGAACAACATGGGAAGGGAAGCAAAAGACCAGAAAAAGCCATACACCTGACAAATGCTACTGAGAACTCTGCTATTAGAAGTGGAAAGGAAGAACAAAGACGAAAGAATCTAATTAAAAAAAATATTGGAGAAAGAGAAACCAATCACAAACTAAAATGTTTCTATACTAATGCACAAAGCATGGGCAACAAACAAGGAGAATTGGAACTACTAACACAGGAAAAGAAATATGATGTCATTGGAATCACTGAAACTTGGTGGGACAATACACATGATTGGAATACAAGACTAGAAGGATACAACTTATTTGCAAGAAACAGACTTGATAAACGAGGAGGGGGTGTCGCATTGTATGTTAGAAACGCGTATATCTGCACAGAGATTGAAGCTTCAGAGACTGGGAGTTCTGTGGAAACTGTTTGGGTAAGAATACAAGGACAGAACAATGGAAAGGACACCATTGTAGGCATTTACTACAGGCCGCCTGTGCAAGCTGAAGATATGGATGAACTCTTTATGCATCAAATGGCCAAGTTCTCCAAAAAATATGACATAGTTGTCATGGGAGATTTCAACTATCCAGACATTTGTTGGGAATCTCTCTCAGGCAAAACTAACAGGTCAAGGAAATTCTTATCCTCTCTTGCTGACAACTTTATCTTCCAAAAGGTAAAGGAGAAAACAAGGGGAACTGCTACCTTGGATCTAATCCTTATAAACAGGGAGGAAATGGTTGAGGAGGTAAAAGTGGCTGGGACCCTAGGAGGTAGCGACCATGCTATTTTAGAATTTTGGATAACTAGAGGCGGAAGACCTGTGAAGACTCAGACGTCAAGGTTAGATTTCAGAAAGGCAGATTTTAAGGGATTCAGAAAGAGAATTGGAGGGATCCAATGGCTGGATATCCTTAAAGACAAAAATGTCCAGGAAGGATGGGAAATCTTGAAAAATGAAATTCTCAAAGCACAGTTGTTAACAATTCCGAAAAGAGGGAAGAATAGGAAGCATTTAAGGAAACCAGGATGGATGAACACAGAACTTAAGCACATGCTAAAAAGGAAGAAAAAAATGTTTATAAAATGGAAAGAAGGAGGCATATCTAAAGAAGAAAATAATGCTGTCTGCAGAACCTGCAAGGCACAAATCAGATTATCTAAAGCTGAAAATGAATTGAGGCTTGCAAGAGATGTCAAAAGCAATAATAAAGGATTTTGGGGATATGTCAAAAGTAAAAGAAAAGTCAAAGATGCTATAGGATTTTTACAGGATGAAAATGATGAAATGGTAAGACAGGATGTTGAGAAGGCTGAACTTTTAAATTCCTATTTTGCATCTGTTTTCTCTCAGAAAGGAAATGTAACATCAACTGTTATTCACTGTCCTATTAAGGGAATAGAAGAATCCAGGATATCTATAAACAGAAAGATAGTGAGGAAACACTTAGCTAACCTAAATGTATTCAAGTCTCCAGGTCCAGATGAATTACACCCCAGAGTACTGAAGGAGATAGAAGAAGAAATTTTTGAACCCCTCTCCATAATCTTTGAAAATTCTTGGAGAACAGGAGAAGTGCCAGAAGACTGGAGAAGAGCAAATGTTGTTCCTATCTTCAAAAAGGGGAAGAAGGTGGACCCAGGCAACTATAGGCCGGTGAGTCTGACTTCTATACCAGGAAAGATCTTTGAACAAATTATTAAACAACATGTATGTCAATACCTGGATAAGAATGAAGTGATTAAACAGAGTCAGCATGGGTTTGTAACTAATAAGTCATGTCAGACTAATTTAATTTCCTTCTATGATGGTATTACTGATTGGGTGGATCAAGGAAATGCTGTAGATATAGTATATCTTGACTTCAGCAAAGCATTTGACAAAGTCTCTCATACAATCCTTATTGAAAAAATGACTAAGTATGGAATGGACAAGGCAACTGTTAGGTGGATTCATAACTGGCTTAGTGATCGGACCCAAAGAGTGGTCGTAAATGGCTGCACATCCAGTTGGAAGAATGTCTCAAGTGGGGTACCACAGGGCTCTGTCCTGGGCCCTGTATTGTTCAACATCTTTATCAACGATTTAGATGAAGGAATTGAGGGTAAACTGATTAAATTTGCTGATGACACAAAGCTAGGAGGGATAGCTAATACTAGAGAAGAGAGAGAGAGGATTCAAAAAGATTTAAATAAACTGGAGAAGTGGGCAGCAACTAACAGAATGGTTTTTAACAGGGAGAAATGCAAAGTACTACATCTGGGCAATAAAAATGAAAAAAGCATATATAGAATGGGAGGAATAGGGCTAAGTGACAGCACATGTGAAAAAGACTTGGGTATACTAATAGATCACAGACTGAATATGAGTCAACAGTGTGATGCAGCAGCAAAAAAGGCAAATGCAATTCTAGGATGTATTAACAGAAGCATACAGTCTAGATCACGTGAAGTAATTATTTCCCTCTACTCCTCTTTGGTCAGACCTCATCTAGAATATTGTGTCCAATTTTGGGCACCACATTTTAAAAAAGACATCAACAAACTGGAGCAAGTTCAGAAAAGAGCGACCAGAATGGTGACCGGTCTGCAAACCCTGTCTTATGAGGAAAGGTTGCAGGATTTGGGAATGTTTAGTTTGCAAAAGAGAAGACTGAGAGGAGACTTAATAGCTGTCTTCAAATATCTAAAGGGCTGTCACATTGTAGAAGGATCAACTTTATTCTCATTTGCACAAGGAAAGACTAGAAGCAATGGGATGAAGCTGAATGGGAGGAGACACAGATTAGATATTAGAAAAAACTTTTTGACAGTTAGAGTGATCAATGAGTGGAACAGGCTGCCACGAAAAGTGGTGAGTTCTCCTTCAATGGAAGTCTTCAAACAGAGGCTGGACAGACATCTAACTGGGATGATTTAGCGAATCCTGCTTTGAGCAGGGGGTTGGACCAGATGGCCCAGGAGGTCCCTTCCAACTCTACGATTCTATGATTCTATGATTCTATGATTCTAGTGCCCCTGTCCACGGTGGGTAGGGGTCGGCCCCAAGAGGTGGAGGAGGAAGAGGAATCCTATTGCCAGCAGACCCTCCGCCAACTGGCAGCAAAGCAGAGAGAACGGGAGCAGCGGAGACTGGCAGTGCTAGGCCCTGATATGGACCGGAAGGAGAAGGTCCGTGCCGGTCACTACGGCCCCCGGGACTCAGCAGGATGGGGTCAGGTCCTGAATGTCAACCAGGAGCGGGGGTTTGGTTTCATCTCAGACCCCCAGAGGATCTCTGACCTCTTCTTTAGCAGGAGAGATGTTGAATCTCACCTCTGGAGGGGACACCATGCAACCGGGAGAGTATGTTACTTTCACCCAGCATGAGGGGCTACGTGGCTGGTACGCCATGAATGTGTGCCACATACCAGAAGATTTTATTGTGGCCTACGAAAAGGAACATGCCTACGTTCCCCCGGCAGGAATACCTCACTCGGTAGTGATTGCATCTGCCAAGGCCAGGCAGACAACATCTACTCCAGTCCCACACCAAATGGTACAAGTTGCTAAACCTACTGTACCTCAGGCCGCCATTCCACCAACTACCACCGCCTCTTATGTCAATCCACAAGCTAGAAGAGGATGTCCTTCAGTTCTCCCCTAGAAGCAGCCCAAGCGACCCGCTTCCACCACCCCAGGAGGGGACCATTACTAAACAGTAATAACTAACTGTTACCCAGGAGGGTATAGGCACCGTTATGCCTTTTTGATTTGTTTTTGTTTTGTTCATCATGTTGTTTTTCTTTTGATCCCAGTTTGCCCAATTTCTTAGGCAGCCTTTCATAGTTGAACTGTGGAGATCATGGACACTGAATGATCCAGAACTGTCCTGTAAATAGTTGCACCTCTTAAAGTGCCTTCTCTTGGTTTTACATAGACCTGCTTTAATAGGGACATTTCAAGACATCTTGGCTGGATCAATGTCTACTTTACATAATTGCACTTAATAATAATGTTTAGCCTTTTGATAGAAAAAGTAAATAGTGGTAGTGTTTAATAAAGAAAACAAACAGATTTTATATAGGAATAGTGAATGCTTTACAGAGTTTAGACTCATGGTAATGTGTGAATAAAGATGAAAAATTTGAATGAAGATTTGAAAATGCAGGTGACGAACCAAGCATCGGCGGTTGTCACCTAGGGTCTAGAAGTCTAGAAGTAATAGTAAAAAGGTGAAAGAAAAGTGTTAATGATAATACTTGAACTGATAGTGAGTTTACTGCCAATAGCACTTTAATTAGGTACTATATTTCGACATAGATAGTTAAATTGTTTGCAACGTTCAAGAGTGAGTGCCTCCCACATTGGGAAGTTTAGATAAGTATTGTTTATTAAGCATTCAAAAATTTTTGTATGTTCCTTTGTTTGTCTAAGGCTAGTTTCACACTAGCGTTTTGGAGCGCAGCGACGGCCTGCGCACGGCCGCCGCTAAGCCCCACCCCCTGCCGCGCCCCCGCCGGTAGCTCCGCCCACCGGTGCATGACGCTGCATGCGCCCTGCGTCCCCTATCTTTATCACAGGGGGCGCAGGCTGTGCGCAGTATGCGTTTGGCGGCACATGCGCCTTTTTGACGGTGCGCCGACGCAACCAAAATGCAGCAGGTTGCGTTTGGCGCAGGTCGGCGCACCATCAAAAGGACGCATGCGCCACCAAACGCATACTGCGCACGGCCTGCGCCCCTGTGATAAAGATAGGGGACGCAGGGCGCATGCAGCGTCATGCGCCGGTGGGCGGAGCTACCGGCGGGGCGCGGCAGGGGGCGGGGCTTAGCGGCGGCCGTGCGCAGGCCGTCGCTGCGCTCCAAAACGCTAGTGTGAAACTAGCCTAACTTTGCTTCACTTGCAGCCCGCGGACGTGCTGTGTTTAACGGGGGAGTATGTGGCGCCCCTGAGGGTTCAGTTGCCACAGAGGTACTGCACCTCCTCCTGAGGTGTGGTACCCCACCATTCAAGTAAGGTGGAGACACCTGACGACGCTCCAACACCTGCATCCCACACAACACAGTGGTGCAGCAAAGCACCCTTTGGTGGCTCCCTGCTTGGAACACAAAGCGTGCTGGGAGGCGGGTAGAGTTTAGTTGGCACCAAAAGAGCGGGAAGAGTTTAGGATTTAGTCAGTCTGACTAAGTCAATGGAGGAGTGAAGATCCCCTGAGTGGGATGGATGAAGGAAGTGCTGCAGCCGACCTCAGTGACCTGGGTCTGCTGGCACAGGAGAGGATCATTGATGGAAAGCCTGACTCTCTCCATAAGAAGGAAGGATTAGTACAGAACATAAGGAGAGGAGGACTAAGGATTAGGGTTAGAGCAGAACCCTTCCCAAGTTCACAGCGCATGGCCGGGGTCCTGTCCCCGAGGTTGTATGGATACTAATGGTCCTGCGACAGACACCGGAGGAATAGAAGTTGTCACCACTTTATTCCCACACAAGACTTGGGGGCACAACAGCAACGTGAGAGAGCCGGGACTTAGTAGCAAGGAGTCCCCGAAGCAGGCTACAGCTGTCTGCCGTACAAGTAGAGTTCATAGGAACATCTGACAGGAGGAACTCCAGTGTAACTTAGTACTGTGAGTACGTCTCTATAGGCGCAAAAGGGAGACGTTCAGAAAAGGCACATATGTTGGCGGAGTGTTGGAACGGAGGTTGCCTGGAGGTTGACTGAGCTCCTGACCTGGAGGACGCAGCATGAATGCGGGCATCTGTATGCACAACAGACTGTGAGTAAAGCTTTGGAACTACATGCCCTGGTGTCCTCCGCTTATTCCTGCGCCAACCCACTCAGCACTTCTACATCTCTGTGCTTAACACTGCACTATTACGCTCTCCTCACCATCGCCCCATCAACCCTGCCCTGGGACTACAGCCCTAATGTTGTGGGCCACAACATTATTGCTGCACCACACACCATCTGTCCCAGAGGATCTGTCTGCAGTGTCGGCTTACCATCTTCATTGCCGAACACCAAAGGTGGCGTCACGAATCATCCACTTACAAACTTTAACCATCAGCCACACTATTTCCTTTTACATGGACGCCCAGGGCCACGGACCGGGTCACAGCCACTGTGACACTTCCCATTGAAATCAACGGGCCCGTCTCCAAGTACCCCGCGGCCCTGGCGGGCGACCCAGTTCCTGCACCTGACTAGTATCCCAAATGATTTGGAATACGAATTGAGGCCTGGTGCCTGTAACACAGTATTAGGACAAAAGATTTATATTATGAAATGTGGGTTGGTGCCTGTTCCAGAGTATTAGCCCAAACGATTTGGATTAGGAAATGGGGCCTGGTGCCTGCACTCCAGTATTAACCCAAATGATTTTGATTAGTAAATATGACTACAACACAGTGTTAGCCTAAATTATTTGGATTAGAAAATGGGGCCTTGTGCCTGCACCCCAATATTAGCCCAATTTGGATTAGTAAACATGACCTCCTGAGTCCTCACAGCAGCACAAAATTAGCCCAAATGATTTGGATTAGGAAATGTGGACTCTCCTGTGTGCACAACACTATTAGCACAAGCTAGTTAGATGCTAGTTAGATGATGGAAGGTCAATTTCATGAAATGCAAAAGGAGGGGTGCACTACTGTCATATCTCAATCTCCAGTGGAGTGCAATACCTAGCCTGTGAGCAGAGAAGCAAAAAAAAGGGAGAAAAAGACTAGGCTAATGATGGTATGCACATCCCAATAGACAATAAAAAAACCTTTGTTTTATATTGGATACAGTAAGCTAAAAACATTTAAAATACAAACAAAGAACCAATGACCCCGTCACCCCCCAAAAACAGGTAATATGAACCTAAGATGTGTCCCATATTGGACTATTCATAGCCACCCATAAGCAGGCGCATATCATACAATTCTATATAAGAAGACAGCCATATACATTTCAGGCAAAGATAAGGCAGAAAAACAGACTTGATATCAAGCATATAATAAATGTAAGAAAATTTGTAAATCCTAACTACCCTAAAGCATGTGGAACTAACCACAGAATGAAATTGCCTAGTTCAAAAGACGCCCAAGAATGGTTATACCATGGCTGAAATTGCAAAGTTGCAGTGGATGCAAAATGAGCAAATTAGAACCACCAGATACAGGTCAGAGCAGCAAGAGTCCCAAAGGGGTTAAAGAAAGGGGGTGGTAGGCAGGCTCCACGTGTATCTCCGCTGCGACTAGCGGCTTCATCAGGGGAAGTGAGTCTAATATTGAAAAGAGTAGGTTTAAATACCTGTACCAATGATCAGAGAGGCAGAGCGATGCACAGCAAAGACACCTGGAACTCGTGGACGCACCAGCGCTACAGCTGTATCGCTGGAAGTAATAATCAGACATCCTAACAACAACACATGCTCACTGTATGACACTGGCCAGAAAGCCCACCATGGCGGCCACAGCAACGGCCGCACGCGTGCACACCATGCCACAGACAGCAAACAAGGCCGCCCCCAAACACAAAAACACGGACAGATGCAGAGGTCCATCTGCAGTGGTCTAGGCAACGGCCACGAAAAAATAAAAAAAAAGGTCTACATAAATGTAGGAGGCCGGAATCACGGCCATGCCATCACCGTCGCAATAGCACATGCGCGCCACGCATCAATGGCCCAAAGATAGCACCAGCCATGCCCACACTGGCCAGAGACCCCACTGCGGCGGTAACAATGGCGGCCGTGCGTGCGCACAAAATGCCACAGGCAGCAATCCACGACCCAAAGGCAGTGACAGCCGTGTACACACTGGTCAGAGCACCCTCTGCAGTGGCCACAGCAACAGCCGCACAAAAAGTCACAAGAGGCAAGCAGGGCCGCCCCCAAAGCAAAAATCCAGAAAAGCTCAGAAATACGCGCACAATGGCCCAAGTGATGGCCACAACAACGGCCCCATGTGCGCATGAAAAAATAATAAGACACCAGGGTCGCAGCTATATCATCAAGATGGTAATCAGCCATCATGCACATTATGCATAGATAACCCAGGAGTTTGTTGAAGGAGGCATAATAATAGCCATGCATGCATACAAAGCTCCACCAGGGGCAGTCAAGCCACCTTCAACAGAAATCTGCAGCTGTGTGCAAAGAGTCTTACAGCAGCCACATTCTCGGCCACACATGCACATATGAAGCCGCATAAAATGAAACACAATTATATGGTCATAACCAAAAATTGCTTGGCGGTGACCAAAGTCACAGCACAAAATGAACATAATGTGGAATATGCAGACAATAAGGCCGCCCCCAACATATGAATGTCACACATGTATTTTATATCCAAAATAAATAAATAAATAAAATAAATAAATAATATGGATATAAAATCATGACAAAGTGCATTTGTTCACCCATACTCACCAATATGCATAATGATCACCACTCATGAATGGCTTAATGGATAATATATGAAAGGGCAAAGTTTGTGCGCACGCGCTGGTACCAGCAGTAAGCAAGGGAATAGATATGAACAATGCAAGAACCCTTTTATTTTTTCATTTTTCATGATGTGAGCAAATACCAAAAGAAATATAGTAAGATGAATAAATCCAAAAGAAAAAATGATAATAAATAAACCCACAATCTCAAAAGGGGGGGCAACAAGTCCTACTAAGATATCCCTGTAATGCATAGGTAGCCAACCATTCCTAATACCCCTAAAATCCTGTTATATTACAAGTAGAGTTGAGCGATACCGTCCGATACTTCAAAGTATCGGATCGGAATGGATCGGCCGATCTTTAAAAAAAGTATCGGTATCGCCGATTCCGATACCGGAAGTCCCATTCAAGTCTATGGGACTTCCGGTATCGGAATAAGAAAAACCCTGTTTTTGCCTTGTACAGCCTCTCTGGGGTCTGTACGGGCCTTTCGGGGGGCTGTGCCGGCCTGCCAGGGGGTCTGTGTAGGCTCCGGTGGTCTGTGCCGGCCTGCCGGGGGGCTGTGCCGGCCTGCCGGTGGTCTGTGCAGGCTCCGGTGGGCTGTGCCGGCCTGCACAGTAGCGATGCCTGCTACCATGACAGTGATTGACACATTAGCCAATGATGGGACAGTAGTAGTCCCATCATCCGGCTAATGTGTTAAATGTTAAAAAAAAAAAAAAATACTACATACATACTACATGCATGCTACATACATACTACATGCTACATACATACTACATGCTACATACATACTACATGCTACATACATACTACATATATACTACATGCATGCTACATACATACTACATACATACTACATGCTACATACATACCACATATATACTACATACATACAATACATTCATACAATACATACATAGACATACAGTACATATAACATAGAGTAACATACTTACCAATACTTGTCACATTGTTCCCCGAAGCCATTGTCTTTTCCGGAATAAATATTAACATAACAAACCACAAAAATACTCACCCACGATCCGAAGCAGTCCACGAGTGTGTCCCACGACGATCTTGGGTAGAGAACTGCAGCATCAGATGATGCTGCCGTTCTCTACGGGCTGCAGGAATCCAATGACGGAAGGTAGGTATCCTTCCGCACTGTATTCCTCCGCCACTTAAAAAAAAAAAAGTCCCTAGTCTCACTTTATGCCATTGCTGCGTGGGAAATTCCCACACAGCAATGGCATAAAGTGAGACTAGGGACTTTTTTTTTTTTAAGTGGCGGAGGAATACAGTGCGGAAGGATACCTACCTTCCGTCATTGGATTCCTGCAGCCCGTAGAGAACGGCAGCATCATCTGATGCTGCAGTTCTCTACCCAAGATCGTCGTGGGACACACTCGTGGACTGCTTCGGATCGTGGGTGAGTATTTTTGTGGTTTGTTATGTTAATATTTATTCCGGAAAAGACAATGGCTTCGGGGAACAATGTGACAAGTATTGGTAAGTATGTTACTCTATGTTATATGTACTGTATGTCTATGTATGTATTGTATGAATGTATTGTATGTATGTAGTATATATGTGGTATGTATGTAGCATGTAGTATGTATGTAGCATGTATGTAGCATGCATGTAGCATGCAGTATGTATGTAGCATGCATGTAGTATATATGTAGTATGTATGTAGTATGTATGTGGTATGTATGTAGCATGTAGTATGTATGTAGCATGCATGTAGCATGCATGTAGTATGTATGTAGCATGCATGTAGTATATATGTAGTATGTATGTAGCATGTAGTATGTATGTAGTATGTATGTAGTATGTATGTGGTATGTATGTAGCATGTAGTATGTATGTAGCATGCATGTAATATGTATGTATGTAGTATGTATGTAGCATGCATGTAGTATGTATGTAGTATGTATGTAGTATGTATGTAGTATGTATGTAGCATGCAGTATGTATGTAGCATGTATGTAGCATGTGTGTAGCATGTAGTATGTATGTAGCATGCATGTAGTATGTATGTATGTAGTATGTATGTAGCATGCATGTAGTATGTATGTAGTATGTATGTAGTATGTATGTAGTATGTATGTAGCATGCAGTATGTATGTAGCATGTATGTAGCATGTATGTAGTATATATGTAGTATGTATGTAGCATGTAGTATGTATGTAGCATGCATGTAGTATATATGTAGTATGTATGTAGCATGTAGTATGTATGTAGCATGCATGTAGTATATATGTAGTATGTATGTAGCATGTAGTATGTATGTAGTATGTATGTAGTATTTTTTTTTTTTTTTAACATTTAACACATTAGCCGGATGATGGGACTACTACTGTCCCATCATTGGCTAATGTGTCAATCACTGTCATGGTAGCAGGCATCGCCAGATGGGACTTGTAGTCCCATCGGACGATGCTTGCACAGACCCCCGGACATCAGCACAGCCCCCCGGCAGGCCGGCACAGACCACCGGAGCCTGCACAGACCACCGGCAGGCCGGCACAGCCCCCCGGCAGGCCCGTACCGACCCCGGGCAGTCCACACAGCCCCCCGGCAGGCCGGCAGAGACCCCCGGAAGGCCCGAAATGACGGCGCATCATGATGCGCACACACCGCGCATCATGATGACGTCAGGCCGTCAATCAACTTTGAACTTCCGATTCCGATGCCGAATTCCGATATTGAAAAAATATCGGAAGTCGGTATCGGAATTCCGATACAGCAAGTATCGGCCGATACCCGATACTTGCGGTATCGGAATGCTCAACACTAATTACAAGCCAAGATATATCAAGGTGCATAAAAATTGAAAAAAAAAACATCAGACGATGGGTGAATAACCTGGAAGGGAACAGCCGGTGAATGATTAGTATTCAAGAAAATTGCTAAACTAATGAATCGGATAATTAAACCATATATATATATATATATATATATATATCTGTCCAGGGTTGAAAGTCCATAAAATGCTAGGATTAATCTGGCCAAAACCAATTATTCCATATTTGATGTCCATAGGATGTTGAAATTCATCAGGAACCGAACCAATTCCAAGTCATGTGGTGGGGAAATATAGGCATATCAGAGAACCAAATGATGTTCTATCTGACGATTGAAGATGTTCTTGACACGGGCTTGATAGGTAGCTGTCCCATTCGACAGAGATATATCAGGCAAACAGAAGGCGACTCCGCAATAGATGTCATAGGTACATCATCAAATGCGGTCTGTACCACCTACAGAAGGAAAAAAGGGGGGCACAATATGAATGGAGGAGAAACACCACATGAAGTGCAAAAAAACAAGATATTCATCCAAGGAAGCCGGTGAAGAGTAACTCTTCATTAAGCCCTGCTGGTGCCACCGAATTCAGGGTGTAAATCAACCGGGATTCCATACGTAGTAACAATTTGTGGGAACTACCCCCCCTAGTGCATAGAAAGACTTTCTGTAGCCCAATGATCCTTAAATTCTTGGGAGATCCTCCATGAGTCTCCAAAAAATGGGCAGCTATTGGTGTCAATGTTTTACCTTTCTCTTGGTCAGCTGCCGCCAGGTGTATAGTGGACAAATGTCTCTGAGCCCTCTTACGAAGCTCTTGTGAAGTTTGTCCAACATATACTTTGTTACAGGGGCAAACGATGGCATAAATCACCCCCCTTGTTTAGCAATTCACATATGTCCTTAATGGATGTTTCTTAGAGGTTATCGGGTCCACAAAAATATCCCTTGTGGGAGACATGAAGGAACAAATACTGCAGTCCCCACAGGGGAACGAACCCTTAAGTCTAATACCCCTATCAACCCTAATAGTGGGCCTAACGAAGTGACTCTGAGTCAGTTTATCACGTAAATTCGGGGCCCTTCTTGATGTAAGAAGTGGCCTTTCCGAGGTCACAGCAGCAGTCTGAGAATCAGTCCTCAAAATAGGCCAATGTTTGGATAAGATAGATCTTACCTGATGCCAGCTGCTGTTAAAATCAGTGACAAATCAGATCTGTGGATTCTGATTACGCCTGTTTGTGGAGAGAAGTGATACCTGGCCATGTCCCTTTGCCCGTTGAAATGCTTTAGATATAATTCTTTGAGGATAACCCCTCTGCCGAAATCTGTCGGTAAGGTGACGAGCCTGGAACAAAAAGTCTTTAACCAACGGGTACACCCACCTTTTAAGTTTATGCTTAGAACATACAACACTGCCCTTCACCTCTCCAAACAAATCTATTTCAACACCCTCATCACCTCACTGTCCAATAACCCGAAACGTCTCTTTGACACTTTTCATTCTCTACTCAAGCCAAGAGTACAGGCCCCAACCACGGAGCTCCGAGCTGACGATCTAGCCAATTACTTCAAAGAAAAAATTGACCAGATTCGACAGGAAATTATCTCCCAATCACCTCATACCATGCACTGTCCTCCCTCCCCCACTGCATCTAGCTCACTCTCTGATTTTGAACCGGTCACAGAAGAAGAAGTAAGCAGGCTCCTTGCATCTTCTCGCCCAACTACTTGCACCAGTGACCCATTTCCGTCACATCTCCTCCAGTCCCTGTCCCCTGCTGTCACCCCTCACCTAACTAAAATTTTTAACCTCTAACTCTCTTCTGGTATTTTTCCCCTCCTCATTTAAGCATGCCATCATACATCCACTACTTAAAAAACCATCCCTCGACCAAAACTGTGCCGCTAACTATAGACCTGTCTCTAATCTTCCCTTCATCTCTAAACTCCTGGAACGTCTGGTCCACTACCGTCTTATCCGCTATCTCTCAGAAAACTCTGTTCTCGACCCTCTCCAATCCGGTTTCCGCTCTTTACACTCCACTGAAACTGCCCTCACCAAAGTCTCTAATGATCTGCTAACAGCTAAATCAAATGGTCATTACTCCATGCTAATTCTCTTGGATCTCGCTGCAGCATTCGACACTGTGGATCATCAGCTCCTCCTCACTATGCTCCGTTCCATTGGCCTCAAGGACCCCGTTCTTTCCTGGTTCTCCTCCTATCTCTCCGACCGCTCCTTTACTGTATCTTTCGCCAGTTCCTCCTCCTCTCACCTTCCCCTTACTGTTGGGGTCCCCCAAGGATCGGTTCTAGGCCCCCTCCTCTTCTCCTTGTACACTGCCCCTATTGGTCAAACAATCAGTAGAATTGGTTTCCAGTACCATCTCTATGCTGATGACACCCAATTATACGCTTCTTCTCCTGACATCACGCCAGCCTTTCTAGAAAACACCGGCGATTGTCTAAACGCTGTGTCTAACATCATGTCCTCACTATATCTGAAACTGAACCTGTCAAAGACTGAATTCCTGGTGTTTCCTCCCTCTACTAATGTACCTATACCCGACATTGCTATTTCTGTGTGTGGTTCCACTATTACTCCCCAGCAACAGGCCCGCTGTCTTGGGGTCATACTTGATTCCGAGCTTTCCTTTGCCCCCCACATTCGATCAGTGGCTCGCTCTTGTCATCTGCACCTCAAAAACATTTCTAGAATTCGACCTTTTCTTACTTTTGACTCTGCAAAAACTCTTACTGTTTCTCTTATTCATTTTCGTCTGGACTATTGTAACTCTCTTCTAATCGGTCTCCCTCTTACCAAACTCTCCCCTCTCCAATCTGTCTTGAATGCTGCAGCCAGGATCATATTCCTCACCATTCGTTACACCGATGCCTCTACCTTGTGCCAGTCATTACACTGGCTACCCATCCACTCCAGAATTCAGTATAAACTTATTACCCTCACCCACAAAGCCCTCCATGGCTCAGCACCACCCTACATCTCCACCCTTGTTTCATTGTACCACCCTACCCGCGCCCTCCGTTCTGCTGATGACCTGAGGTTAGCATCCTCAATAGTCAGAACCTCCCACTCCCATCTCCAAGACTTTACACGTGCCGCGCCAATTCTTTGGAATGTACTTCCCAGGTCAATACGATTAGTCCCCAATCCCCAAAATTTTAAGCGTGCCCTGAAAACGCATTTATTCAGACTGGCCTATCGCCTCAACATATTAACCTAATCTATCCCTGTGTGGCACAGCCAAAAGTTTTACCATAACCAGGTTCCCCGCATCATGTTCCCACATGCTTTATGCATCCATCAGCCCTCTGTGTCCATACTGTTACAAACTTAACATTATGGCTGATCCATACAATCAGGGCAACTGTTACCACCCACCTTTCGTGTCTACCTCTTTCCTCATAGATTGTAAGCTTGCGAGCAGGGCCCTCTTTCCTCTTGGTATTTGTTATAATCTACTGTATGTGATTATTGTTATGCTGTAATGTCTATTGTCTGTACAAATCCCCTCTGAAATGTAAAGTGCTGCGGAATATGTCGGCGCTATAAAAATAAAATTTATTATTATTATTATTATAGTATGTGTTGGGTGAAAACTATTGAACTCCAATAAGGAGTTAGCTGCCGTTGATTTACGAAAAAGGTTGGTAGCCAAATGTTGGCTATCGACTTCAATTGTCAAATCTAGAAATGTAACAGAGGTGTTAGAAATGGAATGTGTCACATCTTAGGTTCATATTACCTGTTTTTTGGGGGTGTCTGGGTCATTGGTTCTTTGTTTGTATTTTAAATGTTTTTAGCTTATTGTATCCAATATGAAATAAAGGTTTTTTATTGTCTATTGGGATGTGCATACCATCATTAGCCTAGTCTTTTTCTCCCTTTATTTGGAAGGTCAATTTCACACAGCAGTGGCTCCTATCTAACTATATGACAACTTGCAGCAGCAGCAGCAGCAGCCTCTCTACGCTGTTATACTGAGAAAATGGCGCCAGCAAAGCAACATATCTTTTTATATGGAGAGGGACATGTGACTTCAGCAGCCAATGAAAGAAACCCTTATGTCTGGACGTTGTGGATGGTTTCTGCACCCTGATTGGCTGCTCACATGTGCACACATTAATTTAATTAAAAAATTACACTTCGCTGCTTCTCTGACCTGTACATACGCCTTTCCCTCATAAAACACATCCCGTTCCCCCCGCTCATCATACAGCACCGCTATCTTAGCCAAATTCCTAAGAATTAGTGGAAACGCGATCGTTTACCGAACAGTGAATGGAATGCAGAAAGACAGAGAAGTGTGAGCAGGCTGCTAAAAGAAATAACAATACATTATAATCCGCTTTTATCTGATGTGATCATTTTAAATCCATGCTAAGAATATGTGTCACGCTCACCTCCCCGGCTCCGGCGCGTCCTGCGGCTTCAGTAGCCGCCGCTCTGACCGCTGCCGCCACCGCGCTTCCTGGCCCTGCTTCTGGCCCTGCTCCTGCCACCGCCGCGCTGCCCGCCTCTGCTGCATCCCCTGTCGCCATGACGCCGGTGGTCTCCGCTCTCTCCTGTGGCTCCACGCTGTCCAGGCACTTCCGGTCCTCTCAGTCCGCCTCCTCTGCTGGTACCTGTCGATCTAAGGCTTCGCCCCCTGTCATGCGGCCGGCCTCTGCTCCTGCCCAGGCGCACGCCCCCCAGACCAAGCGTCCTATCCCTCGGCTCCTAGACTCCGCCTCACCCTAACCAGGAAGTTCACCTGCGTGCCCTATATCAGGCAGCCTCTCCCTAGGCTCCCTGCCTGATTATCAATTGTGCTTCGCGCTCTGATATCGGGTCCACGCTTCCTAGCGCTCCGTCCGTCTCTGTGCCTTGCACTCCTCCTGACTTCCGCTAGTCTGCCTCTTAGTTACCCTCTCCTGTTCCTTTTCAGGTCTGCTCTGTTCCTGTCCTCGTCTACCTGTTCCTGCATCCCTCCTGGTGGGTCACCTCCATCCTCGCGGCTACAGCAGTCTCCCCTGTGGCCGTCATCATATCCCATCGGGTCTCCAGTCCTTCCCCTGCCTACGTCATCCTCCGGTTGTCCCCAAGTATCAGCTTCCGCGGCGACAGTCTCCCTTGGGTCTGCCCCTAACACTTCCTGTATAGGGGGTGGTCCACCTGGTCAGCTCGCCTAGGGGAGGTTCGTCGTCGTGGTCCTGAGGGTTGAGCTCCTGGAGGTTTCCAGCCTTACAGTATAATCAGGCCATGGACCCCGCTGGTACCCCGACCCCGACTCAAAAGGAACTCCTGTTCCTACGAGAAAACCAGGCGAGGATAATGTCCCTCAAGTCCATGGAGTCCCGTCTGTCATCCATACAGACCTCTGATCCCACTAGCGCTCCTCAGATGGCGGGTCTTCAGCAGGAGCTCGCACAGCAGCGTGACACGCAGGCCCATATTTTAAACTACATGGCCTCAGTGGATAACTGTCTTCTGGCTCTCCAGTCCACAGCCTCCACTCCACCCCAGGCAGCAGCTCCCCACCCACCTCTCCATTTAGCAAAACCCCCACGCTATAACCTATAACGGCGATCCCAAATTATGCAGAGGGTTTCTAAATTAATGTCAGCTACACTTTGAGCTGTCCTCTCTGCAGCATCCCACTGACCGGGCCAAGGTTGCTTTTGTCATGTCCCACTTGGAGAGGGAGGCCCTGGCTTGGGTAAACCCTCTCTGGGAGCGAGATGATCCCATTGTCTCCCAGCTGTCTATTTTTCTGGACACCTTTCGGAAGGTGTTCAATGAACCAGGTCGCTTAGTCTCTACTACCGACGCGCTGTTTAATCTCCACCAAGGGGCACTCTCGGTAGGTCAGTACGCCATACGGTTCCGTACCCTATCCTCTGAGTTGGGGTGGAACAATGAGGCCTTGGTGGGGGCCTTTTGGCGGGGACTTTCTGCTCGAATTAAAGATGAGTTAGCAGGACATGATACTCCAGCCTCCCTGGAAGACTTGATCTCCCTGGCCACCCGCATCGACCTACGATTCCAGGAGCGATCCCGCGAGGTCGCCAGAGAGAGAAGACCTCTCGTCCTTCCGGCTGCTCGCAGCCCTCCCCGCTCCCGTCCTGCATCGTCTTCTGCGGTTTCTGCACCGGAGCCCATGCAAGTAGATCATCTAAAACCGGTGGAGGAGCGTCGGAGAGAGAGGATCGAACAGAGGCTCTGATTCTATTGTGGGAGTGCTTCCCACTTCCTCCATTCCTGTCCTATTCGCCCGGGAAATGCCTCCGCCTAGGTCAGGTAAGAGAGGCCTCCCTAGGTGATTATGATTCCTCTCTACCTTTGATTCTCTCTGTTCTTCTGCACATAGGCTCCAAACGTTTCTCTGAGTGGGCTTACCTTGATTCTGGCGCAGCGGGCAACTTCATTCAGTTCGAGGCGGTTAAGAGACTTCGGATCCCTGTGCGATCCCTGGAGACTCCTCGGCAGATTGCTTCGGTCGACGGTCGACCCTTGCGGATGTCCGTTACTCAGGTCACCGAAGAAGTAGAACTTCAGATTGGAGCCTTACACCGGGAGAAGATTGTCTTTTATGTACTGCATGCGCTATCCCATACCATCCTCTTGGGCCTACCCTGGTTGAGAACTCACGAGCCTACCTTGAACTGGCGCTCCGGGGACATCCTGCGCTGGGGACATTCTTGTAAAGATAGATGTCTGTCTGCTGTTCTACCGAAGAACTTCACGCCTCTCACTTTGGTCTCCACTGATCTACCATCATCCTATTGGGCTTTTTCGGACGTCTTCGATAAGAAGGAGGCGGAGGTTCTGCCCCCGCATCGACCCTATGATTGACCAATTGATCTGGTCCCAGGGTCGACTACACCTCGAGGTCGGATCTCTCCTTTATCCCCTCCCGAGACACTGGCCATGACCGAATATATCCAAGAAAACTTGGCCAGATGCTTTATTCGTAAGTCGTCGTCACCTGCAGGAGCAGGGTTCTTTTTCGTCAAGAAAAAGGATGGATCTCTTCGTCCCTGCATTGATTTTTGGGGTCTCAATAATATCACCATCAAAAACAAATACCCGCTGCCTCTCATTCCGGAGCTATTTGACCATCTACGGGGAGCACGAGTCTTCACGAAATTGGATCTCCGAGGGGCCTATAATCGAGTCCGCATTCGCTCAGGAGACGAGTGGAAGACCGCTTTCAATACCCGAGACGGCCACTACGAGTATTTGGTTATGCCTTTTGGTCTGTGCAATGCTCCCGCAGTGTTTCAGGAGTTCGTCAACGACGATTTTCGAGACCTTCTCTACTCCTGTGTGGTGGTGTATTTGGACGATATCCTTGTATTTTCGAAAAGACGTCCGTCAAGTCTTACTACGATTAAGAGAGCATCGTCTCTACGCCAAACTCGAGAAATGCGCCTTCGAGCAATCTTCTCTGCCGTTCCTGGGTTATATCATTTCGGACTCCGGCCTACGTATGGACCCGGGAAAAGTGTCCGCCGTGCTCAAATGGCCGCGTCCCCAGGGAATCAAAGCGATCCAACGTTTCCTTGATTTTGCCAATTATTATCGGCAATTTATTCCACACTTTTCTACCTTGACCGCTCCAATCTCCGCCTTAACCCGAAAGGGAGCCAATCCTCATCCCTGGTCCCCGGAAGCTGAGGATGCTTTTCAAGCTTTGAGACAAGCTTTCGCTACGGCTCCCATCCTCCATCATCCTGAGGTCAACAAACCTTTTATTCTCGAAGTAGACACATCAGCCATTGGAGCAGGGGCGGTTCTTTTCCAGAGATCTTCCTCCGGTCGTCTGCTCACCTGCAGTTTTTTCTCGATGTTCTCCACTGCGGAGAGAAACTACGCCATTGGTGACAGAGAGTTGCTTGCCATCAAATTGGCCCTGGAGGAGTGGCGGTACCTTTTGGAGGGAGCTGTGCATCCGTTCAAAATCTACACCGACCACAAGAACCTGGCATACATCCAGTCAGCACAAAGACTTAATCCCCGGCAAGCCAGGTGGTCGCTATTCTTTGCCCGCTTCGATTTTGAACTGCATTTCCGTCCTGGAGACAAGAATCTCAAAGCAGATGCCTTATCCAGGTCCTTTCTGGTCTCTGATCATGAAGAGGAGCCATCGCACATCATGGATCCCAGTAAAGTCATCATGGTCGCTCCCGTTAGCTTGACTTCATTACCGTCGGGTAAGACCTTCGTGCAGGAAAGTGAGAGGAAACGAGTACTACGTTGGGGCCATGCCTCCAAACTAGCTGGCCATGTAGGCCTCAAGAAAACGCTCCTTCTCATTTCTCGTTTTTATTGGTGGCCATCTCTTCGTCAAGATGTCCGAAACTTTATCGCCTCGTGCCCATCGTGTGCCAGAAACAAAGTCCCACGGCACCTACCCTCTGGACTCTTACACCCGCTCCCGGTTCCTTCGGCCCCCTGGCAGCATGTCGCAATGGACTTTATTACTTATCTGCCCCGGTCTTCTGGTCACACCGTCTCTGGTCGTGGTGGATCGGTTTTCTAAGATGGCCCATTTTATTGCTCTGCCCGGCTTACCCTCCGCGCCTGAATTGGCGAAGATTTTCGTCACCCATGTGTTCCGGATTCACGGCTTCCCCAAACATATCGTTTCTGACAGAGGGGTTCAGTTCACCTCACGGTTTTGGAGGGCCCTGTGCAGTATGATGGAGGTAACGTTGGACTTCTCCTCTTCCTACCATCCCCAGACCAACGGCCAGGCTGAACGCACGAATCAAATCCTTGTGTCTGATCTCCGGCATTTTTCCAACGCCCACCAGAATGACTGGTCCAACCTACTCCCTTGGGCTGAATTCACCTACAACAACCATACCAGTGAATCCTCCTCCAAATCACCCTTCTTCATTGTCTATGGACAACATCCAGGTGTTCCTCTGCCGGTACCTCCTGTCTCGGGTGTGCCGGCGGCCGATCTTCTGACCGAGGAGTTCTCCAGGGTCTGGCAGGAGACCAAAACCGCGCTCGATCAGGCTCAAGGTAGGATCAAGAGACTTGCGGATAAAAGATGCCTGGACTCTCCACTGTACCAACCCGGAGATAAAGTATGGCTGTCTTCAAAATTTGTCCGTCTAAAACAACCCTCGTACAAACTGGGTCCTCGGTATATAGGTCAGTTTGAAGTCTTGACTCATACCAATGATGTGGCCAACAAGTTAAAACTTCCCACCTCGCTGAGAATTCCTAATTCATTCCATGCTTCTCTCTTAAAGCCTGTTATCCTGAACCGTTTTCACCCTTCCACTGGCCGCTCACCCCTGCCTGTGTCTGCACAGGATGTCTTTGAAGTTAAAGACATTCTTGCGATGAAAAGATCCAGAGGTAGGACCCTCTTCTTAATTGACTGGAAGGGATTCGGCCCCGAGGAGAGATCTTGGGAGCCCCGCGAGAATATTCAGGCTTCTCGTATCCTAGCCCGATTCCTTTCTGGCCTTAAGAAGAGGGGACGTAAGGAGGGGGTACTGTCACGGTCACCTCCCTGGCTCTGACGCGTCCTGCGACTTCAGTAGCCGCCGCTCTGACCGCTGCCGCCACCGCGCTTCCTGGCCCTGCTCCTGCCACCGCCGCGCTGCCCGCCTCTGCTGCATCCCTTGTCGCCATGACTCCGGCAGTCTCCGCTCTATCCTGTGGCTCCACGCTGTCCAGGCACTTCCGGTCCTCTCAGTCCGCCTCCTCTGCTGGTACCTGTCGATCTAAGGCTTTGCCCCCTGTCATGCGTCCGGCCTATGCTCCTCCCAGGTACGCAGGCGCACGCCCCCCAGACCAAGCGTCCTATCCGTCAGCTCCTAGACTCCGCCTCACCCTAACCCGGAAGTCCACCTGCATGCCCTATATCAGGCAGCCTCTCCCTAGGCTCCCTGCCTGATTATCAATTGTGCTTCGCGCTCTGATATCGGGTCCACGCTTCCTAGTGCTCCGTCCGTCTCTGTGCCTTGCACTCCTTCTGACTTCCGTTAGTCTGCCTCTTAGTTACCCTCTCGTGTTCCTTTTCAGGTCTGCTCCGTTCCTGTCCTCGTCTACCTGTTCCTGCATCCCTCCTGGTGGGTCACCTCCATCCTCGCGGCTACAGCAGTCTCCCCTGTGGCCGTCATCATCTCCCATCGGGTCTCCAGTCCTTCCCCTGCCTACGTCATCCTCCGGTTGTCCCCAGGTATCAGCTTCCGTGGCGATAGTCTCCCTTGGGTCTGCCCCTAACACTCCCTGTATAGGGGGTGGTCCACCTGGTCAGCTCGCCTAGGGGAGGTTCGTCGTCGCGGTCCTGAGGGTTCAGCTCCCGGAGGTTTCCAGCCTTACAATATGTCTACATTTTCTAGGTCGGACAATGCATTTCTCTTGCAGAGGAGTAATGTAAAGTTATATAATATGTATATACTGTATCTAGCCACAAGAGTGCACCAAAGGGAAAACAATTTAAACACACAGGCCTTTTTCATCTTCTTACTGTATGTCCATTTTTACCATAACATGTCTAAAACTATATTAATTATTGCCAGGTTAAGCTAAGAGTCTCCTGGGACGTGGATTGGTGTCAGAAACAGGGCAATTAATAGTTAAAGCCACAATCTAAAGCCTCCCATTTCCCTGAGGAGAATAAATTCAAGCCAACCCTGACTTCCCATTGCTTAATCATTCTTCGATAAGGATCGCTGGATGAATTATGGATTTGTGCTGAAAGGAACCTTATCAGCAATTTCCTCTTTTATTTGTAACCTTTGTTTCAAATAAAAAAATGACAAAGGGTTGGAGGCGCATGAAAAGGATTCTGAACAATGCAATGTCCTTTGGAAAGAATACGGCTCTCAGTATATTAGATTTCACTCTGCTCAGCATCACAGTCAGAATCGTGTTGTGCTGACATAGGGGGCTTACAGATGCAGCCCTATCGCTGAAGCTGCGGCATGTGATTACTGATAAGCAGTAATAGTCCACATTGCTACTACAAGATCTATCATTAAGATATTTGTCCTCTAAAAGTGACCTCTTACTTGGTCAGGGATTACATGCATCTTATTCAGCATTTACATCTCAAATTTGTTACGTTTTTATGACCTTAATCATTAGAGACTAGATATTATACACACTCAATTACTAGACCCAAAAAGCTGATGAATCTGTAGAAAATAATCTCTGGCAGTACATTAAAGATTTATTTATTAAAGATTTTTTTATGCAAAGACACATTTTTCTAGAATAAAGCCATGTGAATGTGTATGATATTATTGTGTAGCATGTATTTTAGGAATAAAATCATAAACTTATAATATGCAACATATCATCACCTGGAGCAAATAACGGTTCATAAGGTTAGATTCCAGGAGAGCAGAGGCTTTAAGAAACTAACGTCGGTGATCTGATGGGATAGTTGTTGTCAAATGCTGATTAGATTCTCATCTATTTCTCTGGTGTGCTACTGAGAGGTGTCTGAGACTCTAGTCTGCACGAGAGCACAACTATGCAAATCACATACTTGTGGTAACTACGTTGGGAATGCAAAGGAATCGTAACTGTGTGATCGCACTGGACCCATTCCTATGTAATGTCTGCCATCCTGAGCCCCTCCCTGTGAAATGTATGCCATCCTGAGCCCCTCCCGGCATTATATTTGCCATCCTGGTCCCCTCCCTGTAAAATGTCCGCCATCTTGGGCCCAGGGGCAGACACTGACAGTTTGGGGACCCTGTGCAAGAAATGTGTCTGGCCCCCCCACCTTTTATGGTGACAAAGCTATATATATATATATATATATATATATATATATATATATATAATATATATATGTATATATACTAGATGGAGGCCCGATGCTATTGCATTGGGAGGGCGGTAATGTCACGTTGGGGGCAAGCTTTGTAGCGTTGAGAATCTCTCCCCCCATGTGCTCACCCACCTATCCACTCTATCTTTTCCCATGTGCTGACTTCTGTGCTCTGTTCTTTGACCTGTCTAGCCCATGTGCTAGCCCCCTAGTCTGCTGTCTCTCTCCTTCCTGTGCTATATTCTCATCTCATTCACTGCGCCTGCGCGGAATACGTGCAGGCGCAGTAAATCAGACCGCCGCCATCTGTGTACAGACAGAGAGTGGCGATCACATTAAATCTGCGCATGCACTCCTTCTGTACAAAGATGGCGGCGGTCAGTGAATCATTTGGCTGATCCCGGAGGCGGCATGTTCGCGAAGGTGTTCCGCTGGTGGTACCATGCAAGAGGCTGTGTACGGCGTATACAGTGTGTGTGTGTGGTGCGTACAGCATATACAGAGTGTGTGTGTGTGTGGTGCGTATGGCGCATACAGTGTGTGTGTGTGTGTGTGTGTGTGTGTGTGTGTGTGGTGCGATGGCGATACGCTGGTTGTTCCGTGCAAGAGACTGGTACCACCAGCAGTTTCCATATTGAGACACCCATCACTTGGGTGTCCCAATATGGTGGTCGGTGAACTTCCGCCACTTGGAATTCTGGGATCTGGACACATCTGGGTGGAACAGGATGTGAAGACATTACAAGGTAAGTATATATTAGATATATAGCCACACACACATACATGTATATATATATTACATAGTCTTCTTTATTATGTATATTGCCGTCCCTTATTATACAGTGTCCTCTCTTGTTATGTACAGTACTGTCCCTTACATATTGGATTATTTAGAGCCCTGATTTTTATTACATCCTGTCTTGTTAGCTGTATAATGCAATGATAGCTGATGGAGCATGGGAAAGCTTCTTTTCTAATGCAGGAGCTGATGGACTGGTCATCTGGTCACCGGCTCCTCCATCAGCAGTCATTTTATATCTAAAAAGAGAGGGGGCTATATGTAATAAAAGAGGGCGCAGTGAATAACAAAATTAACAAGAATACACTATGTAAGAGACAGCAGAGGAAGCTATATAATAAGGGATGGCATCATATATAACTAGAGAGGACGGTACGTAATAAGGGACAATGTTATACATAATAAAAGAGGAAACTATATAACTAAGGATTGTGTTATACAGAATTAGTGAGTACACTATGTACTAAGTGACTGTGTTATACATAATAAGTACGTACACTCTATACTAATTGACTGTGTTAGGCATAATAAGCGATAATAATGTCTTCCTCCATCTCCCCCTGTTCCAATGTCTATTATAAGTCCCCCTTCATCCCAATCCCCCACACCCCTCATTGTCCTCCTTTCCCCGCATCCCATTATAGTCCTCTCCCCAAACCCATCATTGCCCTCTTCACCACCTCCATCATTGCCTTCTCCACCACCACTATCATTGCTTTCTCCCCCACCACCACATTATTGCCCTTTCCAGCACCACCATCATTGCATTCTCCCCCACCACCCCATCATTGCCCTCTCCATCACCCGCATCATTGCCCTTTCCACCACCTCCATTCCCCACCACTCCCATCATTGTCCTTTCCACTACCACCATCATTGCCTTCTCCCCTACCTCCATCATTGCCTTCTCCCCCACCACCCCAATCATTGTTCATCCCACCATCTCCATCATTTCCTCCTCCCCCACATCCCCATTACCCTTTCCACCACAACCATCATTTCCTGCTCTCCCTCCATCCCTATCATTGTCCTTTCCACCACCACCACATCATTGTCCTTTCCACTACCACCATCATTGCCTTCTCCCCACCTCCATCATTGACTTCTCCCACACCACCCCATCATTGTTCATTCCACCACCTCCATCATTTCCTCCTCCCCCACATCCCCATTATTGCCCTTTCTACCACATCCATCATTTCCTCCTCCCCATCACCCCATCATTGCCCTTTCCACCACCTCCATTCCCTACCACTCCCATTATTGTCCTTTCCACTACCACCAACATTGCCTTCTCCCCTTCCTCCATCATTGCCTTCTCCCCCACCACCCCAATCATTGTTCTTGCCACCATCTCCATCATTTCCTCCTCCCCCACATTCCCATTACTCTTTCTACCACAACCATCATTTTCTGCTCCCCCACTATCCCTATCATTGCCCTTTCCACCACCACATCATTGTCCTTTCCATTACCACCATCATTGCCTTCTCCCCCACCTCCATCATTGCCCTTTCTACCACATCCATCATTTCCTCCTCCCCATCATCCCCATCATTGTCCTTTCCACCACCACATCATTGTCCTTTCCACCACCACTATCCTTGCCCATTCCCTCACCTCCATAATTCCCCCATCCACCCCATCATTGTTCTTTCCACCACCTCCATCATTGTTTTTTCTCCCACCACCCCTTCATTGCCCTTTCCACCACCTCCATCATTGCTTTTTCCCCTACCACTCCATCATTGCCCTCTCCATCACCCCCATCATTGCCCTTTCCACCACCTCAATTCCCCACCACTCCCATCATTGTCCTTTCCACTACCACCATCTTTGCCTTCTCCCCTACCTCCATCATTGCCTTCTCCCCCACCACCACAATCATTGTTCATTCCACCACCTCCATCATTTCCTCCTCCCCCATATCCCCATTACCCTTCCACCACAACCATCATTTCCTGCTCCCCCACCATCCCTATCATTGCCCTTTCCACCACCACATCATTGTCCTTTCCACCACCACCATCCTTGCCCATTCCACCACCTCCATCATTTCCTCTTCCCCCACCATCCCCATCATTGCCCTCTCCATCACCCCATCATTGCCTTCTCCACCCCCTACACACAGACACACACAGCAACGTTCACCTCTCTGCACATTCCCCCACAGCGCTACCAATGCACACACACACAGCACCTCTCACCTCTCCGCACACTTTGCCACAGCTTCACCAGCGCCTTCCTCTCTCTGGCACAGCTGGTCTCTGAAAGATGACTTCACGCAGTGGCGCTCCTGTCTGTGTGAGAGGAAGCGCGGGCAGGAAGCAGGACAGATCACTGCAGCTCCTCTTCGCTTCTATTTTCTCTTGTAGGCAGCGGAGCTGCAGGGATCGCTCCCTACCCGCCGCACATGAGGACAATCTGGCCAAAGGCCAGATTACCCTCATTATTAGCCACCCTGCAGGGGCCCCCTCCACCTCCAGGCCCCAGTGCAGCCGCACAGGCTGCACATGCGGTATGTCTGCCCATGCCTGGGCCCCTTCCTGGTAGAATGGTCCCCATCAGAGACCCCTTCCTCGTAAAATGTATGCTATCCTGGCTATCTTCTTGGTATAATGTCCCTCATCCTGGACCCCTCTGTGGTTTGAAGATCATCATCCTGTGCCCCTACCTGTATAATATCTGCCCCCCTGGGCCCCTTCCTGATAGAGTGTTCTCTATCATTGACCCTCAGCCTAGACCCCTACCGGTATAATGTCCCCCATCCTGGGCCACTTCCTGGTAAAGTGTCTGCTATCCTGGCCCACTTCTTGGTATAATGTCCCTCATATTTCTAATAATAATGTCCTTTGTTCCCAGCCAACCAATTTAAGAAAACAAATTATTATTCTTCCCTTTCTCGATTCCCACGACGTGTGTCGTCTGTCATACTGCAACTCTGCAGGTAAATGCAAACTCCACAATATGCCAGCAGAGTGGTGGAAAGACAGAAAATTCTGCTCAGAGCAGAACAGCGGCACTGCAGCAAGGCTACCACCAGGTGGCAGCAGAATAGTCAAACAAATGGGTCGATACCAGAGAGTAGCATAGTATCAGGGGAGATTTCAAACACGGAGTCAAAGGAACACGAAAAGGTCAGTAATGTCATGGGGCTGTAGCAGGTAAACAGGGGGCAATGAACCAGGGCCCCTGAACTGCCCCTAAGGCTAAGGGGGTGCCCTGACTTTCCTTAACTTGGGGGTACACTGGATGGTAGTGAGGCCCAAGTCCCCGACCTGTCCCTATCTCCTGTTTAGCCCTGAGCTAAATCCCCAACCCCCTCCCCAGGAGGTGAGACAGGGAAAACAGTGAACTGCACCACAAACCAAAGGAAAGATAAAACAGACACCACGGGGTTATATCAACTGAAAAACGGAACTTAGCTTTATCTGCTGCTAAGCACCGAACAGCTAGTTAGGCTCCAGAACAAGGAAATAGCTGGAGCTCCACTGCAACATAGCCTGCTCCTGACTCCAGCTTCGTTGGTCTCCAAAGAGGAATAATATAACCAACAGTTAGCTGGTGCACCTGGTGAGCTTATATAGGAAGGTGGGAGTGGTTTCCACCTGGCCCAACAGATAGACCAGCCATGCAATTACACCAGTGGCCACCGGGGGCAAAAACCCACCAGCAGACTAACTAAACTTCTAGTAACACCAGCAGCCACCGGGGGCAAAAACTGACATTAACCCCCAATGGCATGAAAGGAAAAAAGGTTTATATATGAGATGCCCACACTGACACAGATCCAAAAAAGGATTGTGACAGTTACCAGTCAGAAGCAGAAGGTCTAAAACCAAGAGAGAGGATCAGGTCAGAGCCAAAGCAGAGTCGAGTACCATGGAGTCCAAATACAAAGAGAAACACTGAGTCGGGGCGGAAAGAGAGGAATGAACAGACATGGGCAAAGTCTGCTAAATGCAGCAGGACAAATCAGGGTATCACCAGAGTCAGCTACTCATGCAGAAGGCAGAAAATATAACTTACACTGCCTGGAGGATGCAGCACAGAGAAATAGCAGACCTGACACCAGAACGAGGCAGAAAAAAGTTAGCCCCTGACATGACCAGACCGGGAAAAAGAGAGACAGGAAAAACCCGGTCTGGATCATGACAGTACCCTCCTCTCAAGGGGGGCCACCGGACCCCCAGGTTTCCCAGGATAGCGTGCATGAAAAGCCCAGACCAACTGATGAGCATGGACTGATCATGCCGGGACCCAAGATCGATCCTCAGGATCATAGCCCCTCCAATGTACCAAGTACTGAAGCGAGCAGCAAACCATCCGAGAATCAACAATCCATTCAACTTCATACTCAGTTTGACCATCCACAGAGACAGGAGGTGGAGGGGATGAAGACCCAGCAGAGGAATGTTCAAATGACTTAAGAAGGGACTTATGGAACACATTGGGGATATGAAGCAATGGAGGCAAGCGCAAGCGAAAGGCCACTGGATTGACAACCTCAATGATCTCATAAGGATCAATAAACTTGGGACCTAGCTTAATGGAAGAAAGTTTCAGATGTATGTTCCTAGTAGACAACCACACTTTATCTCCTACCCGAAATATAGGTCCTACAGATCGTCGCTTATCACCAAAATGTTTGTTTGCCCTGAGCCACCCCAAAGACCTTCTGGACCTACCTCCAAACCTCCCAAAACCATTGAACCGCTGAATCAGCCCCAAGACACCCAGAATCCAGCCTGGAAAATTCACTAAAATGGTGGTGAAAACCGTAATTACAAAAGAACGGAGAAGTACCAGTGGACTGATTAACTCCATTATTAAAAGCGAACTCAGCCCTTGGCAACGAGGAACACAAATCATCCTGCTGAGACGTGGAAAGACACCACAAAATCTATTCAAGTGACTGATTGGTCCTCTCCGTCTTACCATTGGTTTCGGGATGGTAGGCCAAGGAGAAGGACAAGCTAATACCCAATCTTTTACAAAATGCCCTCCAAAACTTGGACACAAATTGCACTCATCTATCAGACACTAAATTCAGAGGCATATCATGCAACCATACAATGTGCTCAATAAACAACTTAAGGTACTGTCACACTTAGCGATGTACCAGCGATCCCGACCAGCGATATGACGCGGTCAGGATCGCTGGTACATCGCTAAGTGGTCACTAGTGAGCTGCCACACAGGCAGATCTCACCAGCGACATCGCTGGGGACGGGGGTCGCTACTTACCTGTCACACTAGGCGATCCTGCCTCCTCCTGCCCGGCTCCACGCTCGTCGCTCGTCTCTCCACAGGAAGCGCCGCAGGAAGCTGACGACGAGAAATAGTCCAGGACGTTCTCACGCGATCAGCAATAACCAGCAAGGGAGCGGTCGGAGGTAAGTATCACACACAGCGATATCGCTAGCAATATCGCTATAACGTCACAAGTTATAGCGATATTGCTAGCGATATCACTTAGTGTGGCAGTACCTTTAGATAGTGTTTTTGCATTAGGTAGTCCTGCCAAAGGTACAAAATGTGCCTGTTTGCTAAATCTGTCAACCACTACCCAGACCACAGCTTTGCCATTGGAAGGAGGGAGATCAGTGATAAAATCCATGGACAAATGAGTCCAAGGTCTGTCCCCAATTGGCAATGGAACCAATTCCCCGGCCGCTTAAGGGAGCTTTTAGCACGGGCACATGTATCACAAGCAGACACAAACACGCCGATGTCTGAAGACATGGACGACCACCAAAACAGTCTAGCAATAGCTCTCTGGGTGGCCAAGAATTCAAGGGTGCCCACTGAGAGCAGAATTGTGGAAATTCTGTAGCACCCTCAACTGATACTGAACAGGGCTGAAGAGCTTGGGAAAAGATGGAGGAGCAAGAGACTGAGCCTCACGCATCTCTCGCTCCAATTCAGAGAACACCCCAGCAACGTCCACCCCACGCTGAAGAATGAAGGAAGGAGGTTCGGCAGGTGATATCGGATCAAAGCTACAAGATAAGGCATCGGCCTTGACATTCTTGGAATCAGGTTGAAAGGTGATGGAAAAATTAAAAAGTGAAAAAAAAGCGACCACCTCACCTGTCTTGGAGTCAAACGTTTGGCAATCTCAATGTAGGACAGGTTATTGTCATCCGTAATCACCGTGATCCGATGAACACTCCCCTCCAAAAAGTGCCTCCATTCTTCAAAAGCCAGTTTTATGGCTAATAACTCCTGATTCCCGACATCGTAATTTCTTTCAGCAGGAGAAAATTTATTGGAGAAAAAGGCGCAAGGTCTTAAGTTAC
Organism: Dendrobates tinctorius; assembly: GCF_039654945.1. Taxonomy (NCBI): domain Eukaryota; kingdom Metazoa; phylum Chordata; class Amphibia; order Anura; family Dendrobatidae; genus Dendrobates; species Dendrobates tinctorius. Next base: position 2,318,873 of record NW_027361932.1, on the reverse strand, counting down.
TCAAAGTGCCTAAGACAGCACCGCCCCAACTATCACCTCCGATGTGTCCACCACAACAATGAATAGTTCAGACAAATCGGGCTGGACCAATACAGGAGAAGACAGAAAACATTTTTTCAAGGTAAAAAAAGGCTACAACTGCTGGGGCAGACCAGTTTTTGAGATCAGCCTCCTTATGAGTGAGATCAGTGAGAGGCTTGCCCACCTGAAAAAAACCCTTAATAAATCTGTGATAGTAATTGGCAAAGCCCAGAAATCCTGAAGACCTTTAAGGTCTCTGGGTTGCACCCAATCAACAATAGCCTGTACATTTTCAGTGTCCATATGAAACCCCTTGGCAGACAGCATGAACCCCAGAAAGGACAGCTCTTGGTCATAAAATGAGCACTTCTCAGGTTTAGCGAACGGAGAGTTCTCCCGTAACCTCTGAAGAACTGCACATAGGTGACCCATGTGAGATTCTTTGTCAGATAAAAATACAAGAATATCATCTAAATATACCACCATAAAGTGCCCAATGTAGTCAGAAAATACATTATTAATGAAAGTCTGAAAAACCGCTGGCGCATTAGTGAGACCAAAGGGCATGACCAAATTTTCAAACAAACCCTCAGAGGTGAGGAAGGCAGTTTTCCACTCATCCCCTTCCCGAATTTGTATAAGATTATATGCTCCCTGAGGTCCAAATTGGAAAACCAGTTAGCCCCAGATAATTGTTTGTAAAGATCAGGAATAAGCGGGAGGGGGTAGGTATTTCTCACCATAATTTTACTTAGTTCCCGAATATCGAGGCAAGGGCGTAAACCACCATCTTTTTTGACAAAAAAGAATCCAGCTGCCACAGCAGAGACAGAGGGATTGATGTGACCTTTACGTAAACTTTCTGAGATATACTCTTTCATAGTGGTACATTCCAGGCTGGAAAGATTGTACAGATGGGCCATGGGCAATTTAGCACCCGGAATGAGATTAACAGTACAATCATAGGGGCGATGTGGTAGCAAGACCTCGGCATCTTTTTCAGAAAACACATCCTTAAAATCTTTCAGGTATTTCTGAATCCCCTCCAGATTAACGTACAAAACCAGCACAGCAGAAAGACAATCCTTTGAACAATTAGGACCCCATTTCACAATATCCCAATATTCCCAGTCAATAACAGGGTTGTGCAACTGTAGTCAGGGGAATCCCAACACCAGTCTCGCTGGAGGATTATCCAGAACATAACATGAGATGCGTTCCTGATGCAAGGAACCCATCTTGAGGAAAAACTCCTCTGAGACAAGTTTAACAATATCCTTAACCAGCGGTGTCTTATCAATAGCAATAGAGTTGAGCGACTTTTGGTTTTTTAGGGTCGCGTTTCATTTCGTGAAACCCGACTTTTCCAAAAGTCGGGTCGAGCAAGATCGTCCGATTATAGGGAAAAGCCGGGGTCATCCCGAAACACGAAACCCAATGTAAGTCAATGGGGAATAAAAGTCGGCAGTGAGAGGAGGACAGGAAACACACCTACAGTGCCCATTTGAATGCCAAAAGCATCAATTCTTCTTTCTTAAGCTTGTCAACCTTAATTAACTTCATAATACAAGTTACGCACTGAAAAATGGGGGTTATTTGGTTACAAACTGTGGGGGGGGAGGGCTGGCTACAGGTTTTCATGTGCCCTGGGCGAAAGAGCGCCCCTTTAACACATACCACAACTCATCATGCTCCGATACGGCAGAGAAATAGCGGTATAGTACAATGAAAAATACCTCACTTTTTACATCTCATGACGAGGCCCATCTATTTCTCCATACAGAATCATTGGTCCCATATAATGTTTGAAACAGTATATGATGAGCTCCACATAATGCTACAGTATATGTTGGTCCCCATGGATGAAGCTCCACTGTCTTATGGGCCCAAATAATGCTCCAAACATAATGGGCCCCATTTCTAATGCTCTAGTGTATAATGGGCCCTGTAAATGCTGCTCCAGTGTCTGATGTCCACCTTTGGAATGTTCCAGTGTATGGTGGGCCCCATCTATCATTCTCCAGAGTATAGTGCTCCCCAAAAATTGCTGTCCCAACATTGAAAACAATCAAATAAGTCTCCTCGCTAGGGAATCCCTGTACTTGTCTGGACAGGTGCTGTAGCTTGCTTAACAGCTCGCCAGCCATTCTCACGCCCAGTATGGATTACACGTGATTGCACAAAGGTGAGAAAGGGTACCGTATCCCCAGATAACATGTATGGATAGCGTACACATTCAAAATATATGTCTATACAGCATGAGGCAGGCTCAGACGGTGTTAGGCCCAGTATGGATTGCACGTGATTGCACAAAGGTTAGAAAGGGTACCGTATCCCCGGATAACATGTATGGATAGCGTACACATTCAAAATATATGTCTATACAGCATGAGGCAGGCTCAGACGGTGTTAGGCCCAGTATGGATTGCACGTGATTGCACAAAGGTTAGAAAGGGTACCGTATCCCTGGATAACATGTATGGATAGCGTACACATTCAAAATATATGTCTCAGGAGGCAGGCTCAGATGGTGTTAGGCCCAGTATGGATTGCACGTGATTGCACAAAGGTTAGAAAGGGTACCGTATCCCTGGATAACATGTATGGATAGCGTACACATTCAAAATATATGTCTCAGGAGGCAGGCTCAGACGGTGTTAGGCCCAGTATGGATTGCAAGTGATTGCACAAAGGTTAGAAAGGGTACCGTATCCCTGGATAACATGTATGGATAGCGTACACATTCAAAATATATGTCTCAGGAGGCAGGCTCAGACGGTGTTAGGCCCAGTATGGATTGCACGTGATTGCACAAAGGTTAGAAAGGGTACCGTATCCCCGGATAACATGTATGGATAGCGTACACATTCAAAATATATGTCTATACAGCATGAGGCAGGCTCAGATGGTGTTAGGCCCAGTATGGATTGCACGTGATTGCACAAAGGTTAGAAAGGGTACTGTATCCCTGGATAACATGTATGGATAGCGTACACATTCAAAATATATGTCTCAGGAGGCAGGCTCAGACGGTGTTAGGCCCAGTATGGATCGCACGTGATTGCACAAAGGTTAGAAAGGGTACCGTATCCCTGGATAACAAGTATGGATAGCGTACACATTCAAAATATATGTCTCAGGAGGCAGGCTCAGACGGTGTTAGGCCCAGTATGGATTGCACGTGATTGCACAAAGGTTAGAAAGGGTACCGTATCCCTGGATAACATGTATGGATAGCGTACACATTCAAAATATATGTCTCAGGAGGCAGGCTCAGACAGTGTTAGGCCCAGTATATATTGCACATGATTGCACAAAGGTTAGAAAGGGTACTGTATCCCTGGATAACATGTATGGATAGCGTACACATTCAAAATATATGTCTATACAGCATGAGGCAGGCTCAGACGGTGTTAGGCCCAGTATGGATTGCACGTGATTGCACAAAGGTTAGAAAGGGTACCGTATCCCTGGATAACATGTATGGATAGCGTACACATTCAAAATATATGTCTCAGGAGGCAGGCTCAGACGGTGTTAGGCCCAGTATGGATTGCACGTGATTGCACAAAGGTTAGAAAGGGTACCGTATCCCCGGATAACATGTATGGATAGCGTACACATTCAAAATATATGTCTATACAGCATGAGGCAGGCTCAGACGGTGTTAGGCCCAGTATGGATTGCACGTGATTGCACAAAGGTTAGAAAGGGTTACGTATCACTGGATAACATGTATGGATAGCGTACACATTCAAAATATATGTCTATACAGCATGAGGCAGGCTCAGACGGTGTTAGGCCCAGTATGGATTGCATGTGTTTGCACAAAGGTTAGAAATGGTACCGTATCCCTGGATAACATGTATGGATAGCGTACACATTCAAAATATATGACTCAGGAGGCAGGCTCAGACGGTGTCAGGCACAGTATGGATTTGACGGCCCAGATTACACAGCGGAGGAGCAGGGAGAGGTAAAGATTGCAAATGCTGGGGCCCTGCCCAAGCAAGGGGGGCCCACTCGTGGGCGTCGGTACTGGCACTGGGCCCCTCATAGTACAGCGGTGTGTCTGACGGCGGGTGTGCACCACCACCGTCAGAGACACTTGATTGCACTATGAGGGACCCTGTGCCAGGTCCCACGCCCAAGAGTCGGCCTACCCACCTGTCCAGGGCAACGGCACTCGCACGGTGTCGTGCGCTAGGTGGTGACCCCAGCCATGGGGGGGGAGGCAGCACAGTTAGGGAGTTTTAGAAAGTGGCATATGTTGATGTTGGACATTCAGCTGATGCAAAAGGTGAAATAGGTGAAGTACCAGGAAGAGGTGGACCAAAGCAAGCCATTTTTCTGTCACCCTATGTGTCATCAGGGGAAGGTGGGACAAAATCCTTGGAAACCCATGCGTGGTTCATTTTAATGTTAGATGTTAATGTTAATGTTAGATCATCCACATTTTGGGTTGACAGACGGGTCCTTTTTTCTGTCAGGATTGATCCAGCTGCACTGAAGACTCTTTCCGATAGCACACTTGCAGCTGGGCAAGCGAGCTCCTGTAAGACATATTGTGCCAATTCAGGCCAGGTGTCCAGTTTAGCGGCCCAATAGTCAAAGGGGAATGACCTGTGTGGGAGAACATCGATATGGGAGGAAAAGTAGTTTGTTACCATAGTTGACAACTGCTGTCTCCTGTCACTTTCCATCGATGCAGTATTACCAGTTGTGTGAGCGGTATTTGAAAAATCAGTCCACAACATTGTCATGAAACCCCTGTCTCCAACGCCACTTCTGCTGTGTGCACCATGAACACCTCTGCCAAGCTGCCCCCGGCCCGTACGGCTCGTGTGAGAACCATCACCGCTGCTGTGTGCTGGGAATGCCTCAAGCAACCGATTTACCAGAGTTGCTTGTTTATTAGCCAATATTAGGTCAAGGTTCTCCTGTGGCATGATGTTTTGTAATTTGCCTTTATAGCGTGGATCCAGGATGCTGGCCAACCAGTAGTCGTCATCGTTCATCATTTTGGCAATGCGGGGGTCCCTTTTTAGGATCTGCAAGCCATAATCTGACATGTGGGCCAATGTTCCCGGTGTCAATGATGCACTGCGAGTGCTGGGTGGAGGAGCACTTTCTGGCAAATCCACATCCCTCCAGTCACGCACAAACCCTGTACCAGACCTTGCCATGCCAACATTTTCACTTGCCCCACGAGATGCATCCTCCTCCCCTAAGTAATCATCCCCATCATCCTCCTCCTCCTCCTCTTCTTCCTCCACCTCGTCCAGGAGAGGTCCCTGAGCAGACAATGGCTGAATGTCATCAAGGATTCCCTCCTCCTCTTCCTCCTCATCAACATTGGCTGCAGACGCCTGCTCCTTAAGGTGCGTCAAAGTTTGCATGAGCAGACGCATAAGTGGGATGCTCATGCTTAGGATGGCGTCGTCTGCGCTTACCAGCCGTGTGCATTCCTCAAAACACTGAAGGACTTTACAAAGGTCTTTCAGCTTCGACCACTGCACACCTGTCAACTCCATGTCTGCTCTCAAAGTGCCTGGCCGTGTATCCTCCCACAAATGCATTATGGCCTGCCTCTGCTCGCCCAGCCGCTCCACCATGTGCAGGGTGGAGTTCCACCTTGTTGCAATGTCGATAATGAGGCGGTGGTTGGGAAAGTGGAGCAATCGCTGCAGCTTCTGCATACGAACGGAGTGTACAGGCGACCGGCGGATGTGCGCGCACAGTCTTTGCACCTTCTGGAGCAGGGCTGTTAACTCCGGATAATTTTTGAGGAAGCACTGCACCACCAGGTTCAAGGTGTGAGCCAAGCAAGGTATGTGGCTGAGTTTTGAAAGGGCTATGGCTGCCACAAAATTACGGCCGTTATCAGTAACTACCTTGCCTGCCTCAAGATGTACACTGCCCAGCCATGACTCAGTTTGTCGCTTCAAGTACTCGGCCAGCACCTCGGCGGTGTGTCTGTCGCCCAAACACATCATCTGCAACACAGCCTGCTGACGCTTTCCACTAGCTGCTCGATAGGGGGACACATCTTGTGCAACAGTGGCAGCTGCAGATGGAGTGCTCGTACGACTGCGCTCTGTGGACGAGCTTTCGCTTCTGGAGGAGGTGGAGGAGGAGGAGGGTCGAACGCCTACAGCCAACTGTTTCCTATACCGTGGGCTAGGCAGCACTGTCCCACCACCGCTGTCCCCTGTGGACCCTGCATCCACCACATTAACCCAGTGCGCAGTGATGGACACGTAACGGCCCTGGCCATGCCGACTGGACCATGCATCAGTTGTGAGGTGCACCTTTCCGCTCACTGACTGCTTGAGTGCATGGACAATGCGGTCTTTCACATGATGGTGGAGGGCTGGGATGGCTTTGCGAGAGAAGAAGTGGCAACTGGGTAGGTCATAGCGTGGTACTGCATAGGCCATGAGTTCGCGGAAAGCTGTGCTTTCCACCAACCGAAAGGGCATCATCTCAAACGAGATTAGTTTGGCAATGTGGGCGTTCAAACCCAGTGTACGCGGATGAGAGACTGAGTACTTTCTTGACCTACTCATAGTGTCTGGGAGGGTGAGCTGGACTTGAGAGCTGCATATGGTGGAAGTAGCGGTGGACAGGGCGGACTGAGAGAGGGTTGATGATGGTGATGGAGTTGGTGTTCTTTCTGATGGCCTAGAATCAGTCTTTCGTTGATATAACAGTGGGATTCCCTGACTGCTGTGGCCTTGCAACGACACCTCAACATTTGCTGCTCTGCTAACCGGTGGGCTTACAGTGGGGGAAACAATGTAGCGTTGCTGACTACCTTCGTTGTGATCAGTTGCACATGTGGCACTTGAGGTTTGGTGTTGTGTCCACGCTTGCAAGTGCATGCTGGTTAAATGTCTAAGCATGCAACTGGTATTCAAATTTTTCAGATTTTTCCCTTGGCTAAAGGTCTTTGCGCACTTCTTACAGATAACCTTGGCCTGATCATGAGGATTTTGTTCAAAAAAGTGCCACACTGCACTCTTCCTACTTTGGCAGACATTTTGCGGCCTAGCACGCTGTGATCTTTTGACCCTCTGGACAAGCTGTCCAGCAACTCTTTTGATGTTTGGAACCTGTCTTTGGAGTGCTCCGGGCCTGCCAGATAACAGCTGTTGCGATGTCGATGTCTGCTGTGGATGCTCCTCATCTGAGCTATTGGAAGCAGCACCCTCTTCCCCCAATGGATGCCAATCTGGGTCAACAACTGGGTCATCCATCACCTCCTCTTCTATGTCATGTGCACCTTCCTCTGTGTCACCGTGTATGGTGGTATAGTGTGCGGGAAGGGGCACCTGAGTCTCATCAGGGTCAGAATCTGGCTCTGTACACTGCGAGGACAATGTAGTGCTCTGAGTGAATGTACCAGCAGAATCATCCATCAGCGGCTGTGCATCAGTGCACTCCATGTCAGATTCATCTTGGCCTGTGTAATTCACCATTTCACTTGATAATCCAGGCATGGTATGTGAAAACAGCTCCATGGAGTAATCAGTAGTATGGCCTGCGTCATCCTTCAATCTTGGTTGGGGTGAAGGACACAAGGAAAGGTGTGGTTCATGAACATGAGCCTCCAATGACGACTCAGTGCTTTTACTTTTTACAACTGAAGAAGAGGAGGCGATAGAGCTGGAGGCTGAGTCAGCAATGTAAGACAAAACTTTTTCCTGATGCTCTGGCTTTAAAAGCGGTTTGCCAACTCCTAGAAAACTATGCGTTCGAGGCGTTATGTAGCCAGACGATGACGCAGGCTCAACACCTCCTGCATTCGGTCCTATTTTGCTCTTGCCACTACCATCAGATCCACCACCAACACCATCATTACCAGCTGCCAACCCCCGCCCAATTCCACGGCCTCTTCCACCAGCCTTCCTCATTTTTGGTAGAAATGTAGACAAAATCCAACAAACTATATAGTATGTAAAACAAGGTGTCTATAGGACAGGGGAGATTTTGAATTTCTGCACACACTTTTGGACACTGGACACTTTTGGATTGTGTGAGGCCCACTGATATCTGAGCGCTATGTTACAGGCTCGATGGCACAGCTGTGACCTAAGTGACTAGAGAATAAGTGAGATTTTGAATCTCTGCACACACTTTTGGACACTGGACACTTTTGGATTGTGTGAGGCCCACTGATATCTGAGCGCTATGTGACAGGCTCGATGGCACAGCTGTGACCTAAGTGACTAGAGAATAAGTGAGATTTTGAATCTCTGCACACACATTTGGACACTGGACACTTTTGGATTGTGTGAGGCCCAATGAATATCTGAGCGCTATGTGACAAGCTCGATGGCACAGCTGTGACCTAAGTGACTAGAGGATAAGTGAGAGTTTGAATCTCTGCACACACTTTTGGACACTGGACACTTTTGGATTGTGTGAGGCCCAAAGAATATCTGAGCGCTATGTGACAAGCTCGATGGCACAGCTGTGACCTAAGTGACTAGAGAATAAGTGAGATTTTGAATCTCTGCACACACTTTTGGACACTGGACACTTTTGGATCGTGTGAGGCCCAATGAATATCTGAGCGCTATGTGACAAGCTCGATGGCACAGCTGTGACCTAAGTGACTAGAGGATAAGTGAGAGTTTGAATCTCTGCACACACTTTTGGACACTGGACACTTTTGGATTGTGTGAGGCCCAATGAATATCTGAGCGCTATGTGACAAGCTCGATGGCACAGCTGTGACCTAAGTGACTAGAGGATAAGTGAGAGTTTGAATCTCTGCACACACTTTTGGACACTGGACACTTTTGGATTGTGTGAGGCCCAATGAATATCTGAGTGCTATGTGACAAGCTTGATGGCACAGCTGAGACCTAAGTGACTAGAGAATAAGTGAGATTTTGAATCTCTGCACACACTTTTGGACACTGGACACTTTTGGATTGTGTGAGGCGCAATGAATATCTGAGCGCTATGTGACAACCTCGATGGCACAGCTGTGACCTAAGTGACTAGAGGATAAGTGAGAGTTTGAAACTCTGCACACACTTTTGGACACTGGACACTTTTGGATTGTGTGAGGCCCAATGAATATCTGAGCGCTATGTGACAAGCTCGATGGCACAGCTGTGACCTAAGTGACTAGAGAATAAGTGAGATTTTGAATCTCTGCACACACTTTTGGACACTGGACACTTTTGGATTGTGTGAGGCCCAATGAATATCTGAGCGCTATGTGACAAGCTCGATGGCACAGCTGTGACCTAAGTGACTAGAGAATAAGTGAGATTTTGAATCTCTGCACACACTTTTGGACACTGGACACTTTTGGATTGTGTGAGGCCCAATAAATATCTGAGCGCTATGTGACAAGCTCGATGGCACAGCTGTGACCTAAGTGACTAGAGGATAAGTGAGAGTTTGAATCTCTGCACACACTTTTGGACACTGGACACTTTTGGATTGTGTGAGGCCCAATGAATATCTGAGCGCTATGTGACAAGCTCGATGGCACAGCTGTGACCTAAGTGACTAGAGGATAAGTGAGAGTTTGAATCTCTGCACACACTTTTGGACACTGGACACTTTTGGATTGTGTGAGGCCCAATGAATATCTGAGCGCTATGTGACAAGCTCGATGGCACAGCTGTGACCTAAGTGACTAGAGGATAAGTGAGAGTTTGAATCTCTGCACACCCTTTTGGACACTGGACACTTTTGGATTGTGTGAGGCCCAATGAATATCTGAGCGCTATGTGACAAGCTCGATGGCACAGCTGTGACCTAAGTGACTAGAGGATAAGTGAGAGTTTGAATCTCTGCACACACTTTCGGACACTGGACACTTTTGGATTTTGTGAGGCCCAATGAATATCTGAGCGCTATGTGACAAGCTCGATGGCACAGCTGTGACCTAAGTGACTAGAGGATAAGGGAGATTGGATTGCTTTTAAAAAAGCAGTTTGCAGAGCAGTGGGTAGACAGCAATGCCAGCCTGTCAGGAAGCCTTAAAAGGCAGCCCAACAACCAACACCACTGATACACCACTATATAGCCTCCCCTTACACTGCACACAGTGACTGGTGTGTTGTGCAGGCCAAATTGCTATCAGCAGCAGAAGCAGTTTTTTTTTCTTCTCAGCAGGACAAAAAAAAAAAATTGGGATTGCTTTTAAAAAAAGCAGTTTGAGGCCCAATGAATATCTGAGCGCTATGTGACAGGCTCGATGGCACAGCTGTGACCAAAGTTACTAGAGGATAAGGGAGATTGGATTGCTTTTAAAAAAGCAGTTTGCGGAGCAGTGGGTAAACAGCAATGCCAGCCTGTCAGGAAGCCTTAGAAGGCAGGCCAACAACCAACACCACTGATACACCACTATATAGCCTCCCCTTGCACTGCACACACAGTGACTGGTGTGTTGTGCAGGCCAAATCGCTAGCAGCAGAAGCAGTTTTTTGGTCTTCTTCCCTGCCTAACGCTCTCCCTACAGAATCAGCAGCAACCTCTCCCTATACTGAGATCGGCAGAAGTAAGATGGCGGTCGGCGTGCACGCCCTTTTATACCCCCTGTGACGCCCACCAAAGCAAGCCAATCACTTGCATGCCCTTCTGAAAGATGGTGGTGACCCGTGCCTATGTCATCACGTTGCCCACAGTGTCCGTGGATCCTGATTGGCTGAAAAAGAGCGCAAAACAAACTTTTGAAACGCGACTTTGGCGCGTAAGTCGCCGACCTCGTGGCCGACCTCATCCTAGGGTCGGGTTTCGTTTCATGAAACCCGACTTTGCCAAAAGTCGGCGACTTTTGAATTTTTTCGACCCGTTTCGCTCAACTCTAAATAGCAATGATATGAACTGGGGTTTCAAGCCTAACTGTCCCTATCTTACACTTGGCCACCAAGCTTGAGTCAATAAAGTTCATGGACGGCCCACAGTCCACGAAAGCTGAAGTGGGTGTGTAACAATTCCCACACCAAAGTTGCACCTACAACAAAATCTTTTGAAATGAGGAAAAAGGTACCTGAGAGTCTGGATGACCTCCTCGACAATCACCCAGACTTGGCAGCTTGTTAGTTGGTGAGCAAGAGGGGCAGTCCATCTTCCAATGTCCTGGATATCCACAATAGAAGCATAATTTCCCTTCACGTCGCCGCTTCCTTTCTTCCTCCTTGAGTTTTGTGGCCCCAATCGCCATAGGTTCAGTATGTGGTACCACATCAGAATTAGCAGGATGTAAAGGAACCTCTCACTGCATTACACCTCTCTCCCACAACCTCTGATCCAAGTGAATGGCCTGAATCATGGCCTCCTCCAAGGAGCTGGGTGGCAGATGGAGAGCCAGTGCGTCCTTAAGATGATCCAACAGTCCCCTCCTGAACTGACATCTTAGTGCAGAGTTGTTCGAGGACACTTTGGTAGACCACCGTCTAAACTCTGAGCAATACCATTCGGCAGTGAGTTTACCCTGGGAGAGACCCATGATTGTGTCCTCTGCCACCCTGATCTGGTCTGGTTCATCAAAAATCAGTCCTAAGGCCTCAAAGAACCTATCCACAGACACACGTTCAGGGGCAGTAGCAGGTAAAGAAAAAGCCCACTATTGAGGACCCTCCCAGAGTAATGAAATAATTATCCCCACCCGTTGACGCTCATCACCAAAGGATCGGTGTCTAAGGGAAAAAAGCAGCCTACAACTCTCCCTGAATGTACAGAGCCTCTTCTTTTCTCTGGAGAAAGTATCTGGGAGCCTGACCGTAGGTTCAGGAGAGAGTAGCAAGACATCTATGGGGTCAGAGTGCTTACAGGCTGATTGGGTAATAGAACCCTGAAAAGACTTAACCGTCTCAGAAAGTTCCCTCTGGAGTAGATTATGGGAAGTGGCCAGGTCTCTATGTTCCACAGACAAATCCTGCATCATTTGAGTCAGATTAGACATATGATCCACCAGGGTACAAAGCGGATCCATAAAGAGAGGAACAAGGAAAAAGAAAACTGTCTTGGGTCACTTATAATGTCAAGTTACAGCTCTGCAGGTAAATGCAACACAAGATGACAGCAGAGTGGAGGAAAGACTGAAAATTCTGCTCAGAGCAGACCAGCAGGTGGCAGCAGAATAGTCAAACAAACAGGTTGATACCAGAGAGTAGCGTAGTACCAAGGGGAATACACAGAGTTAGAAGAATGCCAAAAGGTCAGTACTAGTCAGAGACAGAAGTGCTAGAGCAAGAGACAGGATCAGGTCAGAGCCAAAGCAGAGTCAAGTACTGTGGAGTTCAAACACAAAGGAAAACACTGAGTCGGGGCAGGAAGAGAGGAACAGACATGGGCAAAGTCAGCTAAACACAGTAGGACAAATCAGGGTATCACCAGAGTCAGCTACTCACGCCGTAGGCAGAAAATATAACTGATGCAGGATGCAGTGCAGAGAAATAGCAGACCTGACACCAGAACGAGGCAGAGAAAAGTTAACATGATATGACCAGCCCGGGAAAAGGAGAGACAGGAAAAACCAGGTCTGGATCATGACAGCATCCTTTTCTATCATAGACTAACAGACTGGCGGTAGATTTTGGCAGCCTTACCAGTGGCAGCGCATGACATCACTGCCATGAGCCACATGTGATGGGCACACTAACGTCATCTGCCAGCTTCTGATTGGCTGGTAGCGTGCATTGAAGCACAGGAAGCAAGCTGACTGATCTCTGTGCAACAATACCTTTCAGTTGAATATGTGTGTGAGAACATACATCCTGCTGAAATAGGCATCAGCGGCACTTCCCCTCTTTAGCATGAGCCCAATCATCATGTACCCTGTCTGCAACCCCTGTAAATTACAATTTCTATTGTTTTCAATGAGAAAAAGTATATAAACTACTAATGTTATTTTTCTACAAACACTCAACAGTTACATAATATCAAGAAAACAACCTAGACAACACAAGTAGTAGATGGGCTCAAAATAGAGCATATCAAATGGATATTCCAAACTGAGACAGTTACCAACTATCCACAGAATAGGTCACAACTTGCTAATCATCGGGGACCATTAATTCACAAAACTGAGCTCAGAAATACCTTGTTAGCTCATTGCTTCTGAATCTTTTCATTTTAGGACCTCACTAAACAAACCAAGGCCTCACCATGTGTGGTGAAAGTCCATGATAGAAATAAAAATACTGCTCCGTTTAACATTAATTTGTATCCTGAACTCTGAATAGCAATAAAAATGTTTTTTGTTTTTTTTTAAAGTAGGTTTCATTAAAAAGTTTGCTTTATTTCTGGCTTTTCCATATTCTTTGTTTCCCTACACTTTCAACTCTGATGTGGTCCAATAGTCATTTATCAGTTGAGAGAAGTTCCAAGAAAGACATGTAAAAAAAAGTTACAAATCTCAGACTGTCAGAGCTCACTGATGGATTTTCAATTAAAGGAGCTGTCTCCTTTTAGATGATGTTCGGTCCTGGTTGCAGTTTTTTTTTTTCCTTATATGTATGTGTTTGCGAATAAAAATAATCTTTAAAATTGTGTTTCGTAAATATTTTGCACAGATTAGAATTTAATGATCTTGTGTTTCCCAAGTACATTTAAAATTAGCCAAGAGAAACTCAGAATGTAATAGCTGACTGACAAATTCTCAGTTATCCTATCCTATGTAACAGTGCAGCACAAGATTTTAAATGTAACCCAATTGCAAGAAAATATGTTTACATACATTTAGGTAAAAAAGTAGCCAATTCAATACTGAATAACGCATATATTTCTTACATATACATGCTTTCCCAAGGTTACGAACTGCATACATTCTGTAGCTTTCTTTGTAACCCAGATACTGTAAGTATGTAAGCTGTTACAGATGAAAAAAGTAAACTAATACCACTCAGCTGACCACTCAGGCCGCCCACTGCATGCCACATGCCATACGATCCATTTTTTTCATCTGCTAGCCTCTTTATTATAGGAAACCCTCATGAACACACCCAGGTTCGGAGATTACTGGTCACAAAGTCACATTGTCATTGTTGTGACCTTATGACGTGCAATGAACTCGAGGGCATGGATGTCGCTGGAAGTCTTCGAGATGCGGTGACTGACAGTGAAAGAGAGAAGACAATGAAGATGCAACCTTATGATGCGCAGTGAGCTCCAGACTGGACGAGTCTGGCAACTTGGCCTATAATGAAGAGACTAGAGATGTGTCGAGTAAGGGTATGTTTCCACGGGCTCTATCCGGCAGCACTTTGGACGCAGCACGTGACCAATCCGTCCAAAGCGCTACCGGCTTTATACAAGCGGTGATTCTGCATGTGTTCACTGAACACATGCGGAATCACCGCATCCTATACATTAGACTGTGATATTTGTCTTGCGGAGACTGGGTGTCTCCGCAAGATGAATAGACATGCTGCGGTCAATAAAGACGCGCCGCATGTACGTATACGCGCGTGTGCAACCTGTGTGTTTGAATGCATAGTGGACATGGAATTTCATAAAATCCCCTCCACTATGCTGTAACATCTGGATGCTGTGGATTTGACGCTGTGGCTGTATGCATTGTCAAAATCGCAGCGTTTACTGACCGTGGAAACATACCCTAATGGCGAGAAGAAAAGATGGCATACAGAGAGGTCAGCAGTGAGATGAGTATGTTACTTTTTTTTAATATCAAATGTTTGTAACCAGTTATTCAACCCTTGTCAAAAAGGACAGTTCAAAAAATGCTAGCTACATACAGTGGGGAAAATAAGTATTTGATACATTGGTCTAAGGGTTAAGGTTTCTCCTTGTGGAGAGTGACATGCCAGCTCTGGCTTGTCAAGGTAAGGAGGCTTATTTGCCATGCAATGCTCCTCTGGGAAAATAATATGCAAATTGCCTCTTCAGAGAAAAAGAGGACTTGAACTCTATAGCGCCACCTGTTGATAGTAGCGATCCTACAAGTCACAACCAACCCTTTAACGAGTCTTGTAATATGACTTAAGTCAACCTAAGTCATATTTATCATATTTATCCTAAGTCATATTACAAGACTCGTTAAAGGGTTGATTGTGACTTGTAGGATCGCTACTACCAACAGGTGGCGCTATAGAGTTCAAGTCCTCTTTTTCTCTGAAGAGGCAATTTGCATATTTGATACACTGTCAATTTTGCAAGTTGTCCCTCCAAAAGAGAATGGAGAGGTCTGTAATTTTTATCGCAGGTACACTTCAACTGTGAGAGACAAAATCTTAAAATAAAATCCAGAAAATCACATTGTACAATTTTTACATAATGAATTAGCATTTTTTTTGCATGACATAAGTATTTGATACAATGGAAAAACAACTTAACAAAGGTACAACTTTGCAAACAAAGGCACAGAAAACTTTGTTTGCAATCACAGAGGTAAGAAGGTTCCTGTAGTTTTTGACCAAGTTTGTGCATACTGCAGCAGGGATTTTGGTCCACTCCTCCATGCAGATCTTCTCCAGATTTTTCAGCTTTTGGGACTGTCACTGGGAAGCAACGTGCTTCATCTCCCTCCAAAGATTTTCTATTGGGTTCAGATTTAGAGACTGCTAGGGTAATCAAGGACCTTGAAATGCTACTTAAGGAGCCACTCCTTAGTGGCCCTGGCTGTGTGTTTCGGGTCCTTGTCATGCTGGAAGACCAAGCCACAACCAATCTTCAATGCTCTTACTGAGGGAAGGAGGTTGTTGACTTAAATATTGCGATATATGACACCATTCATCCTCCCTTCAATACGGTGCAGTTGACATGTCCCCTTTGCAGAAAAGCACACCCAAAGTATGATGTTTTCGCCACCATGCTTCATGGTTGGGACATTGTTCTTGGGGTTGTACTGATCCTTCTTCTTCCTCCAAACACGGTGAAAGAGTAGCTACCAAAAAATTCTATTTTGGTCTCATCTGACCACATGACCTTCTCTCATGTCTCTTCTTGATAATATAAAACCTACAAGAGAAAAAGTGAGCAAAAACCCTGCTGTAACTAAGTAAATAAAAAGCAAACAGTACATTTAAATAACACAGAGTTTTTAGTAATACTTTTTTTTTTATCAAAAAATAGCATAAAAGCCATCCCATCATGACAAGTTAACTCTGATCGGGGCAGTCCTACACTGTCTAATATTAGAACCTTGCCATGTGTCATTGTTGACCTCAGTGTGTTAATAAGGGCAGACAAAAGGACTGGGCCCAACCAGTGGAACACCAGTCTGGGGAAGCCTTATATACAACTTCCAGCTCAGGAAAGGGAGGTCACACCCCGGCTTGCACAGAATGCAATAATACAAAAAAAACCAAAAAACTGAGCTTTACTTGAGTTGGTATACATGCAGAAAATAAGCGCATGTTCACATTGGCAAAAAAAGAAATATAAACTACACGAGAAAAAGTGAGCAAAAACCCTGCTGTAACTAAGTAAATAAAAAGCAAATTGTGCATTTAAATAAAAGAATTTTTAGTAATACTTTTTCTTAATCATAAAATAGCATAAAAGCCATCCCACCATGACAAGGTAACTCTGATCGGAGCGGTCCTACACTGTCTAATATTGAAACCTTACCATGTGTCATTGTTGACCTCAGTGTGTGAATAATGGCAGTCAATTGCGCTTGACTTGAGTTTGTAGATTCTGAATCTACTAGTCAGTAGATTCAGAATATTTAAAAATGTATATTTTCTTCAAATGTTCTCTATCCATCTGCTGCAGTGTTATATTAGGAAATTGATGTGAGTGTGTGTGTGTGTGTGTGTGGGGGTGTGAGCCTTAAGTTTCAAAAGTCCAAAGAATCATAGCCCTTTTGTGACCAATATGCTGTGAAATCTTATATAATTTCTGGCAATGGCAGATACAGACAATGTTTGTACCTGTACAGATGCCACTGCACATATGCGGCAGAGCTGCAGAAACTGGATGGGGATTACTGCTGTACCTATACTTTGAGTGGATTCAAGTTGTAAGTGTAGGCATCATTGTAATTTGCAACAATCTTCTTGTTACTGTGGATCAGCAGATACCTATGGCAATTAACTCCTCCCCCAGGCCATTTTGTTTTAACTTTTTTGGGATATGGAGGGGCTGATATTTTTATTGACACCATTTTGGATATGTACAATGTTTTGATTACACTGTTCTATAGCCAAATTTGTTCAGAGACAAAAACAGTTAAACT
Organism: Dendrobates tinctorius; assembly: GCF_039654945.1. NCBI lineage: Eukaryota > Metazoa > Chordata > Amphibia > Anura > Dendrobatidae > Dendrobates > Dendrobates tinctorius. The sequence continues at coordinate 2,301,679 of NW_027361932.1, read as the reverse complement.
TAACTAATTCTGTGGTGCTGAAAATGAATATGATGCCTAAATTTGCTGATTGACTCAAATTTTCAGGATCCAGAGGAGGTTGAATTTCATGTAGGCTTATGGAAAAATTGTCTTTATTATTTCATCACGATTATTGCATTGTTAGTGGCTAGTTTATTACATAATCTATTTAGTCTTCTGAGCCTTCAGTACTCTATCATTTTAGTGTGACCAATCAAAAAACACCTCAGCTCCGATGGCGGATACTAATTACAGTTACACGTCTACTTTTATAAATGCTCTGTGTGTAAGGTATACAGTTTTAGGATTTCTTAGCTTAGTTTGTTATCATATTGAGACGTGTTTCTAGGTTTTTCAGATATGCCTCATTTTTGCATTAGTAGTAGTTTCGCTACATATGCAGAGAAGTAATTTTTGCGTTACAAAGACGAAACTTGACTACCATAATAAGGAAAGCGTGCAACCTGCATTTTGGCAGCCTTTTTTTTTTACTTTTCACTCTATTTAATAATCCACTTACAGCTGCAATCGTCTGATCACCTATGTTATACATAGCAGTGCTTATTGGAACGCACCAACAACCACCTCACTTTACTCATATATACTGTATCATCTACGTAATCTTTCAGCAAGTGTTGATCGGTGTCAATAGGTGCATTTTTTTCAACATGGAGAAATTCAATGAAACACTTCTGTTTTGTATGAACACCCATGTCAGTTGCCATATTGGTAGATGGCCCCTTAGGCCTCTTTCACACTTCAGTTTTTTACAATCAGTCACAATCCGCCAGGTTTTGAAAAAAACGGATCCGCAATTTTCTTTTGAGGATCCGTTTTTTTCCCCATTGACTTCCATTATTGACGGATTGTGACGGATTGCCGTCCGTTGCATCCGTTTTTTTTGCGGATCCGCCAAAAGCTGCTGTCCGTCACCATCCTCAAAGATCTAAAAACGGAGCTTGCAACGTTTTTTTCTGTGGCGGATCCTCCAGACACTGTTTTAACCCGAAATTCTTTCTGGGTGCCGGACAAAAAAAATTCTCTCTCTCTCTCTCTCCTTTTCCAGGCTGCGATTCCTTTAAAAATCTTCATTTGTGGGATCCGTCAAAAAAACGGACAGGTGGCATCCGTTGTCATCAGTGCTACAACGGATCCGCCATCCGTCCATTTGGCGGATTATGACTGATGCAAAAAACTGAAGTGTGAAAGAGGCCTTAGATGCTATCTGTCAGTCAACAACTAAATTATCTGATTAGTGGTAAGGTTCAACCTTTACTAACACATACCAACATGCGTCAAAACAATATATAATAGGAGGCATTACTTTAGGAGCAAACCTCGAAATATCTTACTTAATTTTGGTCATTTTGGTTTTAAAGAAGTCCTCAGTGACATAAAAACCTGTGAAGAAAAGGTGGCAGTCTATATCTCGGTCTCAGAGCAAATGGTGATTACAATGATCATTTCTCACTCTCCTCACCTAAGGTTAAATGAAAATTTCATGGCTCTTTTATATGAAACATACTGAAGTATCTCTTGATTTTTTTCATCCATTACCTCAAATTCTAGAATATACAAATAACCTCTGAGAAATCTCATTTATACCTAAAAATGCTGGATTCTAAGAACACGTTAAAAAGACTCTGAGCAAGAGATTTAAAATGGCAACTTGTAGTTAATGCATACTCCGATCCATTATACATTTAGCTATACTACTTCCCATCAGGTTTTTCAAACTTCAGATTTCTCATTTTGAAATAAATGTATATTGAAGCAGTCAGATATTAAACTTAGTTGTACCCTAGAGAACAGTTTTAACTTCTGGCAGCTAAATCACATGCATAATAGGAAAAAATACTTAGACTTCTACAGAAAGGAAATAGAAGCACTTGTGACAGCGAAGACGGATGCTTTAAGGACATGAAGAAGTTTTTCACTAAGGATAAAATAGACTATTTCCCTAGGAAGTTGCTTCAGACATCTTCACATATGCTCAGTCTTTAAAAGGAACCTAGAGAACGCTAGTGACCTGCAGGTATGAAGTTAGTTTGCAGGTTAATAGAGTTTTGACGCTGCCCAGTACCATCATTGGAAGCCCAACTATGGGAAGTTATTTAACTTTATTCTTCCCAGCAGCACTGGGTTTTCAGTCATAGATGTGCGGCCGGCGAGCTTTCAGTCACTGTTCAGTACCTATTAAGTGGCAGCTGAAGCCATGCTCCACCACTGACTGACACCCAGTTAGGCCTGTTTCACACTTCAGTTTTTTGATGTCAGTCAAAATCCGCCGTTTTGCAATAAAAAGGATTCGCTATTTTTTTTGGCTTATCCATTTTTTTCCCATAGACTTGCATTACCGGCGGATTTTTAGAGATGGTCATCTGTTGCATCCTTTTTTTGACGGATCAGTCATAATTTTGGCGTCCGCTGTCTGGGGTGGGCGGACAATGAAACGTTTTTTGTCTGCGTTAAAACAGCGGATAGCAATGGATCCGTCGCCATCTGCCATGCGTTATAATTGTCGCCTATGGGTAACGGATCAGTTACCAACCATTAATTGATGGAATCCGCCAACAGATCAGCCTATGTATACTGAGCATGCCCGGAAGAATTTCCTTTCATGAAATTTAACCCCGAAACCCATTCTGGCAGCAAAATTTTCTCTCTCTCTCTCCTTTTCCAGAGTCGTTTCACTTTAAATTTCAGGCACTGGCAGCTAAAGCGGATCCATCAAAAAACGGATCCTGTGCCATCCGTTTGTGGCAAAATGGAAACAGATCCGTTTTTTCACACTCTGGTGGATTTTGACTGACGTTAAATAGCTGAAATGTGAAACAGGCCTTATGTACTGATGCACTATACAGTCAGCTGTCAGTCAGGGCTGGAGTGTTGTTACAGCCACTGCTCACTATGTACTGAGCGGTGGCTAAAATTGCATAACTATGACTGAAAGCCTGAGGTTGCTGGGAGGATTAAAGTTCATTTCCTTCCAGTAGCTACACTTTAAGTGCGAGCACCCGGCAGTTTCAGAGCTCTATTAACCTACAGGTTAACCCCGTATCTGCAGATTAATAGCGTTTTATTTCATGATAGTAGTTGAGCTTTAAAAGCATGTGAAAGCATAGAAATCAATAAAGAAATGCTCTGATGTGCTAACCAATGAATTTAAAAAAATTATGTTTCAATCATGAAAAGTAATAAAAAAAGGAAGCATGCACAGTAGAATATAATAACACATTTTATCTACAGCTCTTGTCCTTACTAATAAGGAGTGAAAGTTTGAGCTTAATTATCTCCTTGGAGCAATTAATTTTTTTAGCATAGTAGATCCCATTGGTATGTGATCATAATGGAAAATAATTGGATACAAAAGCAGAAATTATCTAAAAATAATACTTAGAGATATGGTCATATTTCTTTTCTGACCATTTTTACAAATATAACAACAAGAAGTGCAACCATAATGATTTGCACAGTTTAATTAGCTTATCAGAGAGAAAACTGTGAATTTGTCCACATGTAATTTGACTGCCTGGCAAATAGAAGCAACATTATGACTTTTATTCACTTTGTTTAAAAGATACCAGACATATTATAATTAGAAAGGATATTAACTGGACTAAGATAAATTTCTCCGATGGCAGCATGGAATAAACGTATCCAATACAGCCAGAGGCATATCTGGGGGAGGGCAGATGGAGCATGTGCCCCGGGTGCAGCCAGCAGGGGGGCACAGTTGGGCCACCTAATGCTTCAGTCCGCAGTGTTTCCCCCAGCGGCTGCATTCTGCTGCCACCCGGACTGAGAGTCAGCTGTTCTCTTTGTCAGCTGTCAAACTGATAGCTGGCACAGAGAAGCTGCAGTGCGCCAGCTTCCAGAGTTAAATTGTTCTCGCATCTTACAGATGCGAGTACAATTGAACCTATGATGTAGGCACTAGAATGGAGTTGATTTTTTGAGGTGATGATGTAACTGGAAGGGGCGGGGCCTCCTTCAGTCCAGTGAAGCTCCCATAGCAGGAAGCTGCATTTTGCTGAGGCTGGCTGATGGAGAAATGAGGGGCTGCACTATGGAGCCATGTGAGGAGAGTACCGAGGTGCTGCACCATGGACCTTTGTACAAATGGAAATGAGGACCCAGGACTCAGTGTGAGTACTCTGAGGATGGATTTTGGAAAGGGGTTGATGTTACTTGAGTGGGGCTGCATAGGGAAGATGATGAGGTGCTGTGTGGGGAATAAGGGTATGATGAGGGGCTATGTGGGGAATTAGAGGGTGATGAGGGGCTGTGTGGAGAATAGAGGAGGATGATGAGGTGCTGTGTGGCCAATGGGGTGATGATGAGGTGCTGTGTGGGGAATAGGGGGATGATGAGGGGCTGTGGGGAATGATGAGGGGCTGTGTGTGGAATGGGTGGGATGATGAGGTGCTGTGTGTGGAATGGGGGGATGATGAGGTGCTGTGTGGGGAATAGGGGGATGAGGTGCTGTGTGGGAAATAGGGGGGATGAGGTGCTGTGTGGGGAATGGGGGGATGATGAGGTGCTGTGTGGGAAATAGGGGGATGATGAGATGCTGTGTGGGGAATGGGGGGATTGTTATGAATGAGCTCACCGTAGGAGGCAAAAACAGAAATACTAGCTAAGTCCAGAAAACCAGAGAAGCTGGCAGCTATCGGATTGCAGACCCCTGAACCTATCAACAACAACTAGCAGTAGCCGTGGGGGGTTCCTACGGTGCCCTAGACCACTCGATCACAGCCAGAGAACTAAATAGCCTTGAAGACAGAAAGGGAAATCTAAACTGCCCCAGAGCAGACCCCAAAGCAAAAGGCAGCCCCCAACATATAATGACGGTGAAGCAAGATGAAAAACACTCACACAGATAGAAAGATAGGCTGAGCAAATGATGGGGCCCAAGCTAACTAAATAGGACAGGATAGAAAAACCCTATCAAAACAAGAGCCAACAGACTGATAGGGAAAAAAGCCCTGAAGACGCTAGGCTACAAAAAGACTATATCAGTACTAAGGTATTTTCTGAAGACAGAGCAAAAAGGAATTCAGCTCACCCCAGCAGGGAATGGCAGAAATCCAGAAAAACAAGGCAAAACAAAACCAAAACACAAATGCAAAAAGCAGAGCAGAAAACTTAGCTTTTGAGGAGCAGGAATCAGACTGGTCTCCTAGAATCCCTCTGAGAAATCACCAGCAAGGCAGAAGGGCATCGGCTGCCTTATATCCAGTCAGCAATTCCAGTCACCCAGTCATCATCATCCTGCTCAGTTGCTTGGTAATCAGCCTCACTACCTTCCTTCACCAGAAGAGGGAGTTCATCAGACCTCAATGGTGAAGGGGAAAATGAACTCACAACAGGGGATGATGAGGTGCTGTGTGGGGAATAGGGGGATGAGGTGTTGTGTGAGGAATGGGGGGATGATGAGGTGCTGTGTGGGAAATAGGGGGATGATGAGGTGCTGTGTGGGGAATGGGGGGATGATGAGGTGCTGTGTGGGTAATAGGGAGGATGATGATGGGCTGTGTGGGGAGAAGGGGTGGATGATGAGGGGCTGTGGGGAGATGGCAGATGATGAGGGACTGTGTGGGAAATTGGGGGATGATGACAGGCTGTGTGGGGAATGGGGGGATGATGACGGGCTGTGTGGGGAATGAGGAATGGTGAGTGGCTGTGTTGGGAAAGGGGAGATTTAATGTGTGTGGGAAGATTTGGAGTGGGGATGGGGGGGATTTAATATGTGTGGGGGGAGATTTGGAGTGGGGATGGGGGGATTTAATGTGAGTGGGGAGATTTGGAGTGGGGATGAGGGGATTTAATGTGTGGGGAGATTTGAGGACACAAAATGAGGAGCAAAGGGGGAGATGCAGGGCATGTATGAGGAAACTATAATGATAAGCAAAATATGACTTCGCTGGAACATTCCAGACTCTCCCATGGTTACACTACAGATGACAATGTAGCCTGTCACAGCTGCAGCTTTGTATTCTGTCCCTGCAGCCACTCACCCACCTGTTCCCCCCCTCCTCGGCTTACACACAAAACCAGTCTAACCTGAATTCCTAGTGTGTCTCCTCTGCCTGCCTCTGTAATAAGACAACAGACATTTCCTGTGTCAGCAGCTCTCTCTCTCTCCCCCTTCCCCCCTCCCTGCACAGCCAAGAAAAGGATTTCTTTTGTTTCCTGCCATGCGGCTGGATATAAGTATGGGTAATATGAAAGAGGCCAAATCTCAACAATCGTACGCGGCAGAGATATGAAAATTACATTTCTGCAAAATGCATCGACCCAGCTTTCTTGCCCATAATTTTCACGGTTCCAGCACCCATAGAAACGGAGAAATGGATTTCTCCTAAACGGTGTAGCATAACTACAGCATGTTTGGTTATGAATTATTGTATTCGACAGGCTAAGAAGAATGATAAAATGTGCATGCTTAAATGTGGTACCCTCTGCGAGATATAGTTATAATAAGTTTTGTAGTCAGAATTGTAGCTCCATGGAAAGGGGCTGACCCCCTCCAGACTGCCCCTTTCGTGATGTCACAAACCCAAACCTTTAAGGTATTCCCTTCCAAAAATCATTCATTCGAGCTAAGAGATCTCATGCCAAGAGGTTCCCAGATGCAGGGGGACGTGTGGCCCCACCCCCCACATGGTTTGCCTACAGACCATCTAAGCAACTGTAAGTGTTGATCTGTGTTAATCGCTTTTATTTTATATTTGCATTGTACATACTGTATCTAATGTCACAACTTTGTAAAATTGTTTTTTCTTTGTAATCACTGCCCTCCTTTTGGGGAATAAATTATAAACTTATTAGCTCTGTCTCTATTCTCTGAAAAACAAACTTATGCGCCTTTAAGATGATTGCTACTAATTTGGGGGTTTGCTACGGACCCTCTTAATTAACTCATTGATTAAGTGAATCATAGCTGGTGGCAGCGAAATGTGATCTGGGCCCTGGGTACTGCTGGCTGTGACGAAAAGGGATTTTATAAGCTAATTAGGTGGCTGTGGCCAGAGCATTTATAATTCCCTCACTGCAGCGTGCCAGGTGGCCAGACCTCATTGAAGCAGCCAGCTGGTGGCCAGTTATCCCAGGTGTATTTACCTGACTGACCTGAGGGTAAGGGGGGCGCCGGAGAGCTGCGAGTTCCAAAGTGGAGCTGAAAAGCTTCAGGAAGTATTGTGGGCAGTGGTGGGACAACCAAAATGACCCCCCTGTGATAAATTGCTAGGGCAAGACTAGCTTGCTGTTGTTTTTATCACATGGTGCCAGCGGTGGGATAACTAAGATAAGCCCCCTGTGCCTGTGATAGCGTGTGTCAGCAGTGCGTCGCTTCCCTCCATCCGTGACATACCTGTGTCAACGGGAGTGATTGTGACATATTGGTGACAGCGTTGGGATCGTGACATATTGGTGGCAGCGGTGGGATCATGACAGAAACAGTAGAGGAAAATGGGGGCATGTATGAGGAAACAGTATGACAGAATGGGGGCATGTATGAGGAAACAATATGGGGGATGGGTGCAGACACAGTATGTTGAGTTGGGATGGGTGCAGACAATATGTGGAGCGATCAGGGGAAAGTATGTTTACACAGTATGAGTAGCGATGTGAAAAATGTATGTGGACAGTGTATGGGGAGGGAGGGTGATAGAATGCAGACACAGTGGGGATATGTGTGAGGGGTATAGAGCAGGCAGTATAGAAAGTGAGGGGGTAAATATATGAGGAGACAGTATGGTGAACAGGGGGAATGTGAGAGGAGACAGTTTAAGGAGGGAGGGGAATAGTGTGAGGAGACAGAAAGGGGGGGAGAAAAGTCATTCTTTGTGACTGCAGACTTCTGAATTTTCACAGTGCACACTGCATGCTGTCAGAATTCTCTGAAGTTGGTAATTTACATATATGCGGTCACGTGCTGACTACACATGTGTGGCCTCACTCAATTAAAATGAACAGAGCGAGGCCAGGCACGTCTAATCGCAACATGGCCAGAAGTATATAAATCACATACTTGTGCTGATATGACTGTCCATCGGCAAGGGAGAATCCTAAAAGTGTGCAGTGCATTAGTTGTGAGAATTCAGAAGCCTGCAATGTCAGGATTCAGCTCTGCAGGTTCCAGCAGTCATCACATGGACACTTCACTCATATGTGACTTTCATACTTGGTCATCTGACAATGAGCTTCTCTTCTGCTTCTCTCAGTTTTTCACTGAACATTGAGAGCATTAGGGAGAAGAGCTCGTTGGTACATGACTAAGTGTGCAAATCGCATGTGTGCTGGGGGGCAGCAAACTGAATCATTGCCCCAGGTGCCAGAAAACCTAGATACACCTCCTAATACAGGGACAGGTGTATCTAGGTGTCCTCAACATCGTCCGCTGAAAATAACAACATAGCTGTGCTGAACTATAGGATGAAATCTCTAAGGCCTCATTCACACATCTGTGAAAATATGGTACTGAGAGAGAGAGAGAGAGAGAGAGGATCTCTCTCTCTCTCTCTCTCTCTCTCTCTCTCTCTCTCCCCGGCCAGCGATTCCTTTAAATTTCTTCATTTTCAGGATCCGTCTGAAAACGGATCCTATGCCATCCGTTCACATCAGTTTAGAACGGATCCGCTTGTCCGCCTTTTTGGCGGATTATAACTGATGCAAAAAACTGAAGTGTGAAAGAGGCCTAAGCCTTCGATTTTCCAAACTAAATAACCCCAAGTGTAATAACCTGTCTAGGTATTGCAGACCCCCCAGTACTCTAATAGCCTTGGTCGCTCTACTTTGCACCCGCCCCAGTTCAGCTATGTCTTTCTTATACACTGGAGACCAGAACTGTACACAGTATTCTAAGTGTGGTCGCACTAGTGACTTATGTAGAGGTAAAATTATATTCTCCTCCTGAGCATCTATGCCTCTTTTAAAGCATCCCATTATTTTATTTGCCTTTGCAGCAGCTGCCTGACACTGGCCACTAAATGTGATTTTGTCGTCCACCCATACACCCAGGTCTTTTTCAGTGACACTTTTGTCCAGTGTTTTACAATTAAGCACAGAATTATACATCTTATTTCTTCTGCCCAAGTGCATGACCTTACATTTATCCCCATTAAAGCTCATTTGCCATTTATCAGCCCAAGCTTCTAGTCTACATAAATCCTCCTATAATATAAAATTGTCCTCCTCTGTATTGATTACCCTGCAGAGTTTAGTGTCATCTGCAAATATTGAAATTCTACTCTCTATGCCTCCTACAAGGTCATTAATTAATATGTTAAAAAGAAGCCGGCCCAAGACCTACCATTGCTAACCGTGACCCAGTCCGAGTGTGCTCCATTAATAACCACCCTTCGTTTCCTATCCCTAAGCCAGCTCTTAACCCACTTACACATATTTTCCCCTGTCCCCATTGTTCTCTTTTTATGCATCAACCTTTTGTGTGGCACCATATCAAAAGCTTTTGAAAAGTCCTTGTACACCACGTCCACTGCATTTCCTTGGTCCAGTCAGGAACTCACTTCTTCATAGAAACTCATCAGATTAATCTCACAGGAACGGTCCCTTGTAAACCCATGTTGATGTTGGCTCATGATGTTATTCTTCTCCAGATACTCAAGTATAGTATCTCTTAGAAAACCCTCCAGGATTTTACCCACAGTAGAGGTTAAGCTCACTGGCCTATAATTTCCAAGTTCAGTTTTTGTCCCCTTTTTGATTATTGGCACTACATTTGCTATACGCCAGTCCTGTGGTACAGACCCTGTTATTTTGGAATCTTATAACGGTCTAACTATGACTGTGCTTAATTCCTGCAGTACTCGGGGGTGTATCCCATCTGGGCCTGGGGATTTGTCAACTTTAGTGATTTTTAGATGACGCTGTACCTCCTGCTGGGTTAAGCAGGTGACATTTAATGGAGAATTTTTGTTATCACTAATCATGTTATCCGTCATGGGTAGAGTTGAGCGAAACGGGTCGAAAAATTTCAAAAGTCGCCGACTTTTGGCAAAGTCGGGTTTCATGAAACGAAACCCGGCCCTAGGATGAGGTCGGCCACGAGGTCGGCGACTTACGCGCCAAAGTCGCGTTTCAAAAGTTTGTTTTGCGCTCTTTTTCAGCCAATCAGGATCCACGGACACTGTGGGCAACGTGATGACATAGGCACGGGTCACCACCATCTTTCAGAAGGGCATGCAAGTGATTAGCTTGCTTTGGTGGGCGTCACAGGGGGTATAAAAGGGCGTGCACGCCGACCGCCATCTTACTTCTGCGGATCTTAGCATAGGGAGAGGTTGCTGCTGTTTCTGTAGGGAGAGTGTTAGGCAGGGAAGAAGAAAAAAAAACTGCTTCTGCTGCTAGCGATTGTGCCTGTACAACACACCAGTCACTGTGTGTGCAGTGCAAGGGGAGGCTATATTGTGGTGTATCAGTGGTGTTGGTTGTTGGGCTGCCTTCTAAGGCTTCCTGACAGCTGCATTGCTGTTTACCCACTGCTCTGCAAACTGCTTTTTTAAAAGCAATCCCAATTTTTTTTTTGTCCTGCTGAGGTACTGAGCTGCAAACTGCTTTTTTAAAAGCAATCCCAATTTTTTTTTTTGTCCTGCTGAGGTACTGAGCGTGCATTTTTTCACACCATACAGCAGTGTACGCTCCTCACACAGTACCGTGAAACGGCTGTTATCACAGCCACAGTGAAGCTATCTGTGTCACTCTGTGAGAATAAGTCGAGGACATGTTCCGTTCTTACAGACCTGCACTCTAGGGAGATTCCTACTCTGCCCAATTCTACACACACCTTGTAGTTTGTGATACACTAGCCAATTTCTGCCTGTGACATAGCGCTCAGATATTCAGTGGGCCTCACACAATCCAAAAGTGTCCAGTGTCCACTAGTGTGAGCAGAAATTCAAAATCTCACTTATCCTCTAGTCACTTTGGTCACAGCTGTGCCATCGAGCCTGTGACATAGTGCTCAGATATTCAGTGGGCCTCACACAATCCAAAAGTGTCCAGTGTCCACAAGTGTCTGCAGAAATTCAAAATCTCACTTATCCTCTAGTCACTTTGGTCACAGCTGTGCCATCGAGCCTGTGACATAGCGCTCACATATTCAGTGGGCCTCACACAATCCAAAAGTGTCCAGTGTCCACTAGTGTGAGCAGAAATTCAAAATCTCACTTATCCTCTAGTCACTTTGGTCACAGCTGTGCCATCGAGCCTGTGACATAGCGCTCACATATTCAGTGGGCCTCACACAATCCAAAAGTGTCCAGTGTCCACAAGTGTCTGCAAAAATTCAAAATCTCACTTATACTCTAGTCACTTTGGTCACAGCTGTGCCATCGAGCCTGTGACATAGCGCTCAGATATTCAGTGGGCCTCACACAATCCAAAAGTGTCCAGTGTCCACTAGTGTGAGCAGAAATTCAAAATCTCACTTATCCTCTAGTCACTTTGGTCACAGCTGTGCCATCGAGCCTGTGACATAGCGCTCAGATATTCAGTGGGCCTCACACAATCCAAAAGTGTCCAGTGTCCACAAGTGTCTGCAGAAATTCAAAATCTCACTTATCCTCTAGTCACTTTGGTCACAGCTGTGCCATCGAGCCTGTGACATAGCGCTCAGATATTCAGTGGGCCTCACACAATCCAAAATTGTCCAGTGTCCACTAGTGTGAGCAGAAATTCAAAATCTCACTTATCCTCTAGTCACTTTGGTCACAGCTGTGCCATCGAGCCTGTGACATAGCGCTCAGATATTCAGTGGGCCTCACACAATCCAAAAGTGTCCAGTGTCCACAAGTGTCTGCAGAAATTCAAAATCTCACTTATCCTCTAGTCATTTTGGTCACAGCTGTGCCATCGAGCCTGTGACATAGCGCTCAGATATTCAGTGGGCCTCACACAATCCAAAAGTGTCCAGTGTCCACTAGTGTGAGCAGAAATTCAAAATCTCACTTATCCTCTAGTCACTTTGGTCACAGCTGTGCCATCGAGCCTGTGACATAGTGCTCAGATATTCAGTGGGCCTCACACAATCCAAAAGTGTCCAGTGTCCACAAGTGTCTGCAGAAATTCAAAATCTCACTTATCCTCTAGTCACTTTGGTCACAGCTGTGCCATCGAGCCTGTGACATAGCGCTCAGATATTCAGTGGGCCTCACACAATCCAAAAGTGTCCAGTGTCCACAAGTGTCTGCAGAAATTCAAAATCTCACTTATCCTCTAGTCATTTTGGTCACAGCTGTGCCATCGAGCCTGTGACATAGCGCTCAGATATTCAGTGGGCCTCACACAATCCAAAAGTGTCCAGTGTCCACTAGTGTGAGCAGAAATTCAAAATCTCACTTATCCTCTAGTCACTTTGGTCACAGCTGTGCCATCGAGCCTGTGACATAGTGCTCAGATATTCAGTGGGCCTCACACAATCCAAAAGTGTCCAGTGTCCACAAGTGTCTGCAGAAATTCAAAATCTCACTTATCCTCTAGTCACTTTGGTCACAGCTGTGCCATCGAGCCTGTGACATAGCGCTCACATATTCAGTGGGCCTCACACAATCCAAAAGTGTCCAGTGTCCACTAGTGTGAGCAGAAATTCAAAATCTCACTTATCCTCTAGTCACTTTGGTCACAGCTGTGCCATCGAGCCTGTGACATAGCGCTCACATATTCAGTGGGCCTCACACAATCCAAAAGTGTCCAGTGTCCACAAGTGTCTGCAAAAATTCAAAATCTCACTTATCCTCTAGTCACTTTGGTCACAGCTGTGCCATCGAGCCTGTGACATAGCGCTCAGATATTAAGTGGGCCTCACACAATCCAAAAGTGTCCAGTGTGAGCAGAAATTCAAAATCTCCCCTGTCCTATAGACACCTTGTACCTTCTTTTACATTACTATATAGTTTGTTGGATTTTGTCTACATTTCTACCAAAAATGAGGAAGGCTGGTGGAAGAGGCCGTGGAATTGGGCGGGGGTTGGCAGCTGGTAATGATGGTGTTGGTGGTGGATCTGATGGTAGTGGCAAGAGCAAAATAGGACCGAATGCAGGAGGTGTTGAGCCTGCGTCATCGGCCGGCTACATAAGGCCTCGAACGCATAGTTTTCTAGGAGTTGGCAAACCGCTTTTAAAGCCAGAGCATCAGGAAAAAGTTTTGTCTTACATTGCTGACTCAGCCTCCAGCTCTATCGCCTCCTCTTCTTCAGTTGTAAAAAGTAAAAGTCGTCATTGGAGGCTCATGTTCATGAACCACACCTTTCCTTGTGTCCTTCACCCCAACCAAGATTGAAGGATGACGCAGGCCATACTACTGATTACTCCATGGAGCTGTTTTCACATACCATGCCTGGATTATCAAGTGAAATGGTGAATTACCCAGGCCAAGATGAATCTGACATGGAGTGCACTGATGCACAGCCGCTGATGGATGATTCTGCTGGTACATTCACTCAGAGCACTACATTGTCCTCGCAGTGTACAGAGCCAGATTCTGACCCTGATGAGACACAGGTGCCCCTTCCCGCACACTATACCACCATACACGGTGACACAGAGGAAGTTGCACATGACATTGAAGAGGAGGTGATGGATGACCCAGTTGTTGACCCAGATTGGCATCCATTGGGGAAAGAGGGTGCTGCTTCCAATAGCTCAGATGAGGAGCATCCACAGCAGACATCGACATCGCAACAGCTGTTATCTGGCAGGCCCGGAGCACTCCAAAGACAGGTTCCAAAAATCAAAAGAGTTGCTGGACAGCTTGTCCAGAGGGTCAAAAGATCACAGCGTGCTAGGCCGCAAAATGTCTGCCAAAGTAGGAAGAGTGCAGTGTGGCACTTTTTTGAACAAAATCCTCATGATCAGGCCAAGGTTATCTGTAAGAAGTGTGCAAAGACCTTTAGCCGAGGGAAAAATCTGAAAAATTTGAATACCAGTTGCATGCTTAGACATTTAAACACCATGCACTTGCAAGCGTGGACACAACACCAAACCTCAAGTGCCACATGTGCAACTGATCACAACAAAGGTAGTCAGCAACGCTACATTGTTTCCCCCACTGTAAGCCCACCGGTTAGCACAGCAGCAAATGTTGAGGTGTCGTTGCAAGGCCACAGCAGTCAGGGAATCCCACTTTTATATCAACAAAAGACTGATTCTAGGCCATCGGAAAGAACACCAACTCCATCACCATCATCAAACCTCTCTCAGTCCGCCCTGTCCACCGCTACTTCCACCATATGCAGCTCTCAAGTCCAGCTCACCCTCCCAGACACTATGTGTAGGTCAAGAAAGTACTCAGACTCTCATCCGCGTACACTGGGTTTGAACGCCCACATTGCCAAACTAATCTCGTTTGAGATGATGCCCTTTCGGTTGGTGGAAAGCGCAGCTTTCCGCGAACTCATGGCCTATGCAGTACCACGCTATGACCTACCCAGTCGCCACTTCTTCTCTCGCAAAGCCATCCCAGCCCTCCACCATCATGTGAAAGACCGCATTGTCCATGCACTCAAGCAGTCAGTGAGCGGAAAGGTGCACCTCACAACTGATGCATGGTCCAGTCGGCATGGCCAGGGCCGTTACGTGTCCATCACTGCACACTGGGTTAATGTGGTGGATGCAGGGTCCACAGGGGACAGCGGTGGTGGGACAGTGCTGCCTAGCCCACGGTATAGGAAACAGTTGGCTGTAGGCGTTCGACCCTCCTCCTCCTCCAGAAGCGAAAGCTCGTCCACAGAGCGCAGTTGTACGAGCACTCCATCTGCAGCTGCCACTGTTGCACACGAGGTGTCCCCCTATCGAGCAGCTAGTGGAAAGTGTCAGCAGGCTGTGTTGCAGATGATGTGTTTGTGCGACAGACACACCGCCGAGGTGCTGGCCGAGTACTTGAAGCGACAAACTGTGTCATGGCTGGGCAGTGTACATCTTGAGGCAGGCAAGGTAGTTAGTGATAACGGCCGTAATTTTGTGGCAGCCATAGCCCTTTCAAAACTCAGCCACATACCTTGCTTGGCTCACACCTTGAACCTGGTGGTGCAGTGCTTCCTCAAAAATTATCCGGAGTTAACAGCCCTGCTCCAGAAGGTGCGAAGACTGTGCGCGCACATCCGCCGGTCGCCAGTACACTCCGTTCGTATGCAGAAGCTGCAGCGATTGCTCCACCTTCCCAACCACCGCCTCATTATCGACATTGCAACAAGGTGGAACTCCACCCTGCACATGGTGGAGCGGCTGTGCGAGCAGAGGCAGGCCATAATGCATTTGTGGGAGGGTACACGGCCAGGCACTTTGAGAGCAGACATGGAGTTGACAGGTGTGCAGTGGTCGAAGCTGAAAGACCTCTGTAAAGTCCTTCAGTGTTTTGAGGAATGCACACGGCTGGTAAGCGCAGACGACGCCATCCTAAGCATGAGCATCCCACTTATGCGTCTGCTCATGCAAACTTTGACGCACCTTAAGGAGCAGGCTTCTGCAGTAGTGTTGAGCATTCCGATACCGCAAGTATCGGGTATCGGCCGATACTTGCTGTATCGGAATTCCGATACCGACTTCCGATATTTTTTCAATATCGGAAGTCGGCATCGGAATCGGAAGTTCAAAGTTGATTGACAGCCTGACGTCATCATGATGCGCGGTGTGTGCGCATCATGATGCGCCGTCATTTCGGGCCTTCCGGGGGTCTCTGCCGGCCTGCCGGGGGGCTGTGCCGGCCTGCCGGGGGGCTGTGTGGACTGCCCGGGGTCTGTACCGGCCTGCCGGGGGGCTGTGCCGGCCTGCCGGTGGTCTGTGCACCCTGTGGGGGTCTGTATCGGCCTGCCGGGGGGCTGTGCCGGCCTGCCGGTGGTCTGTGCACCCTGTGGGGGTCTGTGCCGGCCTGCCGGGGGGCTGTGCCGGCCTGCCGGGGGGCTGTGCTGATGTCCGGGGGTCTGTGCAAGCATCGTCCGATGGGACTACAAGTCCCATCTGGCGATGCCTGCTACCATGACAGTGATTGACACATTAGCCAATGATGGGACAGTAGTAGTCCCATCATCCGGCTAATGTGTTAAATGTTAAAAAAAAAAAAAATACTACATACATACTACATGCATGCTACATACATACTACATGCTACATACATACTACATACATACTACATACATACTACATACATACCATATATACTACATACATACTACATACATACTACATACATAACACATATATACTACATACATACTACATACATACTACATACATACTACATACATACTACATATATACTACATGCATGCTACATACATACTACATGCTACATACATACTACATATATACTACATACATACTACATACATACTACATACATACTACATGCATGCTACATACATACTACATGCTACATACATACTACATATATACTACATGCATGCTACATACATACTACATATATACTACATACATACTACATACATACTACATGCATGCTACATACATACTACATGATACATACATACTACATATATACTACATGCATGCTACATACATACTACATGCTACATACATACTACATATATACTACATACATACTACATATATGCTACATACATACTACATATATACTACATGCGTGCTACATAAATACTGCATGCTACATACATACTACATGCTACATACATACTACATATATGCTACATACATACTACATATATACTACATGCATGCTACATACATACTGCATGCTACATACATACTACATGCTACATACATACCACATATATACTACATGCATGCTACATACATACTACATGCTACATACATACTACATATATACTACATACATACTACATATATGCTACATACATACTACATATATACTACATGCATGCTACATACATACATACATACTGCATGCTACATACATACTACATGCTACATACATACTACATATATGCTACATACATACTACATATATACTACATGCATGCTACATACATACTGCATGCTACATACATACTACATGCTACATACATACCACATATATACTACATACATACTACATGCATGCTACATGCTACATACATACCACATACATACTACATACATACTACATACATACTACATGCTACATACATACTACATATATACTACATGCATGCTACATACATACTACATGCTACATACATACTACATACATACTACATACATAATACATACATACCATATATACTACATACATACTACATACATACTACATACATAACACATATATACTACATACATACTACATACATACTACATACATACTACATATATACTACATGCATGCTACATACATACTACATGCTACATACATACTACATATATACCACATACATACTACATACATACTACATACATACTACATGCATGCTACATACATACTACATGCTACATACATACTACATATATACTACATGCATGCTACATACATACTACATGCTACATACATACTACATATATACTACATACATACTACATACATACTACATGCATGCTACATACATACTACATGCTACATACATACTACATATATACTACATGCATGCTACATACATACTAAATGCTACATACATACTACATATATACTACATACATACTACATATATGCTACATACATACTACATATATACTACATGCATGCTACATACATACTGCATGCTACATACATACTACGTGCTACATACATACTACATATATGCTACATACATGCTACATATATACTACATGCATGCTACATACATACTGCATGCTACATACATACTACATGCTACATACATACCACATATATACTACATACATACTACATGCATGCTACATGCTACATACATACCACATACATACTACATACATACTACATACATACTACATGCTACATACATACTACATATATACTACATGCATGCTACATACATACTACATATATACTACATGCATGCTACATACATACTGCATGCTACATGCATGCTACATACATACTACATACATACTACATGCTACATACATACCACATATATACTACATACATACTACATACAATACATTCATACAATACATACATAGACATACAGTACATATAACATAGAGTAACATACTTACCAATACTTGTCACATTGTTCCCCGAAGCCATTGTCTTTTACGGAATAAATATTAACATAACAAACCACAAAAATACTCACCCACGATCCGAAGCAGTCCACGAGTGTGTCCCACGATGATCTTGGGTAGAGAACTGCAGCATCAGCTGTTGCTGCCGTTCTCTACGGGCTGCAGGAATCCAATGACGGAAGATAGGTATCCTTCCGCACTGTATTCCCCCGCCACTTTATGTAGCATGCATGTAGCATGCAGTATGTATGTAGCATGCATGTAGTATATATGTAGTATGTATGTAGCATGTAGTATGTATGTAGTATGTATGTAGTATATATGTGGTATGTATGTAGCATGTAGTATGTATGTAGCATGCAGTATGTATGTAGCATGCATGTAGTATATATGTAGTATGTATGTAGCATATATGTAGTATGTATGTAGCATGTAGTATGTATGTAGCATGCAGTATGTATGTAGCATGCATGTAGTATATATGTAGTATGTATGTAGCATATATGTAGTATGTATGTAGTATGTATGTAGCATGCATGTAGTATATATGTAGTATGTATGTAGCATATATGTAGTATGTATGTAGCATGTAGTATATATGTAGTATGCATGTTGCATGCATGTAGTATATATGTAGTATGCATGTTGCATGCATGTAGTATATATGTAGTATGTATGTTGCATGTAGTATATATGTAGTATGTATGTTGCATGTAGTATATATGTAGTATGCATGTTGCATGCATGTAGTATATATGTAGTATGTATGTTGCATGTAGTATATATGTAGTATGTATGTTGCATGTAGTATATATGTAGTATGAATGTAGCATGTATGTAGTATGTAGTATGAATGTAGCATGTATGTAGTATGCATGTTGTATGTATGTAGCATGTAATTTTTTTTTTTTTTTTACATTCAACACATTAGCCGGATGATGGGACTACTACTGTCCCATCATTGGCTAATGTGTCAATCACTGTCATGGTAGCAGGCATCGCCCGATGGGACTTGTAGTCCCATCGGACGATGCCTGCACAGACCCCCGAAGCCTGCACAGCCCCCCGGCAGGCCGGCACAGCCCCCCGGAGCCTGCACAGCCCCCCCCCGGCAGGCCGGCACAGCCCCCCGGCAAACCGGCACAGCCCACCGGAGCCTGCACAGCCCCCCTGGCAGGCCGGCACAGCCCCCCGGCAGGCCGGCACAGCCCACCGGAGCCTGCACAGACCCCCTGGCAGGCCGGCACAGCCCCCCGAAAGGCCCGTACAGACCCCAGAGAGGCTGTACAAGGGAAAAACAGGATTTTTCTTATTCCGATACCGGAAGTCCCATAGACTTGAATGGGACTTCCGGTATCGGAATCGGCGATACCGATACTTTTTTTTAAGATCGGCCGATCCATTCCGATCCGATACTTTGAAGTATCGGACGGTATCGCTCAACTCTATTCTGCAGCCAATGTTGATGAGGAGGAAGAGGAGGAGGGAATTCTTGATGACATTCAGCCATTGTCTGCTCAGGGACCTCTCCTGGACGAGGTGGAGGAAGAAGAGGAGGAGGAGGATGATGGGGATGATTACTTAGGGGAGGAGGATGCATCTCGTGGGGCAAGTGAAAATGTTGGCGTGGCAAGGTCTGGTACAGGGTTTGTGCGTGACTGGAGGGATGTGGATTTGCCAGAAAGTGCTCCTCCAACCAGCACTCGCAGTGCATCATTGACACCGGGAACATTGGCCCACATGTCAGATTATGCCTTGCAGATCCTAAAAAGGGACCCCCGCATTGCCAAAATGATGAACGATGACGACTACTGGTTGGCCAGCATCCTGGATCCACGCTATAAAGGCAAATTACAAAACATCATGCCACAGGAGAACCTTGACCTAATATTGTCTAATAAACAAGCAACTCTGGTAAATCGGTTGCTTGAGGCATTCCCAGCACACAGCAGCGGTGATGGTTCTCACACGAGCCGTACAGGCCGGGGTCAGCTTGGCAGAGGTGTTCGTGGTGCACACAGCAGAAGTGGCGTTGGAGACAAGGGTTTCATGACAATGTTGTGGACTGATTTTTCAAGTACCGCTCACACAACTGGTAATACTGCATCGATGGAAAGTGACAGGAGACAGCAGTTGTCAACTATGGTTACAAACTACTTTTCCTCCCATATCGATGTTCTCCCACACAGATCATTCCCCTCTGACTATTGGGCCGCTAAACTGGACACCTGGCCTGAATTGGCACAATATGCCTTACAGGAGCTCGCTTGCCCAGCTGCAAGTGTGCTATCGGAAAGAGTCTTCAGTGCAGCTGGATCAATCCTGACAGAAAAAAGGACCCGTCTGTCAACCCAAAATGTGGATGATCTAACCTTCATTAAAATGAACCACGCATGGGTTTCCAAGGATTTTGTCCCACCTTCCCCTGATGACACATAGGGTGACAGAAAAATGGCTTGCTTTGGTCCACCTCTTCCTGGGACTTGACCTATTTCACCTTTTGCATCAGCTAAATGTCCAACATCAACATATGCCACTTTCTAAAACTCCCTAACTGTGCTGCCTCCCCCCCATAGCCGGGGTCACCACCTAGCACACAACACCGTGCGAGTGTCGTTGCCCTGGACAGGTGGGTAGGCCGACTCTTGGGCGCGGGCACTGGCACAGGGTCCCTCATAGTTCAAACAAGTGTCTCTGATGGTGGTGGTGCACACCCGCCGTCAGACACACTGCCGTACTATGAGGGGCCCAGTGCCAGTACCGACGCCCACGAGTGGGCCCCCCTTGCTTTGGCAGGGCCCCAGCATTTGCAATCTTTACCTCTCCCTGCTCCTCCGCTGTGTAGTCTGGGTCGTCAAATCCATACTGTGCCTGACACCGTTTGAGCCTGCCTCCTGATGCATAGACATATATTTTGAATGTGTACACTATCCATAAATGTTAACTGGGGATACGGTACCCTTTCTCACCTTTGTGCAATCACGTGCAATCCATACTGGGCCTAACACCGTCTGAGCTTGCCTCCTGATGTATAGACATATATTTTGAATGTGTACGCTATCCATACATGTTATCTGGGGATACGGTACCCTTTCTAACCCTTGTGCAATCATGTGCAATCCATACTGGGCCTAACACCATCTGAGCCTGCCTCCTGATGTATAGACATATATTTTGAATGTGTACGCTATCCATACATGTTATCTGGGGATACGGTACCCTTTCTAACCTTTGTGCAATCACGTGCAATCCATACTGGGCCTAACACCGTCTGAGCCTGCCTCCTGATGTATAGACATATATTTTGAATGTGTACGCTATCCATACATGTTATCTGGGGATACGGTACCCTTTCTCACCTTTGTGCAATCACGTGCAATCCATACTGGGCCTAACACCGTCTGAGCCTGCCTCCTGATGTATAGACATATATTTTGAATGTGTACGCTATCCATACATGTTGTCTGGGGATACGGTACCCTTTCTAACCTTTGTGCAATCACGTGCAATCCATACTGGGCCTAACACCGTCTGAGCCTGCCTCCTGATGTATAGACATATATTTTGAATGTGTACGCTATCCATACATGTTATCTGGGGATACGGTACCCTTTCTCACCTTTGTGCAATCACGTGCAATCCATACTGGGCCTAACACCGTCTGAGCCTGCCTCCTGATGTATAGACATATATTTTGAATGTGTACGCTATCCATACATGTTATCTGGGGATACGGTACCCTTTCTCACCTTTGTGCAATCACGTGCAATCCATACTGGGCCTAACGCCGTCTGAGCCTGCCTCCTGATGTATAGACATATATTTTGAATGTGTACGCTATCCATACATGTTATCTGGGGATACGGTACCCTTTCTCACCTTTGTGCAATCACGTGTAATCCATACTGGGCGTGAGAACGGCTGGCGAGCTGTTAAGCAAGCTACAGCACCTGTGGTTTGCACACGTAAGATTTTCATTTTTTCAGGAATGACGGTTAGGCCTAATTCCGGAACTGCGGTTGACCTGCACTTACTGGGAAATCATTGTTCGCAGGTAATAATTGTAATCAGTGATCCCCATCACTAACGTTGTTCAGCGGGTTATCTGCACCTGTAAGCGACAAACGCTGGCCTTTTCAGTGTAGCGCACATGCAGCCACGGACATGTAAGGGCATGACACACCAGTTATTGGCCAATCTCATGTGCCAGAGCCTCACGTGTCCCACTAGTAAGCCGGAATCGGACCGTGGGGCATGACGGAGTCTCGTTCGTTAACGGAATTAAGCTTGCAATGTGTGCATCTGTTCTGTAGCTGGCATGGTTGAGGTTTCCCAGGTGGAGTCAAATTTAACCGTAGGCTCCACTCCTGGTGGTGCCCTTCTGGACATTCCTTTAAGGTCCAGCTTTGCAACCATACTGCCCACGTAAAACAAACACTGCCTTCATGAACGCTGTTTGGAGGGTCATGACTCGTGGGAATAACGCCGCCCAATCAGTTAACCTGCTAGAGACATCGTTCGTTGCTCCCAAGCATGACATCACACTCCCTAGGAAGAAGGTAATGCCACTGTGGCGACCGTACTCCTGGGGGCGACACAAGTGCACTGATGCCCAGCCACTGCTCGATCAATCTGCTGGTACATTGACCCAGACCACTACATTCCCCTCGCACGCTACACGGCCTGAATCTGACCCTGATGAAACTCAGGTTACCCTTCCCATATACAGTTCCATCTTACACGGTGACAAAGAGGAAGCTGCAGATGAAAGTGCAGGTTCGGCCCACCCGCCATCAGACACACCACCGTACTATCAAGGGCCCTGTGCCAGTGCCGTCGCCAATGAGTGGGCCCCCCCTGCTTGCTCAGGATCACAGCACTTGCAAAGTTGAAATACTGTGCAGTGAGATGGAAGATGGGGACGACGAGGAGTCCAGACAAGTACAGTGATTCCCTAGCGAGGAGACTTATTTGATTGTTTTCAATGTTGGGACAGCAATTTTTGGGGAGCACTATACTCTGGAGAATGATAGATGGGGCCCACCATACACTGGAACATTCCAAAGGTGGACATCAGACACTGGAGCAGCATTTACAGGGCCCATTATACACTAGAGCATTAGAAATGGGGCCCATTATGTTTGAAGCATTATTTGGGCCCATAAGACAGTGGAGCTTCATCCATGGGGACCAACATATACTGTAGCATTATGTGGAGCTCATCATATACTGTTTCAAACATTATATGGGACCAATGATTCTGTATGGAGAAATAGATGGGCCTCGTCATGAGATGTAAAAAGTGAAGTATTTTTCATTGTACTATACCGCTATTTCTCTGCCGTATCGGAGCATGATGAGTTGTGGTATGTGTTAAAGGGGCGCTCTTTCGCCCAGGGCACATGAAAACCTGGAACCAGCCCTCCCCCCCCACAACTGTAGCCAAATAACCCCCATTTTTCAGTGCGTAACTTGTATTATGAAGTTAATTAAGGTTGACAAGCTTAAGTAAGAAGAATTGATGCTTTTGGCATTCAAATGGGCACTGTTGGTGTGTTTCCTGTCCTCCTCTCACTGCCGACTTTTATTCCCCATTGACTTACATTGGGTTTCTTGTTTCGGGACGACCCCGACTTTTCCCTATAATCGGACGATCTTGCTCGACCCGACTTTTGGAAAAGTCAGGTTTCACGAAACGAAACGCGACCCTAAAAAACCAAAAGTCGCTCAACTCTAGTCATGGGATTTTCCTGTGTAAATACTGTTGAAAAAAAGTCATTTAGCATATTGGCTTTTTCCTCATCCTCATCCTCCATTTGACCCAGACTATTTTGAAGGGGGCCAACACTATCATTTTATAGTTTCTTTCTAGTTATGTAGTTAAAGAATATTTTGGGATTAGTTTGACTTTCTCTGGCAATGAGTCTCTCTGTCGCAATCTTTGCTGCCTTGATTTGCATTTTACAGAATTTATTTAATTTTCTGCATTTATTTAATGCCTCATCACTACCTACTTGCTTTAATTCTCTAAATACTTTATTTATTGCACCCCTTTACAGCTCTATTTAGCCATAGTGGTCTCCTCCTATTTCTCGCATGTTTATTCCCATACGGTATATATTGTGCACAGGTCCTATTCAGGATGCTAATAAACGTCTCCCATTTTCTTTGTGTATTTTTATGTCTCAGGATATCGTCCCAGCTTATGGCACTAAAATCATCTCTCTTCCGTTGGAAATTTGCCTTCCTGAAGTTTAGTGTCCTTGTAACCCCTCTACTACACATCTTACTAAAGGATACATGAAAACTTATTAATTTGTGGTCGCTATTACCCAAGTGACCCCCAACCCTTACATTTGATATGCGGTCTGGCCTGTTGGTTAATATTAGGTCTAGCAGTGCCCCCTTTCTTGTTGGGTCCTGAACTAGTTGTGAAAGGTAATTGTCTCTCATAGTGGTCAAAAACCTATTACCTTTGCAGGAACTGCAGGTTTCGGTTCCCCAATGTATTTCAGGGTAGTTGAAGTCCCCCATAATAATAATGACTTCTCCTTGAGTCGCAGCTTCATATATTTGCTTTAGGAAGATATTCTCCGTTTATTCCATTATTTTTGGAAACTTATAACAAACCCCTATCAGTAATTTATTATTTTTCCCCCTCCCCTTATCTCTACCCACAGGCACTCTACATTTCCATTAGATTCATATATATTATCACGCAGGATGGGTTTTAAGGATGATTTTACATATAAACACACGCCTCCCCCTCACTTATTTGTAAGGTCATTTCTGAACAGACTATAGCCCTGTAAATGAACAAGTCAGTCATGGCTCTCGTCCAGCCATGTCTCGATATCCCCACCATGTCATAATTATGTTCCAACTAAGTTAATTCTAATTCCTCCATTTTGTTGGTGAGGCTTCTGACATTAGTATGCATGCACTTTATGTATCTCTCTGTACCTCTATTCCTTCTTAAAATATTAACTGTTGGTATATAACAGTGGTTCTTCCTCTTCACAAATGGGAATCATGGAAGTGGGCATCCTGGGAACACTTGACACTTGTTCTCTTTCTACGGGTTCCCATAACAGGCAGGGACACGACAGGCTTCAGTGGATCATTCCATTTGACACCTCTTCTTCCCTTTCGGGTGGGTCTTCACAGACGGCACCCTTTGGATCTAGTTTGGAGTGTCACCAGACTCGCCTCTTCATAGTCTACCATTTCTGCAGGGAGTACCTCAGGGGCACCTTGCAGGTCTTCCATCGGATCAGGGTCCCCTGATCCCCTCACAGCCGGCAAACTGTCCACTTCAGAGGACAAGTTAAGTGATTCTTCCTTCTCGCAAACAGGAATCGTGGGAATGGGAGTTTCAGGGACATCTGGCTCTTTCTCTTCTTCAGGCTGAGTCTCACAGACGAACCTTCAGACCCATGTTGGAGTTCCCCCAGGCTCACCTCCACGCCTTTGACCAACACAAACACCTCACCGTAGATAGTCAACCCTTTCTCCTTCTCTTCTTGGCACCAGATGACGTGGCTCTGTCTGGCTCTGGGTGTGGCTGCTCTCTTCTCGTTGTACCATTTCTCCCAGGAGCGCTGTTCTCTCCAGCTCGCAGGACCCTCGGAAGGATGAGCGGATCTTCTCCGTCGTCTGTTTCAGGTAGGGCAACTTCTGCACAGGTGTCCCATTTTTCCACACATCCAACACTCATTTCTGAGCCTGTATGGCGGGTGCTTGGGTCTGGATCGCCGTTCTATCCGAGAAGCATAACCCCTCTGCATTTGTTCTTCACTCCACGTCCTCGAAGCAAACTTTGGGGCGACTGCTGGGGTACTTCTGATGGTCCGCACCTCTCCTATAACTTCCTTTATGTTTTGCTGCGAGTCACCTTGGGAGATGGAACAGGACTCCAAGACAGCCGTAAGATCTTCCTCCAGCTTTTCAACCTTTTGCCATAACTTCTGGATTCCCTGCCGTAATTCGCGGGTCCACATCGGCTCTTCCTCATTTAGGCTTGGTACTGTCATGATCCAGGACGGGGTTTCGCTTTGGCCGGTCCTGGTCAGACAGGGGGTTAATTGTTTCTGCCTCTCTCTGGCAGAGGGCGGCTATTTAATGCTCACTGGACCTGGGTCCGGTGTCAGTTATACTCCTACCCTCGGCTGAGTTAAGTGACCTCTTGTATACGTGTGCCTTGTGCCTGATAACTTGTTGCTTGTTTGGTTGTGATCTGGTTCTGTCCCTGTTATGAGCTCTGCCTGACCCTCTTGTACTGCACGGTCCTCTCGTGTATGACCCTCTGTTTGTGACTCGACTGCTCTCTGCTCTCCCTTTTGTACCGCACCGCCCTCTTGTGAATGACCTTTGGCTTCGTCTGACCTCCCATCTGCTTGTCCCTCCTGTACCTCGTTCGCCCGTATTGTGTATGATCCCTGGTTTGCCCGACTCTGAGTGTTCTTCCATCTTAACAAGCAGGACGCTAAACCCCGCCCCCTTGTGGTCACATGACCGTAGGTCCCGTGCCTGCTTGCTAATACTTCAGCGTTCAGGTCCTGTGCATCTGTACTTTCCAGCTGTTACTGTCCCCGGGACCCCTACAGCACTGGTGAGTCCCTGCTCAGTGAGGGCTGTACGCCGGCACTGTCAGGATCCTGACATTATAACTGACCATTACCATTTTTTTTTCTCTGCTCCCATTCACCTGTGTATGTGATGGATCCTATGCATGCTCTTTCTGAGCAGGTTCATCACCTAACTCTGATGTCTCAGAAACTCCTTGGAGAACAACGAGTCCTGGCTCAGTCTAAGCAGCTGATCGCTGACACTGTGCAGGGGGTTTTTTCATCGGGGGCTCGGGATGTTACATTAATTTCCCCGGAGTCTCCGGTTAAGTTACCAGATACCTTTTCTGGAGATAAAAAGGAATTCAGAGTTTTCAAGGAGGGATGTAAGCTTTTTTTTTCTTTCAGACCACACTCGTCTGGGAGTGAAAGCCAGAGAGTGGGGGTCATTATATCTCTGCTAAGGGGGGCTCCACAGGCTTGGGCTTACTCACTTCCGACCACGGCCCCTGAGCGTATGACTGTGGATGCATTTTTTGAGGCCCTGGGGCATATTTATGATGAGCCTGATCGGATACGTATGGCTGAGGACATGGTGATGAGTGTGTGCCAGGGGAAACACTCAGCCGAGTGGTTTTGTTCAGAGTTCAGACGCTGGGCTGCTGAGGTTTGCTGGATTGATGCCGCCCTCCGTGGTTTGTTCCGTAGAGGCCTGTCTGAACATCTGAAAGACGCCTTGGCTCTCCACCCTCCGCCTGATTCCCTGGAGGAAGCTATGACACAGGCCATCCGAATGGATCGCAGGCTACGGGCGAGGGGAATGATGCAGATTGAGACACCGTTATTCTCCCAAGGAAGGGGAGCCAATCCTACATTGGAGACCATCGACCTCAAAGAGAAAGAAAGAAGACAACGACTCATGAGAAAATGCTGTTTTTTCTGTGGTGATTCTTGACATTGGAAAAAGGATTGCCCCTCCTGTCCTCTGACCAACAAGCGACTGAGCCCGGGTGATTGTCATGGAGATCACCCAGGCCCTCAGGTACCCTTTTCTGCATTTTCAAAAATGTTGTTGCAAGTGGAACTTTGTTGTGGGAGTGTCTCTACATCCACTTCTGCCTTCGTGGATTGTGGATCGTCATTAAACTTTATTGACTCTGACTTGGTATCCAGGTGTAAGTTAGGGACAGTTAGGTTGGAGACTCCTATTCACATTGCTGCCATTGACAAAACACCACTGGTTAAAAATGACGTTATGTTTCCTACAGAAGAGTTTCTCCTTAAAGTAAGTTCCTTGCACCAGGAGCATATTTCATGTTTTGTTATGGACAACCTGCCTGCGGGACTGGTGTTGGGGTTCCCCTGGTTACAAGTGCATAATCCAGTGATTAATTGGGAATCTCGGGACATTGTTAAATGGGGTCCCTATTGTTCTGAGAAATGTCTTGTTACTGTGTCTGTGTCGTCCGTGGGTCTGGAAGGTATTCCGGAGTGCCTGAAGGACTATACGGACGTTTTCTCCGAAAAAGGGGCCGAGGTTTTTCCGCCACACCGCCCATTTGATTGTGCCATTGACCTGGTTCCAGGTGCTAAATTGCCCAAAGCCCGCTTGTATAACCTGTCAGGTCCAGAACGAGCTGCAGTGAAGGAATATATTTCCGAGAGTCTCCGTAAGGGACACATTCGTCCTTCTGTTTCTCCCGTGGCGGCGGGGTTCTTTTTTGTAAAGAAAAAAGATGGTGGTTTACGCCCATGCCTCGATTTTCGTGAGTTAAATAAGATAACTGTGAGTAATACGTATCCCCTTCCACTTATTCCTGATTTATACAACCAATTGTCTGGAGCTAAGTGGTTTTTGAAACTAGATCTATGGGGAGCGTATAACCTTATCAGAGTCAGGGACGGAGATGAGTGGAAAACTGCTTTTCTCACTACCGAAGGGTTGTTTGAAAATTTGGTCATGCCTTTCGGCCTGACCAATGCGCCAGCAGTCTTCCAAAATTTCATAAACTACATGTTCTCTGATTTTATTGGATGTTTTATGGTGGTATATTTGGATGACATACTGATCTACTCTCCTGATAAACAGGCTCACATTGGTCATGTTCGGGCAGTTCTCCAAAGGCTCCGGGAGAACTGTCTGTTTGCTAAGCTTGAAAAATGTCTATTTTGTGTTCAAGAACTGTCGTTTCTGGGGTTCTTTGTGTCTGCAGAAGGATATCGCATGGATCCTAATAAGGTGCAGGCCATTGTCGAGTGGGTTCAACCTTGTGATTTGAAGGCTCTGCAGCATTTCCTAGGGGTCGCCAATTATTATCGTAAATTTATAAGGGGGTTCTCACAGGTGGTTAAACCCCTCACAGACATGACTCAAAAGGGGGCTGATATCAAGAATTGGTCAGCTGCAGCGGTAGTGGCGTTTCAGTTTTTGAAAAAATGTTTCATGTCTGCCCCGGTTCTTATTCAACCGGACCAGTCTGAACCATTTATTATCGAGGTAGATGCCTCAGAGGTGGGGGTGGGGGCGGTATTGTCCCAGGGACCCGCCACTTTGACCAATTTGAGACCTTGCAACTTTGTCTCGAAGAAATTTTCTCCTGCGGAGAGAAACTATGATGTTGGGAATCGAGAACTTCTGGCAGTAAAGTTGGCCTTTGAAGAATGGAGGCATTTTTTGGAGGGGGCCGTCCATCCTATAACCGTAATTATGGACCACAAAAACCTAGCTTACATTGAGTCAGCTAAAAGGTTGACTCCCAGGCAGGCTAGATGGTCACTTTTTTTTTCCCGATTCAACTTCTCGATCACTTTTCGACCAGGATCCAAAAATGTCAGAGCTGATGCCTTGTCACGCAGTCTAGATCTGGTGTCCCCCCCGGAACCTCCATCCTCCATTCTTCAGCCTGGGGTGGTGGTGGCAGGTGTTTCTAACATGTTGGAATGGGAGATTTGGGAAGCCCAGTCTCTTGCACCTCCGGCTAAGCCGGTGGATAAACTTTTCGTGCCAGCTCAGTTTCTTCTCAAGGTCCTCCGAGAGTTCCATGACTCAGTTCTGGGTGGACATCCAGGGATCTCGGCTACCCGAAAGGCCATTGCTAGAGTATTCTGGTGGTCTTCTTTAGCCTCTGATGTTGGGGAATATGTGTCTGCATGTGATGTTTGTGCCCGTGCGAAAACCCCCCATAACCGGCCGGTCGGGGAATTGGTACCACTGCTAATTCCTGAGAGACCATGGACTCATTTGTCCATGGATTTCATCACCAACCTTCCCCCCTCCAAGGGTAATACTGTCGTTTGGGTTGTGGTGGACAGGTTTAGTAAGCAGGCACATTTTGTACCTTTGGTAGCTCTACCTAACATTGTCCAGATTGTTTGTTGAGCATGTGGTGCGGTTGCATGGGGTACCCTTGAATGTGGTGTCTGATAGAGGAGTGCAATTTGTTTCCAGATTTTGGAGGGCTTTTTGTAAGAGGTTGGGTATTGGTCTGTCCTTTTCATCCGCTTATCATCCAGAGTCTAGTGGGCAGACCGAGCGGACCAATCAGTCTCTGGAGCAAATTCTGCGCTGCTTGACCTCAGCCCGACAGGATGATTGGTGTTCTGTGTTACCGTTGACCGAGTTTGCATTTAACAACCGCATTAACCAGTCTACGGGTACATCTCCCTTTTTCTGCAACTATGGGTTTCATCCACATTTTGGAGAATTTTCCAGTTTGAATTCTGGGTGTCCTGGGGCGGATGAGACGATCCAGCGGTTGGAGGAGGTATGGCGGGAGGTCCAGAGTAACATTACTAAGGCTCAGGATAAATTTCAATTTTTTGCAGACAAAAAATGATCCGCGGGACCAGTGTTTCAGGTAGGGGATAAGGTATGGTTATCCACCAAGAATATCAGGCTCAAGGTCCCCTCCGCGAAGCTTGGACCCAACTTTATAGGTCCCTATGAAATTACCGAAGAAGTTAATCCGGTGGCTTTTCGGTTGCTTCTCCCGCCATCTCTGCGGATCCCAAATGTTTTCCATAGGGCCCTTTTGAAACCTGTGAGGTCTGGTGGGGAGGGACCATCAGCTTCCCCGCCACCGGTTTTGGTAGACGGGCAGTCCGAGTACGAGGTGGAATGAATTGTCGACTCCAGGTTGGTCCGTCGTGCCCTTCAATATCTGGTACATTGGAAAGGCTACGGTCCGGAGGAATGCTAGTGGGTTCCTGCTCAATCAGTTCATGCGGATCGGTTGGACCGGGCCATTCACGCCAAGTATCCTGAGAAACCTGGGGTCCGGTGGCCCCCCATTGAGAGGGGGGTACTGTCATGATCCAGGACGGGGTTTCACTTTGGCCCGTCCTGGTCAGACAGGGGGTTAATTGTTTCTGCCTCTCTCTGGCAGAGGGCGGCTATTTAATGCTCACTGGGTCTGGTGTCACTTATACTCCTGCCCTCGGCTGAGTTAAGTGACCTCTTGTATACGTGTGCCTTGTGCCTGATAACTTGTTGCTTGTTTGGTTGTGATCTGGTTCTGTCCCTGTTACGAGTTCTGCCTGACCCTCTTGTACCGCACCGCCCTCTCGTGTATGACCCTCTGCTTGTGACTCTACTGCTCTCTGCTCATCCCTTTTGTACCGCACCGCCCTCTTGTGTATGACCTTTGGCTTCGTCTGACCTCCCATCTCCGTGTCCCTCCTGTACCTCGTTCGCCGGTATTGTGTATGATCTCTGGTTTGCCCGACTCTGAGTGTTCTTCCATCTTAACAAGCAGGATGCTAAGCCCCGCCCCCTTGAGGTCACATGACCATAGGTCCCATGCCTGCTTGCTAATGCTTCAGCGTTCAGGTCCTGTGCGTCTGTACTTTCCAGCTGTTACTGTCCCCAGGACCCCTAGAGCACTGGTGAGTCCCTGCTCAGCGAGGGCTGTACGCCGGCGCTATCAGGATCCTGACAGGTACGCTGCAACATGGGACCATCCCTGTCAATGCTGCAACCCTTATGCATCAAATGGCCAAGTTCTCCAAAAAATATGATATAGTTGTCATGGGAGATTTCAACTATCCAGACATTTGTTGGGAATCTCTCTCAGGCAAAACTAACAGGTCAAGGAAATTCTTATCCTCTCTTGCTGACAACTTTATCTTCCAAAAGGTAAAGGAGAAAACAAGGGGAACTGCTACCTTGGATCTAATCCTTATAAACAGGGAGGAAATGGTTGAGGAGGTAAAAGTGGCTGGGACCCTAGGAGGTAGCGACCATGCTATTTTAGAATTTTGGATAACTAGAGGCGGAAGACCTGTGAAGACTCAGACGTCAAGGTTAGATTTCAGAAAGGCAGATTTTAAGGGATTCAGAAAGAGAATTGGAGGGATCCAATGGCTGGATATCCTTAAAGACAAAAATGTCCAGGAAGGATGGGAAATCTTGAAAAATGAAATTCTCAAAGCACAGTTGTTAACAATTCCGAAAAGAGGGAAGAATAGGAAGCATTTAAGGAAACCAGGATGGATGAACACAGAACTTAAGCACATGCTAAAAAGGAAGCAAAAAATGTTTATAAAATGGAAAGAAGGAGGCATATCTAAAGAAGAATATAATGCTGTCTGCAGAACCTGCAAGGCACAAATCAGATTAGCTAAAGCTGAAAATGAATTGAGGCTTGCAAGAGATGTCAAAAGCAATAATAAAGGATTTTGGGGATATGTCAAAAGTAAAAGAAAAGTCAAAGATGCTATAGGATTTTTACAGGATGAAAATGATGAAATAGTAAGACAGGATGTTGAGAAGGCTGAACTTTTAAATTCCTATTTTGCATCTGTTTTCTCTCAGAAAGGAAATGTAACATCAACTGTTATTCACTGTCCTATTAAGGGAATAGAAGAATCCAGGATATCTATAAACAGAAAGATAGTGAGGAAACACTTAGCTAACCTAAATGTATTCAAGTCTCCAGGTCCAGATGAATTACACCCCAGAGTACTGAAGGAGATAGCAGAAGAAATTTTTGAACCCCTCTCCATAATCTTTGAAAATTCTTGGAGAACAGGAGAAGTGCCAGAAGACTGGTGAAGAGCAAATGTTGTTCCTATCTTCAAAAAGGGGAAGAAGGTGGACCCAGGCAACTATAGGCCGGTGAGTCTGACTTCTATACCAGGAAAGATCTTTGAACAAATTATTAAACAACATGTATGTCAATACCTGGATAAGAATGAAGTGATTAAACAGAGTCAGCATGGGTTTGTAACTAATAAGTCATGTCAGACTAATTTAATTTCCTTCTATGATGGTATTACTGATTGGGTGGATCAAGGAAATGCTGTAGATATAGTATATCTTGACTTCAGCAAAGCATTTGACAAAGTCTCTCATACAATCCTTATTGAAAAAATGACTAAGTATGGAATGGACAAGGCAACTGTTAGGTGGATTCATAACTGGCTTAGTGATCGGACCCAAAGAGTGGTCGTAAATGGCTGCACATCCAGTTGGAAGAATGTCTCAAGTGGGGTACCACAGGGCTCTGTCCTGGGCCCTGTATTGTTCAACATCTTTATCAACGATTTAGATGAAGGAATTGAGGGTAAACTGATTAAATTTGCTGATGACACAAAGCTAGGAGGGATAGCTAATACTAGAGAAGAGAGAGAGAGGATTCAAAAAGATTTAAATAAACTGGAGAAGTGGGCAGCAACTAACAGAATGGTTTTTAACAGGGAGAAATGCAAAGTACTACATCTGGGCAATAAAAATGAAAAAAGCATATATAGAATGGGAGGAATAGGGCTAAGTGACAGCACATGTGAAAAAGACTTGGGTATACTAATAGATCACAGACTGAATATGAGTCAACAGTGTGATGCAGCAGCAAAAAAGGCAAATGCAATTCTAGGATGTATTAACAGAAGCATACAGTCTAGATCACGTGAAGTAATTATTTCCCTCTACTCCTCTTTGGTCAGACCTCATCTGGAATATTGTGTCCAATTTTGGGCACCACATTTTAAAAAAGACATCAACAAACTGGAGCAAGTTCAGAAAAGAGCGACCAGAATGGTGACCGGTCTGCAAACCCTGTCTTATGAGGAAAGGTTGCAGGATTTGGGAATGTTTAGTTTGCAAAAGAGAAGACTGAGAGGAGACTTAATAGCTGTCTACAAATATCTAAAGGGCTGTCACATTGTAGAAGGATCAACTTTATTCTCATTTGCACAAGGAAAGACTAGAAGCAATGGGATGAAGCTGAATGGGAGGAGACACAGATTAGATATTAGAAAAAACTTTTTGACAGTTAGAGTGATCAATGAGTGGAACAGGCTGCCACGAGAAGTGGTGAGTTCTCCTTCAATGGAAGTCTTCAAACAGAGGCTGGACAGACATCTAACTGGGATGATTTAGCGAATCCTGCTTTGAGCAGGGGGTTGGACCAGATGGCCCAGGAGGTCCCTTCCAACTCTACGATTCTATGATTCTATGATTCTATGAACCCCCTGCTCCTGTTCACATGCACGTTCTTTGCACTCTATTTCTGAAAAAGTCAAGTGTGGGTAAGCTCACAGGAGCTCACAAATCACCCGCCAAGCAGCACATCTCTCAGACCTGTCACCAACTGGTCTTGCAGCACTATGTCCGGGGGTCCTATGTCTTTCTTAAGAATTGCAACATGTAACTCCTGTAGCACGTTCATGTACTGCATCACAGTCTCCCCCTCTATTTACATACGCCTAAATAAGCGGGTACGTAACTCCCCTACATCCGTGGGGTCTCCATGTGTCTCTTCCTGTATTTGCAGTACTTTGTCAAAGGTGTCTCGGTCATGGGGAGGTTTTAGCATGACGGAATCCCTGGCCTCTCCATCTAGAGCCATCTGGGCAACCTCCGCCGCTAACGCAGGAGTCATGGGGTACATTCTCATCATTCCCCTGACCCGCTCAGTCCAGCTCCATAACAGAACATTGCTCCCTGTAAACTTAGGTAGATTACTCAAAATTGTCCCCAGTGGTGTACTCTCCCTTAGAGCTCCCCCAACTGCTTGGTCTGCCACCCCTACGCCCGTAGACTGGATCCTGCCGACTACGCCAAGTGTAAGGGAATGGGCAGGAATGTGGGATGCAGTGATGGGACAAAGGCAGAGCAAGGGATAACAGGTTTGTTTACAGGGGAATGTACTCCACGCAGGGAGTGAGGGATTGTAGGGTGATAAGGAATGGGGCAGAACTGGGAGAGTGGCAGGGTAGGTCAGGGACGAACGATAGTTAAGTATTAAAGAAATGAAACTTATCAGTCTGCAGTCTTCTTGGGTGCAGCTCCTCAGGGTTCCAATGGTGGAACATACAACAGCGGCATGTGACGTCTCGGTGAGGTCTGTAACAGGCAGGGATCCAATGGTGGCACCGACAACAGAGGCATGGGATGTCTCGGCGAAGTCTCATGGAGGCAGGAAGATTTCCTGTGCTCAAACATATCTAGCATGGTACTGAGTCTAGTGTGGGGAACCACCAGAACAGGACTTCGCTCCGCATTGTACACAAGTCCTTGGTAGCAAGTCTCTGTCCTAGCCGTCTGTCTCTCTCACTCTGTGCGTCACACCTACAGTGCAGTCTCTGCCTTCACTAGGGTCACCTTCTAGCATGGAGGGTAGCAGGGAGCTGACAGTCAGTCATCCACAAACGGTGAACCTGTATGCAGGGGGTCTGTCAAGTACGCGGTCACTCTTGTGCACAGCGTGTGCGGTACTCAACATCACACCTGGAATGGCACTTGGCTTACCTCTGCTCTGCTGGCATGGCTCTGCACAGCTCTGCTCTGCTG
This sequence comes from Dendrobates tinctorius, assembly GCF_039654945.1. Classification (NCBI taxonomy): domain Eukaryota; kingdom Metazoa; phylum Chordata; class Amphibia; order Anura; family Dendrobatidae; genus Dendrobates; species Dendrobates tinctorius. The sequence continues at coordinate 2,266,183 of NW_027361932.1, read as the reverse complement.
GCACGGCTCCACTCAACAGGCAATGGGGGGCTCCTTCTATACAGCCTGTCGCCACACCGGTACATTCTGGTGGGGGAAGCAGATCGCACTGTTCGCTGTTCTGTGTGCTGCTCTCTGCGCTGTCCCCCACACTGTTCTGCACCGGTGCCAGACTCCCCTGCTTCGCGCACATTCTCCTTTTATGTGCCAGACGCTGCGCACCTTTTTCTGACTCTTCCCGCCTCTCTGAGTCTGCAGGAAGGTTCCTCCCTTACAAGCTTCCCTTAGGCTGCAAGGGAAGGCTCGCCCCACTCAGGCCTCCCCCCGGGAACAAAGGATGCAGCCCTTCTAGTTCAGGACCCGGCATGCAGGTACCTGCGGTCTGGTCTATCTCCTTACATGTACACTACAGCTCACTCTCTAACTGCCCCTCTACATTATCTCATGATTTTGTGAGCTGTAATTCTCAATTTCTAGTCACCTCTATTTTAGATGCAATGCATTTCTCATTTACTGTGTTCTGGCGCCATCTAATGGTGAAAGTGTGCAATGTCTCATAATTATTATTTTGTAAGGATCTGAGAAGAGAATTTGGTGTCCTATTGGCCAGCTCCTAGTCACATGGTCAATAGGAAGAGCTGTTTTTTAGGCAAGTCTAGAATGTTCTTTAGTCTGAGGGATGTCTTCAGGGAGAGCAGGACACATGTGGAGGCTGTTTTCACTACAAGATTATTAAAATAGATTAAAAATTATGCTAACTTTTGAAATAAATGATTTTTAAAAAGCAAGAGAAGGAATTAAGAAATCTTGAAAAAAACAAATCACTACACACAATCTTGTACATCAGGTGATTGAGTGGTTGAAACTTTTGGTAAGTTTTAATAAGTTTTGTGCAGTGATAAACACGAGATACAGTATGAAACTTTGTTTATCTCAAAAGGGGTGAAACTAACTTTCTTGCACAAACATCTAGAGACCACACTGCTCTCCTTGCTTGTTCTGGGTGTGGGAGCACACAACAAGCTTTTCACAAGAACCCTAAAGGGCTCATGCTCACTTGCGAGAGACTCACATGATTCTCGTGCGAGTCTCTCGCATGAAAACCTGGCACTGCCACCAACACTCGGACCGGAGCGTGCGGCTGCATAGAAATACAGCAGTGGCAGTGACAGGAGAATCGTGCGAGTCTCTCGCAAGTGAGTATGAGCCCTAAAGGGAATTTTCTACTCGTTTACTTTTGCTTGATTCTTGCTTCCATGTTTGCTCATGTTATATATATTGTTTTAATTATTGCATTATTAGATAAAGGTACATTGCTTTTCACTTAGCTACGTTGGCATCTTTATTCTGCTGTAATAAACCAGTATAGTTGCTCTTTCTGTTGTCATTTTTGCAAAAATGGCTGCTCCAACATGATAGAAATATATCCAGAGGTAAAAACATGATTTCTAAACTTCGGCTTCTGCTTTTACTTTTACTGTTACATGGCCAATGTTAAGTTTTAGATGTGAAATCTCTTACGAACTTTTTTGTTAGACATTCTGAAATAATATGGATGAAATGGTCAGCTTGCCAAAGGGTTCAGAAACACATTTTCTTCAATTTGATCATGAAGATAAAAGTAACAGGTAGCAAATTATAACCATATCATGAAATAAATATTATTTCTTATGAAGGTTCCCTTTTGGCTTATTGCATGGAATGAAATCTTATGTTATCACGTACCAAACAAATTAGGTGGAAAATTGGTGTAGCAGACATGGTTTTCGGGCAACATGTTCAACTATCAACACATTTCCTCCATGCTCCTTAGGTTTTAAAGACAAACTAGTAGAGAGCTATGCTTTCTAGTCACCTACCAAAGGCATAAAGTTCAGAGAACGAGAAATGATTAGTTACACTATATACGAACTGTAGCCATAGAAATAGTGCCTCAGGCCATGGGAGACAGAGGCTGAAGTGAAGACCTACCTGTGGAATTATTTTCTGATATTATCTGACATGCAAGAAAAGAGAATCTGTTGCTGCGCCTTTGAAATTACATCCACAGAAATAATATGAGGAAAAACATCCCCTGGCTATAATAAATGTGAGGACACATGAAAGAAAGTTTAAGAAGCAGCAGTTGAGTAAGATGCCTAGTTTGAAGAGGTAGTGGATGTAAAATACACATAAGCCGGGTGTGATTGGGGATTGTTTGCTCTATGACTGATATATTTATCTTCACGTTGTTGCCATGTATTTGTACAAAAACAAACTTGAGAGTTGCATCGCTAACATTAATGTAGTCTAACAACTTGAAATGAGGATCCGAGATTCGTACATTCATCTCTTCAAAAGAAAAATATAGCAACCATTACGTCCCCAGTGACTTTAGATTTTTTGGGTGTACATTAGAGTTTAAACATCAGCAAGTGAAGTCAGTTAACCTATTTTAACCACAAAACAGTGCTAGAAACTAGCTGCAAATTGTGTGCTCAGATTTTTACAGGCCTTTCACGACAATAACTATGCATGACACAGGCCTATCAAAGGCCACCAACAGCGAGTGACATCAGAGCATTGCAGTTGATACAGTAATGTCACTGACTTGCACTGCTTGCAGCAAAAGGTGGAGAAGGTAGCAGGAGCTGTTCCTCATAGGAGTTGGGACGTGTGAGCAATGGTAATTTTCTTTAATTGCCATGTAAAGATCATGACATAGAGGGATATAATACTGTATGAAGGCAACAAAGGAGCACATTATACTGAAAGGGGAACACATTGAGGGAAGCTTTACTCTATGGGGCCCTAGAAGGTGTCACGAACGTTGTTTGTGGAACCACTGTGCCACGAACCACAGAGAGCCTGTAGGGGTGTGACTAAGCGATCACCTGACTATTCACTAGAGCCTCTGATGGTGAGGATAGACTTGGCTCCCGATGAACACCAGGTAACACTCTAGGGCAGACCAACGGTCGTGCAGCAGCTGGACCCGAAGAACAGACTGGATGAAGCAACTGGCAGAGCTTGCATCAGAGTGCAGCAGACAGAGTTGGTATCAGAGACAGAGTTTGTTTCAGAGTGCGGCTAGCAGGATTTGCTTCAGAGTGCAGCAGGCAGAACTTGCTTCAGAGTGCAGTAAGCGGGATTTGCTTCAGAGTGCAGCAAGTGGGATTTGCACTTAGAGTACCGCAGGCAGGATTTGTACTTAGAGTACAGCAGGCAGGATTTGTACTTGGAGTACAACAGGCAGAATTTGTACTTGTATGCAACCTTACACAACATAGACAGAAACAGGAAAGTTGCTTAGGCAACTCCCCAGTGGAGAGGAAGCAATAAATACATAATGCCTCTTAATCTTTGGCTGGGGAGGAAATAGCAAGTGCATGCGCTGGCCCTTTAACAGGGCGGGAGTGCGCATGCATGTGCTCTTAAAACATGACCAGAGGCCCGGCTGGAAGTGTAGCTGGGAGCATGCGGAGCATGGGGGCGAGAGAAACCAACTGGAGCGTGGGTGAGTGAGCTAACACGCCGGGAAGCCGGCATGGTGCTGACAGAAGGGAATATTATACTGCATAGGAGTCACAATAAAGCACATCACACTTTATGGATGGCAACAATTGGGGACATTATACTGTATAGATGCCACAGAGGAGACATTATGTTGTATGAGAGCCACAATAGAGGACATCATACTATATTTAGGGAAACAGTTTTATTATTGTACAGAGGCCACAAAAAAGACATATGTTTAGTACTGTGTGGGGGCATTTCTGCTGAGAGGGAGACAAAAAGAGGGACAACTCTGCTGTAATATATTTTTTCATGGATACTGTTACTGTGGGAGGAGCAAAAGGGAGGTACATTTTCTGCACAGGCCACCAGGGTGACACAATGGAATGTTTCGATTTGGAAAATCAAAAGTGAATAACTTCAGTTGGAGAGTCACTGGTGAGTCATTGAATGTATCTGTATACTTACATTATACACTACTGTATATATTATCTACAGAGCTCCTGTGTATAACTGTCATTGTTTTAATGTTAGTGTTAATGCTTATGTTTTTGTGAATAATCAGTATGGTAGAAATCATTGATTGCTATGTGGTTTTATTATGTGGCCTGGTCATGGAGTAGCGGTATTTGGTTGTTGTATATGGTATTACTGGTGTATTGTTATATTAGATTTTGCTTAATGGATTAGTATAGTATGCTGTATATGAGTGTAGGGAGGAGGACCCCATAGGTTGTCTGGACCGGAACCAAGGGAACCGCCATTTGGGTTCCTAGGGAAACAGTACCCTGGGAACAAAGGAGGAGAGCAGATGACTGAGCGTGACTGGGCAGCAAGAGGAGGGGCGAGTATAAAAGGAGCAGGGGGCGCACAGGGGAGACAGTTGGTGGCACGTCAGACACTGAACAAGAGGCTGTAGGACTGTGAGAGAGCTAGAGCGGCTGATGGTGACCAGAGGGGAGAACGGCAGCAGAGAGGAGGTACCAAACTTACCGACCAGAGACTGTCACCCCCCGCCAAGTCGGGGACACGACCTGCCCACGGTCGTCCGCAGCCGGTACCACTGTGCTCCAGCCCGTTGTTGCCTCTCCGCTGTCTCCCGTGGCCACCGCCGCTTCAATCCTGCCCACATTGGCGGCCTGCCCGCTGCTGCCCCACTAGAGACCACAGTTGCGGCCTGTTCATCACCGCCCAGGGCTGCCATTACCCCGCTACAGTTGGGGCCTGCTCCTCGCCTACGGAGAGACTCTTTGCACAGGCCCAGTTCGTGCGCGTGGCCTACCAACCACCACTCTTCCAGACTACGTCACTACCCTGCTTGGGGGGACTCGAGCCCCCGTGGACTCGCTAACGAACAGGACCCTGCTGTGGCTACATTGGGTTACCACATAGAAAGACTCCCTTAGGTCCTGTTGTGCACAAACTTCTCTTGGGTGCTGGACAACTGAAGACTACGACAGTTCCTCAACAGCTGGGCACAGCGGCTGCGATGTCAAAGCAGCCACATCAGCAACATCAAAGCAGCCACACCAGCGACACCGAGGGACGTCAGGAAGGATAAGTTGACGTTAGGAAATAAGGACCCGTAGTTGGCTATTTCATGGACCCATAATAGCTGGCCTTGCTGAGTCAGTCACATTCTCGTTAAAGAAAAGTGCTGTTATTGTTGTTGAGTCCCTGCGAGGACAATTAGTGTTACCCCTTTTTGGTTGCTCAGTATAGCCCTTGCGGCTCCAGTTCATAAACGTTATTTTCCAAAACAACACTCAGTCTCGTGTCTCGTCACTGCATCCTGCAAACCTGCTGTTACCTACATTAAGATGCCATATTCTCTCTGCTATCAATAAGGAGAAGATTTATTATTTTCATTAGAGGTTAAATACTTGAAAATGTAACCCCTCCCTATTCTGTGACATGCTATTACACAGTGACTAATCCCATAGTAAGTTTTTGAAAAAAACACACAGCAAGATTAAAATCCTTTATTTGAAATAAACAAAACACCCTGTTTTACACATTTATTTAAAAAATAAAAAAGTTGTACTCACTTTTGTGCCTAATCCATTGAAGCCCATGTTCCCCGCAAAAAATAATTAAATTAAATAATAAACAACCATATCACTCTCCTGTTGGATGTGACAATAATACTTCAATGCCCATGTCCCCTGTAAAAAACAAAAATAATAAACAATCATATCCCTCAACTGTACGATGTGAAGATAATCCATGCTGTCCAACGCCACAATCCATTTCTTCGACATCTGGTTTAGAATTTGAAAGGTGGCATGATGCTACTGTCCATGCTGAAAGCCAGGACACAATGACGTTCTGCAATCACAGCTTCAGTGACGAGCAGTGATGTCATAGAGGTTACCGAAGCTGCGTTTCCAAGCACAGTTCACTTTGAGCTGGGACCATGACCAGTGATGACCTCAATAACCTCACCATTAGTACCATGAAAATCTTCTCATTTTTGGTGTATGGGATTACAATGCAGGAAATTATTAATATCCCTCATTGTGTCCAAATACATAAACAGAGTCCCCCCTTGTGGTGCAATAGACTAATAATGTCACTCATTCTGCCCCTATACAGTTTTAATATCCCCATATCTAGCCACCATACTGTAATAATGCTTCCTAATCTGACACCAATACATAATGTCCCTCATTCTGGAAAACATGCAGTGTAATGTCCCCATTATGGCCCTCATAATGTATAATTTCTCCCTCTTTGTTGGGAACCATCCAGTAAAATTTCCATCAATGTGTACTCCATACAGTCAAATATCTCTAATTGTGTTTCCTTTATATAGTATAACTAGCTGAAGAGCCCGGCGCTGCCCGGGCATAGTAACTAACTGTGGTTAGTTATAGCAAATTATAATTATCCTCCATCCCATAGTCCCTTGCCCATATACCTATCATACATACCCAAGATCCCATAGGCCCGTGCCCATACACCCATCATTCGTATCCTTCATCCCATAGTCGAGTGCCCATATACCCATCACACATCCTCCATCCCATAGTCCCATGCCCATATACCCATCACACATCCTCCATCCCATAGTCCCATGCCCATATACCCATCATACATATCCGCCATCCCATAGTCCTGTGCCCATATACACGTCATACATATCCTCCATCCCATAGTCCAGTGCTCATATACCCATCACACATCCTCCATCCCATAGTCCCGTGCCCATATACCCGTCATACATATCCTCCATCCCATAGTCCCGTGCCCATATACCCGTCATACATATCCTCCATCCCATAGTCCCGTGCCCATATACCCATCACACATCCTCCATCCCATAGTCAACCATTATGACATCATAATGAGCGTTGGGGCTTGCAACCTATGATGACATCAGCATCGCCATGGCAACCATTATGACATCATAATGAGGGGCGGGGCTTGATACACACACACACTTTCCCCATTATGTAGAAAGGGGCAAAATTGTTTGGTGAATTGGAATGCACAGGGTTAAAATTTCGCCTCACAACATAGCCTAGGACACTCTCGGGGTCCAGACGTGTGACTGTGCCAAATTTTGTGGCTGTGCGGATGCCAATCCCGGACATACACACACACATAAATACATACACACATACATACACACCCACATTGAGCTTTATATATTAGATATCCTCTATTGTGGCTCCTATACAACATAATGACCCCCTCTGTGGCACCCATGCAGTATAATGTCCCTAATTGTGACTCTTATGCAGTATAATAATTCCTTCTGTGGCCCCATATAGTAAAACATTTTATATTGTGTCCCCCTTTCAGTATAATGTACCCCTCTGTGGCCTCCATACAGTATAATGTCCCCCTCTGTTATCCTCTTTACAAGGCAGTTAAAAACAAATAATCATTCTGCTCACATGTCCCGCCTCCCACGAGCAACAGCTCTTTCTTTCTTCTCCATCTTGGTGCAAGCGGTGCAAAGCAGTGTCATTACTGTATCAACTGCAATGCCCTGATATCACCTGCTGCTGCTGGCCTTTGACAGACCAGTGTCATGCACAGATATTATAGGGAAAGGCCAGTAAAAACCTGTGTACACAATTTACAGCTAATTGCTTTCTAGCGCTATGTTTTTCTACATGGTTGAAGATTACGTCTCCACGTACTAATTGATGGGTCTGCCCCATTTAATTTCTGATTCTCCAAATTGGACTCATGGTCTGAGCTTGCCCTTTATGACTGCGAGGTGCTGGTCTGCCGTGCACCTAGTGTACTGTCAGAATGTGTGTTTAGCACTGCTAAGGATATGATCACAGACAGTCACATCCGCCTGTCAACAGCCAACATGCAGAAGCTAATATTAAAATGAAGCAGGCGTGGTTCCCACAGGACTTGTATCCCATACCTTTGGATGACTGGACAACTATACTAGCCACACCCAGTCGTTGTTGAACTCTGTTTGCTATTTGTTTAATTTTGGGGCTTCCCGAAATAAAAAAACTAATCCTTCATCTCTCCCACCTTCACCGTCACGTCCACCTCCACTTACTTAGAATCATAGAATCATAGAATCGTAGAGTTGGAAGGGACCTCCTGGGCCATCTGGTCCAACCCCCTGCTCAAAGCAGGATTCGCTAAATCATCCCAGTCAGATGTCTGTCCAGTCTCTGTTTGAAGACTTCCATTGAAGGAGAACTCACCACTTCTCGTGGCAGCTTGTTCCACTCATTAATCACTCTAACTGTCAAAAGGTTTTTTCTAAAATCTAATCTGTGTCTCCTCCCATTCAGTTTCATCCCATTGCTTCTAGCTATCCCTCCTATCCCTCCTAGCTTTGTGTCATCAGCAAATTTAATCAGTTTACCCTCAATTAGAGTTGAGCGACTTTTGGTTTTTTAGGGTCGCGTTTCGTTTCGTGAAACCCGACTTTTCCAAAAGTCGGGTCGAGCAAGATCGTCCGATTATAGGGAAAAGTCGGGGTCGTCCCGAAACACGAAACCCAATGTAAGTCAATGGGGAATAAAAGTCGGCAGTGAGAGGAGGACAGGAAACACACCTACAGTGCCCATTTGAATGCCAAAAGCATCAATTCTTCTTTCTTAAGCTTGTCAACCTTAATTAACTTCATAATACAAGTTACGCACTGAAAAATGGGGGTTATTTGGCTACAAACTGTGGGGGGGGAGGGCTGGCTCCAGGTTTTCATGTGCCCTGGGCGAAAGAGCGCCCCTTTAACACATACCACAACTCATCATGCTCAGATACGGCAGAGAAATAGCGGTATAGTCCAATGAAAAATACCTCACTTTTTACATCTCATGACGAGGCCCATCTATTTCTCCATACAGAATCATTGGTCCCATATAATGTTTGAAACAGTATATGATGAGCTCCACATAATGCTACAGTATATGTTGGTCCCCATGGATGAAGCTCCACTGTCTTATGGGCCCAAATAATGCTCCAAACCTAATGGGCCCCATTTCTAATGCTCCAGTGTATAATGGGCCCTGTAAATGCTGCTCCAGTGTCTGATGTCCACCTTTGGAATGTTCCAGTGTATGGTGGGCCCCATCTATCATTCTCCAGAGTATAGTGCTCCCTAAAAATTGCTGTCCCAACATTGAAAACAATCAAATAAGTCTCCTCGCTAGGGAATCCCTGTACTTGTCTGGACAGGTGCTGTAGCTTGCTTAACAGCTCGCCAGCCGTTCTCACGCCCAGTATGGATTACACGTGATTGCACAAAGGTGAGAAAGGGTACCGTATCCCCAGATAACATGTATGGATAGCGTACACATTCAAAATATATGTCTCAGGAGGCAGGCTCAGACGGTGTTAGGCCCAGTATGGATTGCACGTGATTGCACAAAGGTTAGAAAGGGTACCGTATCACCGGATAACATGTATGGATAGCGTACACATTCAAAATATATGTCTATACAGCATGAGGCAGGCTCAGACGGTGTTAGGCCCAGTATGGATTGCACGTGATTGCACAAAGGTTAGAAAGGGTACCGTATCCCCAGATAACATGTATGGATAGCGTACACATTCAAAATATATGTCTCAGGAGGCAGGCTCAGACGGTGTTAGGCCCAGTATGGATTGCACGTGATTGCACAAAGGTTAGAAAGGGTACCGTATCCCCGGATAACATGTATGGATAGCGTACACATTCAAAATATATGTCTATACAGCATGAGGCAGGCTCAGACGGTGTTAGGCCCAGTATGGATTGCACGTGATTGCACAAAGGTTAGAAAGGGTACCGTATCCCTGAATAACATGTATGGATAGCGTACACATTCAAAATATATGTCTCAGGAGGCAGGCTCATACGGTGTTAGGCCCAGTATGGATTGCACGTGATTGCACAAAGGTTAGAAAGGGTACCGTATCACCGGATAACATGTATGGATAGCGTACACATTCAAAATATATGTCTATACAGCATGAGGCAGGCTCAGACGGTGTTAGGCCCAGTATGGATTGCACGTGATTGCACAAAGGTTAGAAAGGGTACCGTATCCCCGGATAACATGTATGGATAGCGTACACATTCAAAATATATGTCTATACAGCATGAGGCAGGCTCAGACGGTGTTAGGCCCAGTATGGATTGCACGTGATTGCACAAAGGTTAGAAAGGGTACCGTATCCCCGGATAACATGTATGGATAGCGTACACATTCAAAATATATGTCTATACAGCATGAGGCAGGCTCAGACGGTGTTAGGCCCAGTATGGATTGCACGTGATTGCACAAAGGTTAGAAAGGGTATCGTATCACCGGATAACATGTATGGATAGCGTACACATTCAAAATATATGTCTATACAGCATGAGGCAGGCTCAGACGGTGTTAGGCCCAGTATGGATTGCACGTGATTGCACAAAGGTTAGAAAGGGTACCGTATCACCGGATAACATGTATGGATAGCGTACACATTCAAAATATATGTCTATACAGCATGAGGCAGGCTCAGATGGTGTTAGGCCCAGTATGGATTGCACGTGATTGCACAAAGGTGAGAAAGGGTACCGTATCCCTGGATAACATGTATGGAAAGCGTACACATTCAAATTATATGTCTATACAGCATGAGGCAGGCTCAGACGGTGTTAGGCCCAGTATGGATTGCACGTGATTGCACAAAGGTTAGAAAGGGTACCGTATCACCGGATAACATGTATGGATAGCGTACACATTCAAAATATATGTCTATACATCAGGAGGCAGGCTCAGACGGTGTCAGGCACAGTATGGATTTGACGGCCCAGATTACACAGCGGAGGAGCAGGGAGAGGTAAAGATTGCAAATGCTGGGGCCCTGCCCAAGCAAGGGGGGCCCACTCGTGGGCGTCGGTACTGGCACTGGGCCCCTCATAGTACAGCGGTGTGTCTGACGGCGGGTGTGCACCACCACCGTCAGAGACACTTGATTGCACTATGAGGGACCCTGTGCCAGTGCCCGCGCCCAAGAATCGGCCTACCCACCTGTCCAGGGCAACGGCACTCGCGCGGTGTCGTGCGCTAGGTGGTTACCCCGGCCATGGGGGGGAGGCAGCACAGTTAGGGAGTTTTAGAAAGTGGCATATGTTGATGTTGGACATTCAGCTGATGCAAAAGGCGAAATAGGTGAAGTACCAGGAAGAGGTGGACCAAAGCAAGCCATTTTTCTGTCACCCTATGTGTCATCAGGGGAAGGTTGGCCAAAATCCTTGGAAACCCATGCGTGGTTCATTTTAATGAAGGTTAGATCATCCACATTTTGGGTTGACAGACGGGTCCTTTTTTATGTCAGGATTGATCCAGCTGCACTGAAGACTCTTTCCGATAGCACACTTGCAGCTGGGCAAGCGAGCTCCTGTAAGGCATAATGGGCCAATTCAGGCCAGGTGTCCAGTTTAGCGGCCCAATAGTCAAAGGGGAATGACCTGTGTGGGAGAACATCGATATGGGAGGAAAAGTAGTTTGGAACCATAGTTGACAACTGCTGTCTCCTGTCACTTTCCATCGATGCAGTATTACCAGTTGTGTGAGCGGTATTTGAAAAATCAGTCCACAACATTGTCATGAAACCCCTGTCTCCAACGCCACTTCTGCTGTGTGCACCACGAACACCTCTGCCAAGCTGCCCCCGGCCCGTACGGCTCGTGTGAGAACCATCACCGCTGCTGTGTGCTGGGAATGCCTCAAGCAACCGATTTACCAGAGTTGCTTGTTTATTAGCCAATATTAGGTCAAGGTTCTCCTGTGGCATGATGTTTTGTAATTTGCCTTTATAGCGTGGATCCAGGATGCTGGCCAACCAGTAGTCGTCATCGTTCATCATTTTGGCAATGCGGGGGTCCCTTTCTAGGATCCGCAAGGCATAATCTGACATGTGGGCCAATGTTCCCGGTGTCAATGATGCACTGCGAGTGCTGGGTGGAGGAGCACTTTCTGGCAAATCCACATCCCTCCAGTCACGCACAAACCCTGTACCAGACCTTGCCACGCCAACATTTTCACTTGCCCCACGAGATGCATCCTCCTCCCCTAAGTAATCATCCCCATCATCATCCTCCTCCTCCTCTTCTTCCTCCACCTCATCCAGGAGAGGTCCCTGAGCAGACAATGGCTGAATGTCATCAAGGATTCCCTCCTCCTCTTCCTCCTCATCAACATTGGCTGCAGACGCCTGCTCCTTAAGGTGCGTCAAAGTTTGCATGAGCAGACGCATAAGTGGGATGCTCATGCTTAGGATGGCGTCGTCTGCGCTTATCAGCCGTGTGCATTCCTCAAAACACTGAAGGACTTTACAAAGGTCTTTCAGCTTCGACCACTGCACACCTGTCAACTCCATGTCTGCTCTCAAAGTGCCTGGCCGTGTATCCTCCCACAAATGCATAATGGCCTGCCTCTGCTCGCACAGCCGCTCCACCATGTGCAGGGTGGAGTTCCACCTTGTTGCAATGTCGATAATGAGGCGGTGGTTGGGAAGGTGGAGCAATCGATGCAGCTTCTGGATACGAACGGAGTGTACAGGCGACTGGCGGATGCGCGCGCACAGTCTTCGCACCTTATGGAGTAGGGCTGTTAACTCCGGATAATTTTTGAGGAAGCACTGCACCACCAGGTTCAAGGTGTGAGCCAAGCAAGGTATGTGGCTGAGTTTTGAAAGGGCTATGGCTGCCACAAAATCACTAACTACCTTGCCTGCCTCAAGATGTACACTGCCCAGCCATGACTCAGTTTGTCGCTTCAAGTACTCGGCCAGCACCTCGGCGGTGTGTCTGTCACCCAAACACATCATCTGCAACACAGCCTGCTGACGCTTTCCACTAGCTGCTCGATAGGGGGACACATCGTGTGCAACAGTGGCAGCTGCAGATGGAGTGCTCGTACGACTGCGCTCTGTGGACGAGCTTTCGCTTCTGGAGGAGGAGGAGGGTCGAACGCCTACAGCCAACTGTTTCCTATACCGTGGGCTAGGCAGCACTGTCCCACCACCACTGTCCCCTGTGGACCCTGCATCCACCACATTAACCCAGTGCGCAGTGATGGACACGTAACGGCCCTGGCCATGCCGACTGGACCATGCATCAGTTGTGAGGTGCACCTTTCCGCTCACTGACTGCTTGAGTGCATGGACAATGCGGTCTTTCACATGATGGTGGAGGGCTGGGATGGCTTTGCGAGAGAAGAAGTGGCGACTGGGTAGGTCATAGCGTGGTACTGCATAGGCCATGAGTTCGCGGAAAGCTGTGCTTTCCACCAACCGAAAGGGCATCATCTCAAACGAGATTAGTTTGGCAATGTGGGCGTTCAAACCCAGTGTACGCGGATGAGAGACTGAGTACTTTCTTGACCTACTCATAGTGTCTGGTAGGGTGAGCTGGACTTGAGAGCTGCATATGGTGGAAGTAGCGGTGGACAGGGCGGACTGAGAGAGGGTTGATGATGGTGATGGAGTTGGTGTTCTTTCTGATGGCCTAGAATCAGTCTTTCGTTGATATAACAGTGGGATTCCCTGACTGCTGTGGTCTTGCAACGACACCTCAACATTTGCTGCTGTGCTAACCGGTGGGCTTACAGTGGGGGAAACAATGTAGCGTTGCTGACTACCTTCGTTGTGATCAGTTGCACATGTGGCACTTGAGGTTTGGTGTTGTGTCCATGCTTGCAAGTGCATGCTGGTTAAATGTCTAAGCATGCAACTGGTATTCAAATTTTTCAGATTTTTCCCTCGGCTAAAGGTCTTTGCGCACTTCTTACAGATAACCTTGGCCTGATCATGAGGATTTTGTTCAAAAAACTGCCACACTGCACTCTTCCTACTTTGGCAGACATTTTGCGGCCTAGCACGCTGTGATCTTTTGACCCTCTGGACAAGCTGTCCAGTAACTCTTTTGATGTTTGGAACCTGTCTTTGGAGTGCTCCGGGCCTGCCAGATAACAGCTGTTGCGATGTCGATGTCTGCTGTGGATGCTCCTCATCTGAGCTATTGGAAGCAGCACCCTCTTCCCCCAATGGATGCCAATCTGGGTCAACAACTGGGTCATCCATCACCTCCTCTTCTATGTCATGTGCACCTTCCTCTGTGTCACCGTGTATGGTGGTATAGTGTGCGGGAAGGGGCACCTGAGTCTCATCAGGGTCAGAATCTGGCTCTGTACCCTGCGAGGACAATGTAGTGCTCTGAGTGAATGTACCAGCAGAATCATCCATCAGCGGCTGTGCATCAGTGCACTCCATGTCAGATTCATCTTGGCCTGGGTAATTCACCATTTCACTTGATAATCCAGGCATTGTATGTGAAAACAGCTCCATGGAGTAATCAGTAGTATGGCCTGCGTCATCCTTCAATCTTGGTTGGGGTGAAGGACATAAGGAAAGGTGTGGTTCATGAACATGAGCCTCCAATGACGACTCAGTGCTTTTACTTTTTACAACTGAAGAAGAGGAGGCGATAGAGCTGGAGGCTGAGTCAGCAATGTAAGACAAAACTTTTTCCTGATGCTCTGGCTTTAAAAGCGGTTTGCCAACTCCTAGAAAACTAAGCGTTCGAGGCCTTATGTAGCCAGACGATGACGCAGAGTCAGCACCTCCTGCATTCGGTCCTATTTTGCTCTTGCCACTACCATCAGATCCACCACCAACACCATCATTACCAGCTGCCAACCCCCGCCCAATTCCACGGCCTCTTCCACCAGCCTTCCTCATTTTTGGTAGAAATGTAGACAAAATCCAACAAACTATATAGTAATGTAAAACAAGGTACAAGGTGTCTATAGGACAGGGGAGATTTTGAATATCTGCACACACTTTTGGACACTGGACACTTTTGGATTGTGTGAGGCCCACTGATATCTGAGCGCTATGTGACAGGCTCGATGGCACTGCTGTGACAAAAGTGGCTAGAGGATAAGGGAGATTTTGAATATCTGCACACACTTTTGGACACTGGACACTTTTGGATTGTGCGAGGCCCACTGATATCTCAGCGCTATGTGACAGGCTCGATGGCACTGCTGTGACAAAAGTGACTAGAGGATAAGGGAGATTTTGAATATCTGCACACACTTTTGGACACTGGACACTTTTGGATTGTGTGAGGCCCACTGATATCTCAGCGCTATGTGACAGGCTCGATGGCACTGCTGTGACAAAAGTGACTAGAGGATAAGGGAGATTTTGAAAATCTGCACACACTTTTGGACACTGGACACTTTTGGATTGTGTGAGGCCCACTGATATCTGAGCGCTATGTGACAGGCTCGATGGCACTGCTGTGACAAAAGTGACTAGAGGATAAGGGAGATTTTGAATATCTGCACACACTTTTGGACACTGGACACTTTTGGATTGTGTGAGGCCCACTGATATCTCAGCGCTATGTGACAGGCTCGATGGCACTGCTGTGACAAAAGTGACTAGAGGATAAGGGAGATTTTGAATATCTGCACACACTTTTGGACACTGGACACTTTTGGATTGTGTGAGGCCCACTGATATCTCAGCGCTATGTGACAGGCTCGATGGCACTGCTGTGACAAAAGTGACTAGAGGATAAGGGAGATTTTGAATATCTGCACACACTTTTGGACAGTGGACACTTTTGGATTGTGTGAGGCCCACTGTTATCTCAGCGCTATGTGCCAGGCTCGATGGCACTGCTGTGACCTAAGTGACTAGAGGATAAGGGAGATTTTGAATATCTGCACACACTTTTGGACACTGGACACTTTTGGATTGTGTGAGGCCCACTGATATCTCAGCGCTATGTGACAGGCTCGATGGCACTGCTGTGACAAAAGTGACTAGAGGATAAGGGAGATTTTGAATATCTGCACATACTTTTGGACACTGGACACTTTTGGATTGTGTGAGGCCCAATGAATATCTGAGCGCTATGTGACAGGCTCGATGGCACAGCTGTGACCAAAGTGACTAGAGGATAAGGGAGATTGGATTGCTTTTAAAAAAACAGCTTGCGGAGCAGTGGGTAAACAGCAATGCCAGCCTGTCAGGAAGCCTTAAAAGGCAGCCCAACAACCAACACCACTGATACACCACTATATAGCCTCCCTTTGCACTGCACACACAGTGACTGGTGTGTTTTGCAGGCCAAATTGCTATCAGCAGCAGAAGCAGTTTTTTTTTCTTCTCAGCAGGACAAAAAAAAAATTGGGATTGCTTAAGCAGTTTGAGGCCCAATGAATATCTGAGCGCTATGTGACAGGCTCGATGGCGCAGCTGTGACCAAAGTGACTAGAGGATAAGGGAGATTGGATTGCTTTTAAAAAAGCAGTTTGCGGAGCAGTGGGTAAACAGCAATGCCAGCCTGTCAGGAAGCCTTAGAAGGCAGCCCAACAACCAACACCACTGATACACCACTATATAGCCTCCCCTTGCACTGCACACACAGTGACTGGTGTGTTGTGCAGGCCAAATCGCTAGCAGCAGAAGCAGTTTTTTTGTCTTCTTCCCTGCCTAACGCTCTCCCTACAGAATCAGCAGCAACCTCTCCCTATGCTAAGATCGGCAGAAGTAAGATGGCGGTCGGCGTGCACGCCCTTTTATACCCCCTGTGACGCCCACCAAAGCAAGCCAATCACTTGCATGCCCTTCTGAAAGATGGTGGTGACCCGTGCCTATGTCATCACGTTGCCCACAGTGTCCGTGGATCCTGATTGGCTGAAAAAGAGCGCAAAACAAACTTTTGAAACGCGACTTTGGCGCGTAAGTCGCTGACCTCGTGGCCGACCTCATCCTAGGGTCGGGTTTCGTTTCATGAAACCCGACTTTGCCAAAAGTCGGCGACTTTTGAATTTTTTTGACCCGTATCGCTCAACTCTACCCTCAATTCCTTCATCTAAATCGTTGATAAAGATGTTGAACAATACAGGGCCGAGGACAGAGCCCTGTGGTACCCCACTTGAGACATTCTTCCAACTGGATGTGCAGCCATTTACGACCACTCTTTGGGTCCGATCACTAAGCCAGTTATGAATCCACCTAACAGTTGCCTTGTCCATTCCATACTTAGTCATTTTTTCAATAAGGATTGTATGAGATACTTTGTCAAATGCTTTGCTGAAGTCAAGATATACTATATCTACAGCATTTCCTTGATCCACCCAATCAGTGATTCCGTCATAGAAGGAAATTACGTTAGTCTGACATGACTTATTAGTTACAAACCCATGCTGACTCTGTTTAATCACTTCATTCTTATCCAGGTACTGACATACATGTTGTTTAATAATTTGTTCTAAGATCTTTCCTGGTATAGAAGTCAGACTCACCGGCCTATAGTTGCCTGGGTCCACCTTCTTCCCCTTTTTGAAGATAGGAACAACATTTGCTCTTCTCCAGTCTTCTGGGACTTCTCCTGTTCTCCAAGAATTTTCAAAGATTATGGAGAGGGGTTCAAAAATTTCTTCTGCTATCTCCTTCAGTACTCTGGGGTGTAATTCATCTGGACCTGGAGACTTGAATTCATTTAGGTTAGCTAAGTGTTTCCTCACTATATTTCTGTTTATAGATATCCTGGATTCTTCTATTCCCTTAATAGGACAGTGAAGAACAGTTGATGTTACATTTCCTTTCTGAGAGAAAACAGATGCAAAATAGGAATTTAAAAGTTCGGCCTTCTCAACATCCTGTCTTACCATTTCATCATTTTCATCCTGTAAAAATCCTATAGCATCTTTGACTTTTCTTTTACTTTTGACATATCCCCAAAATCCTTTATTATTGCTTTTGACATCTCTTGCAAGCCTCAATTCATTGTCAGCTTTAGTAACCTGATTTGTGCCCTGCAGGTTCTGCAGACAGCATTATATTCTTCTTTAGATATGCCTCCCTCTTTCCATTTTATAAACATTTTTTTCTTCCTTTTTAGCATGTGCTTAAGTTCTGTGTTCATCCATCCTGGCTTCCTTAAATGCTTCCTATTCTTCCCTCTTTTCGGAATTGTTAACAAATGTGCTTTGAGAATTTCATTTTTCAAGATTTCCCATCCTTCCTGGACATTTTTGTCTTTAAGGATATCCAGCCATTGGATCACTCCAATTCTCTTTCTCCCCTACCTTTTGGAAGATAAAGTTGTCAGCAAGAGAGGATAAGAATTTCCTTGACCTGTTAGTTTTGCCTGAGAGAGATTCCCAACAAATGTCTGGATAGTTGAAATCTCCCATGACAACTATGTCATATTTTTTGGAGAACTTGGCCATTTGATGCATAAAGAGTTCATCCATATCTTCAGCTTGCACAGGCGGCCTGTAGTAAATGCCTACAATGGTGTCCTTTCCATTGTTCTGTCCTTGTATTCTTACCCAAACAGTTTCCACAGAACTCACAGTCTCTGAAGCTTCAATCTCTGTGCAGATATACACGTTTCTAACATACAATGCGACACCTCCTCCTCGTTTATCAAGTCTGTTTCTTGCAAATAAGTTGTATCCTTCTAGTCTTGTATTCCAATCATGTGTATTGTCCCACCAAGTTTCAGTGATTCCAATGACATCATATTTCTTTTCCTGTGTTAGTAGTTCCAATTCTCCTTGTTTGTTGCCCATGCTTTGTGCATTAGTATAGAAACATTTTAGTTTGTGATTGGTTTCTCTTTCTCCAATATTTGTATTAATTAGATTCTTTTGCCTTTGTTCTTCCTTTCCACTTCTAATAGCAGAGTTCTCAATAGCATTTGTCAGGTGTATGGCTATTTTTGGTCTTTTGCTTCCCTTCCCATGTTGTTCTAGTTTAAAGCTCTCCTTACAAGTGTAGCAAGGCGACTTCCAAATACATGTTTTCCAGTCTTCGTAAGGTGCACCCCATCTCTAGCAAGTAGTCCATCGTAAAGGTAATTCACTCCGTGATCCATAAATCCAAATCGTTGCTGACGGCACCATCGACGTAGCCAGTTGTTCACCTGCAGAATCTTATTCCACCTCCTTGTTCCATGGCCATCCACTGGGAGGATGGAAGAGAAGACCACCTGCGCACCCAGTTCTTTCACTTTCTTGCCTAAGTCTTCAAAGTCTCTGCAGATGGTTTCCAGGTCGTTTCTTGCGGTGTCATTTGTCCCCACATGTAGTAGTAGGAATGGGTAGTCATCTGTAGGTCCGAAGAGTCCTGATATCCTGTCAGACACATCTTTAATTTTTGCACCTGGAAGACAGCACATTTCTCTTGAAGTTATATCCGGTCTGCAGATAGCGGCCTCTGTTCCTCTCAACAGGGAATCCCCCATGACCACCACTCTCCGTTTCTTCTTCACAACGTTTCTTTCTTTCTTTCTTTCTCCATCCAGGAGGACTCTGAAGGCGTACAAGGTTGCTGTTTGTGGGCAAAGTCTTATCCTGATGTATTTCTTCATCGTTTTCCTGCGTGAGAGCCTGGTACTGGTTCCTGAGAAGTATGGGTGCTGACTGCCTCCTGATCCTCCTGCTTCTCTGGGTCACATGTTTCCATTCCTCTGTTTCTTCAGGTGCACTTCGAATTTCTTCTCTTTCTGTAACATGAAGAGATAATTCTGCTCTGTCTAAGAACTCTTCACCTTCCTTAATGATCTTCAACGTAGCTAACCTCTCTTTGAGATTTTGCAACTTTTCCTCCAACAAGGACACAAGCTTGCATTTGTGGCATGTGAAGTTTGGCTTTTCCACTGGTAAGTCTGTGAACATGTAGCAAGAAGTGCAGCTCACCAAATGGCTCCTGGCCTCTTCCATATTGAGATTTCTTAAAAACGATGAAAGATGAGGCAAAATATCGGCGCACGGTTTTCCGATTTCCTCTTTTCAGCTGCAACGGCCAAAGCCCAGTGATCTTTGAGCTCACGGAGACTCTTCACTTATCCCAGAAGGCACTGGGAATATGCAAATGATCTCCTCAAGACTCTTCCCCTGGTTTTTTACTTCACATCCTCCTCCACGAGGATCTCTGCCTCCTGGTTCTAGATTGTCATTATTTATTTTTTTAAATTCTATGTTCCTTTAGATCAGTTCCAATAAAAAAATCAAGTAAAGCCCCCCCCCAAAAAAAAACACAAAAACAATGTTGGATTACTCCTCTTTTGCCTTTTCCATCTACACCACCATGTCCACCTCCTCCACTTGAACCTCCGCCTCCTGGTTCTAGATTATTATTATTTTTTAATTCTGTGATCTTTTAAGTCAGTTCCCTTAAGAAAACAAAAACACAATATGTTAGATGGCATTCAATGTTGAACACATTAAAATTCCTGTATGAGATTTCTTCAAACTAAACGCTGCTCGTATACCTGCTTTACAAATTGAATAACCAAAACACATGATGCTAATTGGAGTGCTCTCACCTGTGCAGCACATCTCCTCCAACTATAACCTATCCCACATTTCTTCTATGCAGCCCAAATGGCACCATTTTTTAACATTAGCTTCCTTTGTTACAAGCTTCATTAAACTTGGAGATCGATACCCTGCGTAATACAACCATAGAGATAATGAAAACAAATGGAAGTTGCAAGGCTAAGGTGATTGTGAGGTCAAGATTTGTCTTGGAAAACCCCCTGGGGAAATTAATACCGGTTTTGTATGATTTTACATTCAGCTATTTTACAGTGATTAACTTAACAGCGGTGAATGGAGAAATTGGAAGATTTTGTTATTGTTCAAGCAGTTGTGCACTTAGTTCTTATCATTGCATTTTAAGAGATGAAAACGCTTGAGTTACACCTTCCAACTGTGAACATGGCTTTATAGTCGACATTTGTAACTTTATGTGTATTTTTTTCTGCTTCCAACATCCGGTGAAATACTATATAGTATAAAAAGATAAAGAACGTCTTTTTGTTTTGAGTATGCATATATAAGTGTAATGGAAATGGATGCTGACCTTGCATGGCATATATAGATCGTTTCACCTGTATGATAAATATCAATCTTTCAAGCTAGCTGTAAAGAAGCACTCCAATTACATTTTTATTATCTTAATATATTGAAATCATCATATTATACTCGTATAGTACTAATTTTTCTCTTTTCTTTTCTCTTATGATTAAAAAAACACTAGCTGAATGCTTCTAAGCTCTATGTAGGAACAGAAAGTCTATTTTCACTGCATGAGTTATCATTAGAACTACAATTGTACATTACTGAAAAGTCCCTTGCAGGTGGAAGAGTGGCTCACTTGAGTCGGAAGTTGAAGAGAGGGTGGGACAGAGCTGCAAGAGATTTTGCAGTGATATAGAACTGTAGTTCTATTGATGACTCATACATGGAAAAGAGTGACTTTTTCTACATGGAGCTTAGTAGGATTCATCTAGGCTCTCATTTAATCACATGATGTCATAAACCCAATGAAGTGGGTAGAAAGGCAAAAAGGAGCAATTGTAAGCACACAGTGCTATACAATGTGAGGATAGCAATATATTAAGAGGATAAAAACTTTGATGGGAGGAGTGCTTCTTTAAGAGGAGTTTTCCTAGCTTCAAAAAATGTTTGCTAGCAACCTTCCTTTTCGGACATCACCATTATACCTAGTGGTTGCTTTCTACAGTCATTTATCAGAGTTGTATTTCATTGCTGCAGTGTTGTAAGCAACGAGTGATGTGGGACCACTAGTGTTCAGCTTGTCATAGAAGTGAAATTTACATTGTAGCACAGAAATCATTTCACAACCAAAGAACAAGCAAATTTTAGAGTTGCATTTAATATTGGCTGATTGGCTCAATAGCGGTAATCCCTCCGGCACTCATGTTCATATAGATTCAAGTGGTAAAACTGCATGTCCAAATGTTTAACACACAATAGATGGATATATTAGATGTCACGACAACAAATATGTAACAACATAAACATGGATCTAGCACATTTTTCACATATTTTTTGCAGTGTAACTGTCCAAGGACTCTGCATGAAAACAGCCACAATGATGCTTGCAAAAGCTAAGAACTTGTCTGTCCCGACTTTTTGATATTTGTTTAACCCAATGTGGCTTTTGACTGAAGTTGCAGGTACATTCCCCCCTCAGCACAGGAGTGGCTTAAGGTCCCGTTACATTTAGCGATGCACCAGCGATCCCGACAACGATATGACGCGGTCAGGATCGCTGGTGCATCACTAAATGGTCGCTAGTGAGCTGCCAAACAGGCAGATCTCACCAGCGATGCAGCAGCCGTCGGCGGTCGTCACTTACCTGTCAGACGCAGCGAGGGTGACGTCTTCCGCCCGCGCCTATGGAGTCGCTCATCGGCGCCAGCAGGAAGCCGACGACGAGAAATGGACCAGGACGATCTCGCACGATCAGCGATATCCAGCGGGGAGCCGGGTCGGAGGTAAGTATCACATGTAGCGAGTCGATACTGATATTGCTGTTGTGTTACAAAATCGGTGATGTTTTAGCGATCTCGCTATGTGTGAAGGGGGCTTTACTAACAACTGCAAACGTTTTTTTCCTACAACTTGTCATACAGGCGATAACTATTATTTTCAGATTCTCAACTTTAAATCGCAAGCAGGGGCAGACATACATTTTTTGCAACCCATGCAGTCACACAGAGGCCCAAGAGAAAAGTGGGCCACTTCAACTTCCAGAGCAGGTGAAATTATTCAGGTACATTATAATGGTATCATACATACCGTATATTGTTCTTGCACAAGGCTCTCCTCTGTCTGTTACTAACCTCATGTACCTTCAACAGGTCATGTTTTCAGGATTTTCTCAGTAGAAGTTGCTGTTTGTGTTCTTTCTAAAGGATATCCTGAAATCATAAACTGTTATATGTACAGATGAGCAGATCTAACAAAATTCCAATTTGGGTAATTCGCCAAATCGCTCGGATTGTACTGTAAATTTTAATTAGCAGAAAATTTATTCTCTGCAAATTTATTGTTCCGTATTATGCTCTGGGTTCTCTGGGGACACTGGAAAATAATAAAGTTTAAGATACGAAAAGATAAAAAAAACTCATACCATACCGCTCACAACTCCTATTGATTCCTGCCAGATGTCTGGTCCTGGTTTTCACCCTAGTCTTGGGCGTCCGGCTGCCAGCAGGCCCCGGGGTTAACTGTGTCCAAATCCCAGGCCAAGAGTGAACTCAGAGCTGGAGAAGCGGTGCAGCGGAGGTGCAAAGTACAGGAAAACAGACAAGAAGCAGTGGGGGTGGCAAGGAAGTTGAGCGAGGAGGCATGTTCATTTTTTTTAACCTTGTTCCATCTCTCTACTGTTCAAGCAGAGAGAATTACAAAAAATACTTATTCTCCAGAAAGCAGATGTTTGTAAAATGCAAGTGGAATTAAAATCCATTCAAATAATTTTGTTCCTCTCTAGTCTATATACGCCACGATGGGAATATTCACTACTGTCACGTCGCCGTCAGACTCGGGGCCTGCTGTCCCGACCTCGGCCACTAGGAGGCGCTGGACCATCACATCGCCATCAGACTTGAGGCCTGCTGTCCCAACCTCGGCCACCAGGAGGCCCCGGACTGTCACGTCGCCATCTGACTCGGGGCCTGCTGTTCCTACCTCGGCCACTGGGAGGCACCGTGGTTCGCCCCTGAGTGATGGCGGCAACAGAGAAGGGGCTCCTGCGCAGGCATCTGGTGGACGCAGGCTCCGCTCCTCTGTCAGTCATAAAGGGGTTGGTGCATCACCATCTGGCCTGGTCCTGGGGGTGGTCCTGATATCATCAGTCCGGGAACTTGTGAGGGATGACCTGAACCTTCAAATACCTTGGGACTGGTCTTTCAAGCCGCCGGATATATTCTTGGTTCCCCTGTGTGCTATTGTGAAATATGCTATTGTTTGACTCTGACCTCAGCCTGGATTTCTGACCCCTCTACTGCCTGATGATTTTGTACCTCTGCTATGCTCCTGGTTTGTGACCTTGGCCTTGATATTCGACTCTGCTACTGCCTGCCGTTTTTGTACCATTGCCACTCTTGTTTTTGTGACCTTGGCCTGGACTGTTTACTCTGCCACTGCCTGCCGATTCGGTACCTCCGATGCTCTCCCGATTTCTGTCTACGTTTTTGATTCCCTGCCTTTTTCCCTTGGCGACAGTCCTGCTCTGGCCCACTGCTCCTCTAGACAGCCACCCCCTGGGTCTTGCTACAATTCCAGATCCCTGTATAGGGGTTAAGGGTCTCGGGGTTTCTCGGGGTGCTGTCCCTATTGCAGTCCAGATTCGCGGACGGACGTCACATTATATCCGGACACACAAAAAAAGCTGCTTCTTGTGTATATATCCAACATATACAAAAGCAGTCTCCCTGAACTTTTTTTTTTCCCCTTCTTCTCCTGCCTGAGCTGATTGTTGGCGTAAGCACCTGTTACTTGCTTCAGTGCACAGCTTGGAGGATCACTCCCATCTTCCTGCACAAGCATGCTGCAGTCTGGAGACTTCAGGAAGAAAACTGAACATCAGAGATCCACACTCCTGGGACATCGGCCCCTGGGCGGCTCTGGCCAGGGTTGCCCAGGGGCTCAGGTACTGCCCGTAGATGCGGCCAGTTTTATTGCCCATCTCTCTTTCATTTGGTCAGAAATCTCTGTGTTTAAAAGCTTATGTGGATTGTGGATCTGAAGGAAATTTTATGGATTCTTTGGCTGCTAGGAATCTTGGTGTACCGCTGCTAAGGCTAAATGCCCCTATTAAAACCACGGCTATCAATGGCACATCTATTATTCAGGAGGGGGTTAAATTTGTTACGGCCAAAATTGCTATGTCTGTGGGAACATTACATACCGAACTTATGTCATTTTTTGTGATGGATAATTTATCTGCTGCAGTTATTTTGGGAATGCCATGGTTACGCCAGCACAATCCTGTCATTGACTGGCACCTGGGTGATGTTGTGCGTTGGAGTTCGCAGTGTCAGGATAACTGCATATCATTAGCAGTAAACCAAGTTAAGGTTAAAAACCCCCTCATACCGTGTGCTTTCAGAGACTATGAGGATGTTTTTTCTATTGTAGAATCTGAGAAGTTACCCCCACATAGAGTATGATTGCCCTATAGACCTGATTCCGGATGCCCGTCTCCCAAAAGGGAGAATATTTAATCTCTCTGGTCCAGAGCGTCAGGCCATGAATGACTATATAGCGGACAGTTTAAAAAAAGGGTTTATTAGACCATCCATTTCACCAGTTGGGGCCGGGTTCTTCTTTGTGGAGAAGAAAGATGGGGGTCTCAGACCTTGCATTGATTACCGGAAATTAAACGCGATCACTATAAAGAACCAGTATCCGCTTCCACTCATCCCTGATCTTTTTAATCAGCTAATGGGAGCCCATTGGTTTACTAAACTTGACCTCCGGGGGGCATATAATCTGGTCCGCATAAGAGAGGGGGATGAGTGGAAAACCACGTTTAATACACCCCTTGGCCACTTTGAGTACCTTGTAATGCCGTTCGGACTCAGTAACACACCTGCCGTGTTTCAAAACTTCGTTAATTATATTTTCAGAGACATTTGTGGGGTGTATGTCGTCGTGCATTTGGATGACATCCTGATTTACTCTGCTGACCCTATGACACACTCTCAACACGTCTGTTCTGTGCTGCAGAGACTGCGAGTACACTCCTTGCTTGCTAAACTAGAGAAATGTGGTTTTTTTTGCTGAGGAGGTACAGTTTTTAGGGTACATGGTCTCAGGCAAAGGGTTCTGCATGGATCCTGCCAAAATCCAACCTATTAAAGCTTGGGTACAACCCAAATCGCTAAAAGCGCTGCAGCGATTTTTAGGGTTTGCTAATTACTACCGCAAGTTCATCAGGGGTTTCTCAGAAATTGCCAAACCACTCACGGATTTGACCCGGAAAGGGGCAGACGTGGCCAATTGGAACTCTGAGGCAATTCAGGCATTTTCTACGCTAAAGGAGAGCTTTGTGGCCAACCCGGTTTTGGTTCAGCCTGATCTGGACCGCCCATTTATTGTAGAAGTAGATGCCTCTGAAGTCAGATTGAGAGCAGTGCTATTCCAAGGCACTGCATCCCTCACTCAACTTCGTCCATGTGCTTTTTTTCCAGCAAATTCTCTTCCACTGAGAAAAACTATGATATAGGTAATCGGGAACTATTGGCAATTAAATGGGCCTTCGAGGAATGGCGCCACTTCCTCGAGGACACTAAACATAAGATCACTGTAACTACTGATCACAAGAACCTGACCTACCTGGAGTCAGCTAAAAGACTAAATCCTAGACAAGCAAGGTGGGCCTTGTTCTTCTCTAGGTTTGATTTCATAATCACCTTTCGCCCTGTTACTAAAAATGTGAGGGCCAATGCCCTCTCTCGCAGTTTTTGCCCCTCACAAGCCGAGGACTGTGAACCGGTCCCAATATTGGCCAATGGGATCATTGTGTCGGCAGTGTCTTTGGACCTTCTGGAGGAGATCCGTAGGTCCCCAGAACAAGCTCCTAACACTACCCGCCAAAAAAAATTATTCGTTCCGGCTACGTTTCGCCTACAAATTCTTAAAGAATCGCATGACTCTGTTCTGGCAGGCCATCCTGGTCTCAATAATACCACCAGACTGGTAACTAGGAATTTTTGGTGGCCGACGGTGGTTAAGGACTGTAAAGACTATGTTTTAGCGTGTGAAGTCTGTGCCCGCGCCAAGTCCCCCCATAATCGCCCTGCCGGCTGGCTCCAGTCCTTGCCCACCCCTGAGAGTCCATGGACTTCATTACGGACCTGCCATCCTCAGATGGGAAAACGTGTATCTGGGTGGTGGTGGACAGGTTCAGCAAACAGTGTCATTTTGTCCCCCTGTCGGAGTTACCTAACTCCGAAACTTTGAGTAAACTGTTCATTGTGCATGCTGTACATCTGCACGGTGCTCCAGTCAATATTGTGTACGACAGGGGTAACCAGTTCATTTCAAAGTTCTGGAGGGCGTTCTGCAAACGCATTGGTATTGAGTTGTCCTTCTCCACATCCTACCACCCCAAAACTAATGGCCAAACTGAGCATACCAACCAGGCTCTGGAGCAATACCTTCACTGTTATGTGTCAGAACATCAGTTCGATTGGGTAGAACATCTGCCATTAGCTGAGTTTGCCCTAAATAATCGGTACCAGGACTCCATTAAGACTACCCCCTTTTTCTGCAACCATGGACTGCATCCGCGCTTTGGTTCATTCTCGGCCAGGATGTCAGAGCTCCCTGGGGTAGAGAAAAATATACATCGCTTAAAAACGATTTGGTCTGAGGTAAACTCGAACTTGAAAGGGGCCCAGGTTAAACAGGCTTCGGTGGCGAACAGATGGCGATCTAAGGGGTCGCAAATGGGAGTTGGAGACAAGGTCTGGCTCTCCACCAAAAACATCAAGCTTAAAGTGCCGTCTGCCAAACTGGGTCCCAGATTTATTGGTCCATGCGAAATTATAGAGGTGATTAACCCGGTAGCCTTCCGTTTAAAACTCCCTCAGTCATTCAAATTGCCCAACGTGTTCCATAAATCTCTCCTCAAGTTGTATCGCTCCCCAATTCATCCTGTCCAGTCCCCTCCTCCTCCTGTTTCGGTCAGGGGTACCTTGGAGAATGAAGTCCAGGGTGTCCTTGACTCCCGCCTTGTGAGAGGGTCCGTACAGTATCTTGTACACTGGACGGGCTACGGCCCGGAGGAGAGGTCCTGGGTCCCCGCGGGGAACATCCATGCCAAAGCATTAATTAGGAGATTTCATCTACTTCACCCTGACAAACCGGGTTTTGAGGGTCCGGAGGCCCCTCTTAGAGGGGGTACTGTCACGTCGCCATCAGACTCGGGGCCTGCCGTCCCGGCTTCGGCCACTAGGAGGCGCCGGACCATCACATCGCCATTACACTCGGGGCCTGCTGTCCTGACCTCAGCCACCAGGAGGCCCGGACTGTCACGTCGCCGTCTGACTCGGGGCCTGCTGTTCCTACCTCGGCCACTGGGAGGCACCGTGGTTCGCCCCTGAGTGATGGCGGCGACAGAGAAGGGGCTCCTGTGCAGGCATCTGGTGGATGCAGGCTCTGCTCCTCTGTCAGTCATAAAGGGGTTGGTGCATCACCATCTGGCCTGGTCCTGGGGGTGGTCCTGATGACATCATCAGTCCGGGAACCTGTGAGGGATGACCTGATCCCTCAAATACCTTGGGACTGGTCTTGCAAGCTGCCGGATATATTCTTGGTTCCCCTGTGTGCTACTGTGTGATTTGCTATTGTTTGACTCTGACCTCAGCCTGAATTTCTGACCCCTCTACTGCCTGACGATTTTGTACCTCTGCTACGCTCCTGGTTTGTGACCTTGGCCTGGATATTCGACTCTGCTACTGCCTGCCGTTTTTGTACTGTTGCCACTTTCCCGTTTTTGTGACCTTGGCCTGGACTGTTTACTCTGCCACCGCCTGCCGATTCGGTACCTCCGATGCTCTCCCGATTTCTGTCTACGTTTTTGATTCCCTACCTTTTTCCCTTGGCGACCATCCTGCTCTGGCCCACTGCTCCTCTAGACAGCCAGCCCCTGGGCCTTGCTACAATTCCTGTATAGGGGTTAAGGGTCTCGGGGTTTCTCGGGGTGCTGTCCCTATTGCAGCCCAGATTCGCGGATGGACGTCACAACTACTAGCACATTTGTATTAAAATGTTTGCAATGGGCTCTGCAAAACTACATGCATGGACTGCAGAATAGAACTTGGTGAAATACACGGAATTAATGTTTCAGCAGTTCAAATTTCTGAAACAAACCTGCCAAGTAATAAATAAAGCATCTAGCAGGTTAAATGCACTTACATCATCTATGTTTCAAATTACTGTAATTGGTTTATCCCAGGAATAATTTTTTATCCAAAGTCCCAAAACTCATAGCTGTCTTGAACTAATTAATAGAGTTTCTCACATAAAAGTACAATTTTCAGCATTGTTTTGCTTCTACAAGTCCTCCATGGTGCTGCTGCTCATCTGGGATTCTTGAGTGGGTTTTCAAATCAGTCTCTTTCCCTCACTAGCATGTTACTACTGACTTTCCCTGTTGAAGGAACTCATCTCTAATTATAAGCTACACTGCTGCAGCTCAGATTCTTAAAGGAAATCTATCAGCAGGTTTTTGCTATGTAATCTGAGAGTAGCAAGATGTAGTAGCTGAAAAACTAACACGTTTTGCTGTTTCAAGGAAATTAGTGTTTTATCAGTAGGGGATATTGACTAGTGGACTAGATGTCACATGCCTCCTGGTCCAACCATGTTCCCATCACTGATAAGCAGCTTTCTGTTAGTATGCCTTGTAAACAGAAAGCTGACAATCATTTCTGTGGCCAGGGTTATACAGGGGTCAGCATTTGAGTTGCGTTAGATCTGCAGCTGAGAAAACATTGATACTATCACAAATACTGCACTCAGTAAACTATGTGACACATTGCTGGCATCAAGGTCTTGTCCCTACATCATGCTGCTTTCAGATTACGTAGCAAAACCTGCTGATAGATTCCCTGTAACTGATCACCAGTTAGGAAACTATTCAATCTGGCTCTTCAGCAGTGAACAGAGGGTCACTAGGAAGATAACTGGCAAAATGACTGAGCACGAGCATCCATGAATACCGTACTTTTTGCTTTGTAAGACACTTTTTTCCCCCCAAACTTGGGGGGAAAATGGGGGTGCGTCTTACAAAGCGGGCATGCCTTACCAGGTGGTGCTGTTGGTGTCTCCAGGTGTGCAACCCGGGCTCTGCTGACATTTTGCGACAGGCTAGAGCCCCGGGGCACTTTCTCGATTCCCTCTGTGTGATGGACTCTTTCAACATGCCCACCGCCAAGGGCGGCCGATGCGCTGATGGTGATCTCAGGACTGAGTTCTCGAGAGATGAGATCTCAGCGCTGAAATCTCATCTCTCAAGATCTCAGTCTCGAAATCACCATGTGCGCATGCGCCGCCCCCGGCGGCGGCCATATTGCTGAAGTTCATCACACAGAAGGAACCGTGAAAGTGCCCTGAGGCTCTGGCCTGTCGCAAAATGTTGACAGAGCCCCGGGCTGAGCACCGGAGACACCGCTGGGCACCTGGAGACACCGCTGGGCACCGAGACATCCACAGCACCGGCCAGCACTGCCGGGCACCCGGAGACACCTGGCAGCAGCACAAGCCCCCCTGGCAGCAGCACAAGACCCCCTCGTAGCAGCACAAGACACCCAGGCAGCGCGCTGCATATCGGAGCACCCCCTCATCCCTTCCTGCGGCCTGCAACAACGCACCACTCTTGCCTCCTCCAGCACCGATCCCGCTTCACCGCAGCCTCCACCCCCGTTAAGCAATAAGACGCATGGATTATAAGAAGCACCACCATTTTATTAAAAAAATATTTTTTTCCTATTTTTCTCCTCAAAATTTGGAGTGCGTCTTATAATCCAGAGCATCTTCTAAAGCGAAAAATACGGTAATTACCTCATTATGTGGACTTTCACATTGCTCTATAGCTCGAAGACAGACTGATGCTATAAAATGCACGTAACTATCATAATTTGCCTTTGGATTATTTTCTTACAGTATGAGGATGGCCTTTTTATGATCATCTACAGTAATCGAATAATAAAAATATATTCTTTCACATAAACAACTGTATACATCTTTACAGGTTAACGTTTTATTTATTTTTATGAGGTTTAATATATATATTTTATCATTCTAGGCTGTGATTGTTGTCTTATAGTTTTGATTTTACCTACAACAGCAATGTTACTGTGTCTGATATAAATGGCTTTAGCTTTTTGGTAAAAGCTCTTTTCATTTCATGGAAAGGAAGTAAAAAATCCAAAGAACATACTTACAGGCACCAGTAGAAACATTATTTCCAGATTTACAAAGATTTAAATGACACGGCAAAGTTTCCATTATGTCTAATGCAATTGTAAGCCATGCTAAGAGTACCTTTCATTTTTTACATATTTCAGATCATTTTTAGAAAACTGTCTAACAAGATCTAAGGATTAAGGACTAAGGATTCAGTTATTTCCTTCATTTCCTGTGGAGGATGAGGGCTTTATCAACAAACGAAAAGAGGTCTGGACTAGAGATGAACGAATATTTAAATATTCGGTTCAGCTCACGATTGCCGAATTTGCAATATTCGGCAATTTAATCGTTGAATATTGCTGAACATACACAGCACAAAAGCCGGTGTTTCCCAAGCTGTGTGGCAGCGTGGGAAACATTGGCACAGCGCTTCTGATCGGCGGTGAAATCATCCCTGCCAGTCAGAAGACAGCGTTAGCGCTCAGCTGTGATCGGAGATAAAAAGTTTACCTCCGGTCACTGGTGTCAGCTGATTGGATTACAGCTCCCATCATCCGACACCTGCTGCCGATAATTAAAGTGAGAGCAGGAGCGGATGGGAGTATTCATCATCCGCTCCTGCGCTGTAAATAAATAATTCAAAAAATGGCATGGAGTCCAATAGAGCAGACCTGAACCCCATTCACTTGAATGGGGGAGCCGACAATGCAGTGTTTGACACACTGTCATATGCATGACAGCGAGGCAAACACCACTTCTGATCGGAGCTGAACTTATCCCTGCCGGTCAGAGAGCCACAGTTCCAATACTGTCAAAAGACAGCGTAAGCGCTCAGCTGTGATCGTAGGTATAAAGTTAGCATCCGAGTTTGCATCCGGCCGCTAGTGTCAGTTGATGCGACTAGAGCTCCCATCAGCTGACACTTGCTGCCGCTAATAACAGCGAGAGCAGGAGCAGCGGATGGGAGTACTCATCAGCTGCTCCTGCGCTGTAAATAAATAATTTAAAAAAAAAACCTGCGTGAGTTCCCCAGTATTATTGATATTCAGCCAATGCAAAACTCACAGCTGGGCACTGCAACCCTCAACTGTCAGCTTCAGCAAGATTAGTTATCAAGAATAGAGGGGTCCCCACACTGTCTTTTTAATTATTTAAATAAATAATTTTAAAAAATGGCGTGGTGTCCCCCCATTTTTGACAACCAGCCTTGCTAAAGCAGAGAGCTGGGGACTGGTATTCTCAGGCTGGTATGGGGCCATGGATATTGCCCCCCCCAGCCTAAAAATAGCAGCCCGCAACTGCCCCGAAAAGGCACATTTATTAGATGGGCCAAATCTAGTGCTTTGCCCAGCTCTTCCCACTTGGCCTGTAGCGGTGGCAAGTGGGGTTCATATTTGTATTGTATTGTCAGGTGAAATCAAGTTCACGGATTAGTAATGGAGAGGTGTCTATAAGACACTTATCCATTGCTAACCATATAGTTGTATGGTAAAAAAGACACAGCCAGAATAAAGTCCTTTATCTGCTATATAATCATCTAATTCTCTCTGTCTGTCTGTCTGTAACGGAAATCCTGCATCGCTGATTGGTCACGCCCGGTCAGCCCACAGCCGCCCAAATTATATGCACCAATTCTGCCGCTTTGCCTGGCTCTTCCCACTTGCCCTGTAGCCTTTGTATTATTAGGTGACATCAAGTCCATGGATTAGTAATGAAGAGATGTATATAAGATACCCATCTATTACTAATCCTATAATTATATTGTAAATAAAGACACAGCCAGAATAAAGTCTTTTATTTGAAATTACACAAAACACATTTTTACTTTATTATTTTAAAATAACAAACACAATTATATTCCCCAAATGCCTAATTCCTCTGAATCCCTCATTTTCTGTAATAAAACAAAAATAAAAAACAACAATATCCCTCACCTGTCCATCTTTCTGTCCCATGCCGTAATCTGGGTCTGGGGGATAAACAGTTTTCAACCTTGATGGTGCCAAGATGTGATCATCCTGGCTGAGAATCACTGGTGAATGAGTGACCAGCAGTGACATCATCGAGGTTACTGCCGGTCACTGAGGCTGCGTTCCCAGCCTGGCTGTACTACCATGACTTCGGTGAGATCCATCCTAGCACCGTGAGAAAGTCTCATGGTGCAGAGTTCACCGCAGTGAAATTCCCACAATGAACTCGACTCTGCAACATGAGACTTGCTCTCTTCTTATTTTGTTAAGTGTTTTTTAGGCAGATTATTCTTGCAGACATGGTTGCAGATAAGAAAAAATTGTTTTTACGCATAGTACTATCACAGACACGGGTGCATGGTAGAAGATTAGCAAATTAGATTTTTATACACAGTACTATCACAGACAGTGGTGCATAACAGTAGAAAAAATTGTTTTTATGCATAGTACTATCACAGACATGGATGTACAATAATAGTTAAGCAATTTGTTATACACACTTCTCCCACAGACACAGATGCAATGTAGAAAAAATTGTTTAGGCACATTACTCCACAATCACACGTGCAGAGTAGAACAACTTGTTTTTACACAGACTATTCCCACAGACACAGATGCAGAATACAAAAAATTGCTTAGGCATACTACTCCCACACTCACTTGCAGAGTATACACTGAGAGGTTTTGGGAAAGATGGGCACATACACAAACTTAATACTGTCCCTCACTCCAGCTGCATCCTGTCCCTACACTAAGCAGAGTAAAATGGCAGCAACACTCATGATCCAGCATTTATTCAGTACTTGAAATGGCTGTGCTGGCTCCAGAAGTGCCCATAGCCTAAAAGCTTGTTGATTGGCTGCAGCCTTTCATCAAACTTTATTCGTAATCCAAACTCAAACAGTAAACCAAACTTCTGGTAGAAAGTCTGTGTTAGGAGTTCGGCACCGGACATTAAGAGTCCGGTGCCGAACTTTACAGTTTGGGCTTTTCATCACTAATAAGAGGATAAAACTTTGAAGGGAGTGCTATTGTCAGTATTCCGTGTTTTTTCTAAATCATCTTGTGAATGACTTTGCCCTTTGTCAAGATGGAGGTTGCTGTTTCTCTGTGCCCTACTTCCTGTTCATTTATATAAAACCCGGTCCAGATGCTGCCATCCTTGCTGGAGTATTTTACTTCTGCTTTCCATCAGCTGTGCTGTTTGTTTCCTCAGTGTGCTTCTACTGTGGCTCGGGACATTCTCTATTCTCTGCTTAGGAAAGCTGCACTCATCGTGCTATCATTAGGCTGTTGACTTTGGAACTTAACCCTCGGTAAGAACTGCGTTTCTGAATTGTGTGTCGCTGCAATCCTTCATCCTCCCCGGTGAGAGCTGTGGGAACTATCACCGACCTTATACTTTGATGTGAACCTGTTTCTGGACTCACTTGTGTTCACGTCGCTTCTGGGATCAACTGGTGGATCAGCTTCTGGACTTTCTTGTGTGTTTGCTGCATCTGGGATCAACCTATGAACTTGTTCTGGACTTCCCTGTGCCTTCTACATATCTGGATTTGACTCTCTCTGCATCACTAGTGTGAACTGCGCCTTGTCACCAGTGTGTTACACTCACCTTCTGATCACATTTTTGTGAGGACTCTGTAATTGCGAACTCTGCCGACTTGCTATATAGATCGAGGACTGGTCTCATTGCAGGTTATCAGTATACCATTTGGGATATTATCACTATGTAAAAATACACTGTTTGCACACAAAGAAACCTGTCTCTGTCTGTTCATTGCCCCACGCTATCAGAATCCTCAAGTTCCTACAATAGTATTACAGGATACTCGAGCCAAAAAGAGGATTCTGCTGGGGCAATGTCGGAGTCAGGGGCAGACAAAATGTTTTCTATGATTAACTCCTTGCAGCAGGAGGTGGGGGCTATACAAAATGAACTTAGAGACTTTGAGTCCCGGGTTGACCACAATGCACAGGTGTTTGGTCAGGCTCTCCAAGATCTACGTACTAGGACAGAAGTCCAGGAGGCCTTACCCACTGAGCAAACACCGTTTCCCAGTATGCCCAAATTGCCTCCATTCCGCTTTAATGGTGACCGAAGTCAATTTCGTGGGTTTGTCAATCAATGCATATTATTTTTTGATGTACATGCCTCTTACTACCGGTCTGATAGATCTAAAGTTCTATGTATTATTATGCTGTTGACGTCACGGGCTCTAGCATGGGCAAATCCTATGGTTGAAAGTCATGATATCCGTCTAAATAATTTGGGTGATTTTCTGACAGCTATGGCGCAAATGTTCGATGACCCCAACTGCCGTGCCACCGCTGAATCTGCCTTGCTTTCCTTACGCCAGGGGAAGCATGCAGTCATAGAATATGTTACCGAATTTAAGAGGTTAGTGGTGGATACCAACTGGGAAAACAATGCTTTATTGCCAATTTTTAGGAAAGGTCTGTCCAGTGCAATTAAGGATGAGCTAGCTCGTTCAGAGTCTCCACAGGAGTTTGAGCTGTTTTTACAACACTGTGTGCGAAATGATATTCGCCTAACTGAACGCAGACAAGAAAAATGGGCAGCTTTAAATCGTATCGCTAATTTTGCTCTTCCATCTAGGGAAACTACAGGCAAAAACCCACGGGAGGCCGAGGAGGTGCCCATGCAAGTGGATTCGCTACATAGACATGAGAATAATGAACGCCGGGAATACCGTTTCCGTGACGTTTATGTTTTTATTGTGGCCAATCAGACCATTTCCTCATTAATTGTCCTAAATTTCCCAGGCGACCTAACAAGGTGCTGGTGGCAGTAGGGCATTATGACCATACTGACCCTGAGTCTGAGGTTTCGGAGGACAGCTAACATCTAGACGCTGTGTTTCCCCCAACGTTGTTGTCGACCTCCCCCAAGGATCAAGGGGAGAAATATTCACATTGTTCTCTTCTTATTCAGATTCTGTGGGAAGGTCAGTGGATAGCAAGTTCGGCCATGATAGACTCTGGTGCAGGTGGGAATTTCATGGATTCTTTTGCCAGGAGACATGGCATAAGGACCCAATTAAGAGCTTCACCAGTCACCATGGAAGTGGTGGATGGTTCCCCATTAGCTTGTGGACCCGTAGACCGGGAGACGGTGCTCCTGGAATGTAAAATGAAACCAGATCATCGGGAGACCCATTCATTTATGTTAATATCTTCTCACTTTCCTAAAATTTTAGGAATTCCCTGGTTACGGTCACAAAATCCGCACATCAATTGGGAAACTAAGGAAATATCCTTCCTCCCGAAGTGTAGTCCTACCATCAGTCCAACGGTAACGGTTCCGGTTACCCAGAACGTGGAAGAGCCAATACAGATACCTACTCTCCCTCTGGTTTATCAGGAATTCGCGGACGTTTGTGACAAGAGGAGGGCAGACCAGCTCCCACCACATAGACCATATGACTGCCCCATAGAATTGCTTCCTGGGGCAGCGATTCCTTTCGGCCATGTTTACCCGCTGGCAGCTCCAGAACTAAAGACATTACGAGAATATATAGATGAAAATCTAGCCAAGGGGTTTATCCGACCATCTTCTTCACCAGCGAGACCCTCCATATTCTTTATAAAGAAGAAATATGGGACCCTAAGACCTTGCATTGACTATCGGGAGCTAAATAAGGTAATCATTCGTAATAGATACCCGTTGCCACTAATCCCTGAAATGTTGGAGAGAGTTCGTCAATCCAAAATATTTACCAAATTAGATCTCCGTGGGGCATGTAATTTACTCCGTATGTGTCCCGGAGATGAATGGAAGACAGCTTTTAGATGCCGTTATGGACATTATGAATATTTAGCGATGCCATTCAGACTCTGTAACGCTCCTACTGCTTTTCAACACTTAGCCAATGATATCTTCAGGGATTTATTGGACCATTATGTGGTAATTTACCTGGATCACATTTTAATTTTCTCTGATTCTCTACAGGTACATCAGGAACATGTCAAGACCGTGCTCAGACGCTTAAGAGATAATCATTTATACATCAAACTCGAAAAATGTGAGTTTCATTGCTCCGAAATTCAATTTCTAGGCTATATTATTTCTCCCCAGGGATTGAATATGGAATCTAGCAAGATCCAGGTGATCATAGACTGTCCGGTACCAGGAAACATTAAAGAAGTACAATGAATCATTGGTTTTGCTAATTTTTATAGACATTTTATCAAGAATTTTTCAGAAATTGTCCATCCCATCACTCTCCCCACTATGAAGGGGAAAAAGTTTGTATGGTCTTCGCAAGCCCAGGGAGCCTTTGACCGCCTCAAGGTTTGTTTTACCATGGCTCCGATATTAATGCATCCGGATCCTGCACTGCCTTTTATCATGGAGGTGGACACTTCTGGGAGCTATCCTCTCACAACGAACCAGAAACAAAGATTTGCTGCACCCGTGTGCCTTCTTTTCGCGCAGGTTATCTTCCGCTGAATTGAATCATGATATTGCAGATAAGGAACTTTTGGCAACCATTTCCGCCTTTAAGGAATGGAGACACCATTTGCAGGGAGCAACTCAACAGGTAGTAGTGCTCACATATCATCGAAATTTGGAATTCCTTAAATCCGCCCGGTGTCTTTCTCCTCAACAAGCTAGGTGTAGTTTGTTTCTGAGCCAGTTTGATTTTATTATCTCGTACCGCCCAGGTTCACGTAATGGGAATGCCGATGCTTTATCCCGAATCCACACGGTGGACTCCGTGCCTGGGACCCCGTCTAAAACCATCTTGGCCGATGCCAATTTCATAGGAGTGCTCCAGGACTGAGACATGTGGGAGGAGATCAAGATGGCCTACGACGGTGATGTATTTCTTGCTACTCCACCTGACAACGTGAATCTTGTCTTTCAGAATGGGGTGTGGCTTAAAGATCGACGTATTTACATCCCAGAGGCTATGAGACTTTGAACTCTTAAGTTGGTCCACGACTCCGTATTGGCTGGTCATAGGGAGGTACAGAAGACGCAGGAATTTTTAAGTCGCTTTTTCTGGTGGCCTACCTGCTTGAAGCATGTGAATGACTATGTCCGCTCTTGTGAGGTTTGTACCTGGTACAAAGTTCCTCGTGTCTCACCTACTGGTCTTCTTAAACCGCTACCAGTACCATCTCGCCCTCGGTGGTCTATTTCGATGGACTTTATTGTGGAGTTACCCACCTCTGGCGGAAAAAATACTATTTTGGTGATAGTAGACCATTTAACGAAGGCAACTCATTTCATTCCTTGTACTGGTCTCCGCTCAGCTACACAGACAGTGGATCTGGTTTTCTGGAACGTTTTTCGGCTGCATGGGGCACCAGATGAGATCATTTCTGACCGGGAATACAGTTTACCTCTAGGTTTTGGAAAGAATTTTGTTCTGCGCTCCACATTAGTGTCTGCTTGTCTTCTGCATATCACCCTCAGACCAACGGGCAGACCGAACGGACCAATCAAACCTTGGAGCAATATCTATGCTGCTACGTCAGTCATTTGCAGGATGACTGGCTGAAGCTCCTTCCTTTAGCGGAATTTTCGTACAACAACTCACAGAGCAGTTCCACGAAGGTAACGCCCTTTTTTGCCAACCTGGGGTATCATCCAAATATTCTTCCTAGGTCTCTGTTCGTTTCTTCGGTACCAGCGGTTCAAGACAGAGTGGCGCTGTTGCAACATAATCTTGAAGTTTTGAAGGACTCCCTGACTGTAGCACAGGAGTGTTACAAGAGGTCGGCAGATAGATTCCGGAAACCAGCACCTCTGTATAAGGTAGGAGACTCAGTTTGGTTGTCTATCAAGATCTAAGATTGGGTGTTCCTTTGCAGAAATTGGGACAAAAGTTCATCGGCCCATTCAAGATTACTAGGATTGTGAGCTCCGTTCCTTGTCGGCTGAAGCTACCACAAACTCCAAAGGTACACCCAGTAATACATGTTTCTTTATTAAAACCGGTTTCTCCTAACATGTTTCAGGGACGTATCATACCTCCTCCTCCACCAGTGTTGGTTGATGGCGAAGAACAATTTGTGGTTCAGGACATTATTGATTCAAGACTTCATAGAAATCGGCTTCAGTATCTAATTAGATGGCAGGGTTACTCTCCTGAAAATGGTTTGTGGGAGCCAGTAAGTAACATCAATGCTCCTCTGAAGGTTGCGCGGTTTTATCGGAGATGCCCAGACAAACCTGGTCCGGGATCGTCTTGAGGCCCTTTCTAGGGGGGAGTAATGTCAGTATTCTGGGTTTTTTCTAAATCATCTTGTGAATGACTTTGCCCTTTGTCAAGATGGAGGTTGCTGTTTCTCTGTGCCCTACTTCTTGTTCATTTGTATAAAACCCGGTCCAGATGCTGCCTTCCTTGCTGGAGTATTTTGCTTCTGCTTCCCATCAGCTGTGCTGTTTATTTCCTCAGGATGCTTCTACTGTGGCTCGGGACATTCTCTGTTCTCTGTTTAGGAAAGCTGCACTCATCGTGTTATCATTAGGCTGTTGACTTTGGAACTTAACCCTCGATAAGAACTGCGTTTCTGAATTGTGTATCGCCGCAATCCTTCACCCTCCACGGTGAGAGCTGTGGGAGCTATCACCGACCTTATACTTTGATGTGAACCTGTTTCTGGACTCACTTGTGTTCACGTCGCTTCTGGGACCAACTGCTGGATCAGCTTCTGGACTTTCGTTTGTGTTTGCTGCGTCTGGGATCAACCTATGAACTTGTTCTGGACTTCCCTGTGCCTTCTACATATCTGGATTTGACTCTCTCTGCACCACTAGTGTGAACTGCGCCACGTCACCAGAGTGTCACACTCACCTTCTGATCACGGTTTTGTGAGGACTCTATTTTTGGGAACTCTGCCGACTTGCTATATAGATCGAGGACTGGTCTCATTGCAGGTTATCAGTAAACCATTTGGGATATTATCACTATGTAAAAATACACTGTTTGCACACTAAGAAACCTGTCTCTGTCTGTTCATTGCCCCACGCTATTAGAATCCTCGAGATCCTACAATAGTATTACAGCTATCAATCATACTGTATGTTCCTTGTAAACAAAAATGTGTTGACTATAGAATCATAGAATCGTAGAGTTGGAAGACACCTCCTGGGCCATCTGGTCCAACCCCCTGCTCAAAGCAGGATTCACTAAATCATCCCAGTCAGATGTCTGTCCAGCCTCTGTTTAAAGACTTCCATTATAGAATCATAGAATCGTAGAGTTGGAAGGGACCTCCTGGGCCATCTGTAATACAATTAAAATCTGTTTATGTATGTCAAGAATACACTCTTTTATCAACTGATAGGTACATATAAAACTACAATTAGATAGTCCATTCCAGGACAATATAAGAAATTGCATCACCTCCCTGACTTGGTACTGTTCACATGAAACTGTATATCCCTGTTCAGAGCTTCAAGGTGGGCTGTGAGTGCATTAGTATCGGATTTGGTGAAGCAGAGTCAAACACACAGGTTAGAATGCCGGGAACTGCTCTCCACTATACTGTCGAATGCAGGGCACACTAGAGTAAGTTTAAATGAGATAACCTCCTCGATTCTCCTGCTTCAATGTGGGCGCTGACTGTGAGTGTAGTAGGAGCTGCTTTCCAATATACTGGTGAGTGGGTGGCACTTTATTTTAACCTCCTCCCCTTTCCTGGTGATTGTCAGCCACAGCATCCTCTACAGCATAAACAATTATGTGTCAAGTCCCCCCATTGGCCAACATAAATAATGCCTTAGTGTGTTGTGTGGTCAACCAACCACATGTTGGCAATATTTTGTTTATAAACCAACCCAGGATATGCTAAAGGACTAATATATATACAGTATATTGATTTCTTTGCCTGGGTGGATTGGATGGTTGTTACCTGGCATGGGGTCCCTTTCTGCCTCCAAGCATGACTTTACCCATTAGAGGGACTGTCACTGTGACAACCGGACTCTGGGGTGTCACATTCCCCCAGTTAAGTTCAGTACTACTGGACTGAGGAAACATAACAAGAATTGTTAACAACAACAATTAATGAAAATCTGCAAAGTCTTAAAATTGTAAAAATTACCAAAAACCAGACAAGAAAAAGAAAACATTATCACAGTTACTGCAGCGACCAGTCCTTAAGCTGCTATCCAGGAATTGTCTTTGTGCTTGTACCTGGAGTTTGGTTGGTGGGAACCGCCTTAACCCATTTTGTGTGTCGTCTCTGGGCGTGGCTACAGGGCACTCTGTAGATGGGCCTGTTTTTCGGCCATGCCTGCAGCTTATTTCCAAGGCCTTTTTGGAGTAACTATTTACAAATACAGTTCTGACCACACATAGTCCTGTGGCCCAATTATCCTTTAACTGGTTATTGCGAATACTTTAAAAAGGTTCTTACAGTAAGTCTCTGTAGGCTCTCATGCTTAACGGTTACTACTATACATTCTTATTACTTTATTTACATTATGTAATCTCTGTAACAGGCAGGGATCTGACCTCTAGTACTACGAGTGGATCTATGCAGTATAGGTATTTCTGATAGCCTGACCTGTTCTCTGGTGTCTACTGTGGGTGCACTAGTCACTACGCTATAAGTAGACTTGTGTAAGATAGGTATTCTAGACTGCCTTCTCTCTACTCCTAGACTCACCATGAGATTGTCAGATTCACTGTCAGCAGGGGACAGATTTCTGCATTCCTCTGCTGATGTGGCATCTTACTGGAGCCATTTCATTTAGAGTCTCTTCATCATCTGGTGCAGTAGGCTGATGAAAGGTTAGTACTGGTACTACTATTGCCTGATTTACTTGTGTCCACATCAAGGAAATTCTCCAAGTATAGTTTGAATCTTTTCTTCCACCTCTTCTATGGGTTGTGGAGTGTCTTGGACTTCATTCTTGTCCTTCAATTGATCAGGGCACATCCTTAGATGATCTCTTGAGACTGCTTTGAAGGTTTCTCCTCCATCTTTGCTGATGATACATACTTTGGTGTTATTAAAGTCTGAAGGTATCACAGTGATGGCTCTGCTTCCCACTGGTCATCTAGTTTGTGAACACGTCTCTTTCTTTTAAGTACTTGTTCTCCTGGTGTCAAGGGAACTGCAGGGGTGTGTTGTTTGTAATTTCTTTCCTGTCTCTGTCTTCCTTGGGACAAACTTTACTCCATACATTCTTGCACTTTGCGGTATTGTTGCTGCCACTCTGTATCCCAGTCTGCATCTGGTGATGTTGTCTCAGGTGTTAAGACTCCCATGTCTAAATCAATGGATAACTTGCCAGGTCTTGCTCTCATCAGGTAGGTCGGAGTGAAATTGGTGGAATTTATCGGTATATGATTATATAGATCTACCAGATCTGGCAACTTCTCTGGCCACTGGTTTCGTTCTTCCAGAGATAAGGTCTTCAATAAGTCAATGACCACTTGGTTCATCTTCTCACACATGCCATTTGTCTGTGGACGGTACGGCGTCGTTCTGATTTTCTTGCAACCGTACATGTTACAGAGCTCCTGGAACACTTCTTCCTCAAAGGCTGGACTGGTCAGTGAGCACTTGTTCAGGGTATCCGTGCGGACGACATAAGTGCTGCTGAAATGCCTTGGCTGCTGTCTTTGCTGTTTGGTCTTTAACAGGCACGACTACCAAGAACCTTGAGTAATGGTCCACGATGGTCAAAGCATAGGTGTAGCCATTCCTACTCGGAGTTAACTTCACGTAATCTGACCACACTTGGAGTATTGTGTGCAATTTTGGACGCCGGTGCTCCAGAAAGACATTACTGAACTTGAAAGGGTTCAAAGGCTGGCTACTAAAATGATAAATGGAGTTGGTTCACTACAATACCCAGAAAGGTTATCAAAATTAGGTCTATTTACTCTAGAAAAGAGAAGACTTAGGGGAGACCTAATATATATGTACAAGTATATCAGAAGGCAATACAGAGATCTCTCCAATGAACTGTTTGTACCAAGGACTGTGACAAGAACAAAGGGGCATTATCTTCATTTGGAGGAAAGACAATTTCTGCACCAGCATAGAAGAGGGTTCTTCATGGTAAGAGCAGTGAGGCTCTGGAATTCTCTTCCTGAGGAAGTGGTGATGGCCAACTCACTGAATGAATTTAAGAAAGGAATGAATGCATTTCTTGTGAGTAACAGTATAGAAGGTTACGAATAACATAATATTATAGGTGATGGTGGACCCAGCTTAGGGGAAGGAATTTTTTTCCCTATGGAGAAAATTGGCTTCTACTCTGTGGGTTTTTTGCCTTCCCCAGAATCAACAATGCAGAACAGCTGCACTAAAAATAGGCTGAACTAGATGGACATAAGGTCTTCCTTCAGCCTTCAAAACTATGTTACTATGTAACTATGTTACCAATTCAAGCGGCTGTTTTGTGATGATCGGCTGTAATGGGGCTCACTGGCTGTTTCGGTCTTTTCTGCGCAGGTTGCATGGGCCACATTCTCGGCACCACTTCTCAATGGAACTCCTCATGCCAACCCAGTAGAATCTTTCACGAAGTAGAATTTCCAACTTCTTCCAACTGAAGTGTCCTACTCCATTGTGGTACGCCTCTAAGACCATTGGCGCATCCCTCTTTGGGACTACCACCTGCCAGACCAGTTCGTGTGTCCACGAGTTGATGTTCCTCCGATACAGTTTACCCTTGTAGATGAACAGCTTGCCTCTTTCCTTCCATAGCTGCTGTGCTTCCTGTGGGTCATCTGGACCAGGGTGTGCATCAGCTTCTGCCAGGCACTCCTTTACTAGGTGAACAGCTGAGTCACTGTCTTGTGTCTCTGCCCACTCATGATGGGGTAATGGGTTCAACGTTACCTCTCGTACGATAAAGCGCTTATTCCTTACTCCTTGGGAGCGCTTGGCTGCATTTGGATTGTGGAAGGCTGGTATCTCGATTTCTTCGAGTTCTTTTGGATCTTCTCCGCCGTCTGGTGAATTGGGCATCCTGGACAACGCATCCGCATTAGCGTTCTTATGTCCTGCTCGGTACTTGATGGTGAACTCGTAGCTGGACAGCCGGGCCATCCATTGCTGCTCAAGTGCCCCGAGCTTTGCTGTTGCAAGGTGGGTTAGTGGATTATTGTCCATGTAGATGGTGAACTTTGCGGAAGCCAAGTAGTGCTTGAAGCGCTCTGTTACCGCCCAGACTATGGCGAGGAACTCCAGCTTAAAGGAACTGTAGTTGTCGGGGTTCCTCTCAGTGGGACGAAGCTTCCTGCTGGTGTAGGCAATCACTCTCTCTCTGCCTTTCTGTACTTGTGACAGAACTACTCCCAATCCCAATCCCACATTGCTGGCGTCAG
Organism: Dendrobates tinctorius; assembly: GCF_039654945.1. Taxonomy (NCBI): domain Eukaryota; kingdom Metazoa; phylum Chordata; class Amphibia; order Anura; family Dendrobatidae; genus Dendrobates; species Dendrobates tinctorius. Next base: position 2,222,188 of record NW_027361932.1, on the reverse strand, counting down.
TATAAAGTACAAATGGTTGGTCATAGTCAGGGTAGGCCAGAACCTTATCAACTTGGTGAAGGACTCTTCTATCCTTTTGTTCCACTCGAACGGAAGATTTTTGTTCTTGGCCTTCTTGGATTGGCCCACTAGAAGATCTTGCAGCGGTGCTGCTATCTTGGTGAAGTTCTTGATAAATCGTCGGTAGTAGCCTACTAACCCAAGAAATTGCCTCACTTCATGGATAGTACTGGGTCTTTGCCAGTCCCGGATAACGGTGACTTTGTCAGGATCGGGTGCCACACCTTCCGCGCTCACCACATGGCCTAGGTACTGCACCTTGGGTTTGAAAAGGTGACATTTGGATGGTTTTATTTTCAGGCCAAAGTATGACAGGGCTTCGAATACCTCGCTAGGTGCTTCAAATGGTCTTCGTAAGTTTTGGAGAAGACGATGATCCATGTACAGCAGAACGGTTTCAAAGTTTTTAAGTCCAAGGCAGCATTCCATTAACTGCTGAAATGTTCCTGGTGCATTGCTGAGCCTGAATGGCATGTAGCTAAACTCGCAGAGGCCCATTGGTGTTGTAAACACCGTCTTCTCTTTGTCTGCCTCTGCCACAGGAACCTGCCAAACCCACTGGTGAGATCTAAGGTAGAGAAATAGTTAGCAGTTCTCAGTGCAGCAAGTGATTCCTCAATTCTAGGCAATGGGTACCTGTCTTTATGTGTAATGCTGTCAATCCGCCTGTAGTCTACACACATTCTCATAGTGCCATCTTTCTTTTTAACGAGGACTAATGGAGCTGCCCAGGGGCTACAACTATTTCTGATTACCCCAGCCTCCTTCATCTCTCGCAACATACTCTTGGCACATTGGTAGTGTTCTGGGGGTACAGGCCGGTGTCTCTCTTTAATAGGTGGATGATCTCCGGTGGGGATATGATGTTGAACCCCTTTTGCATGCCCAAAATCTAGAGGATGCTTGCTGAAGACCTGTTCAAATTCTCGAGCCACCCGGTAAGCCCCATGCTTTTGGTGTGAAGGGGTGAAGTCAGTGCCTATGTGTAGCTGCTGACACCAATCCTCCTGTTGCCCTTCAGAGCCATTCTCTTCTACCTTGTCAGATGGAAGCAAGGGTTCTAGTTCCTCTATTGCATTGTTACTGACGGTGAACAATTTAGCAAGGGTGGCATACCAGGGTAACTGGACCTCTCTCTCCCCACAATTTAAGATGCGTATTGGTACTCTCCCCTTGCGGACATCAACTACCCCTCTTGCTGTCAGGATAGTGGGCCTACTATCAGAATACATGGGTTCTACCAAGGCTTGGTAATCTTGACCCCTGAGGCCTATTGCTGCCCGACACCAAATTAACATTTCACTTCTGGGAGGTACTGCAATGGGGAAATTATCACTTATTCTGACGCTGCCGACTTCTCCACCAGACAGCTCTACCTCTTGTCTCTGCATCAGGGCTCTGATCTCCTTTTGCAGGACCCGTTGCTGACTGGAGCTGGTGGTCTCTGCTACTAGTGTTGAGCGATAGTACACAATTCTTTCTAGCTAATTATAGCAGAAAAAACAACGAGTATTTAGGAAAAATATAAACAATTTTATTGAAATATGTTAAAAATATACATAATAAGCAGAGTTTCCCACTATGCAGGCTAACAAGGGGTTAATCCAAAAATAGACAGTACAGATAATGTAAAATAGCTGAAACCATATACTATCAGCATACAAGCATCCTGAAGTATTTAAATATTAACATATGTAATGCAAATTTTCAACTTTATGAATAAGCTCATTACATAATCAGGCCACGTTTAAAGTGCAAAGAGTGCTTTGTGCAAATGGAACTAATCACTACACTGACAATAAAGTATCATACAATCTTCCAGTGCCAGCAAATAAGCTATACAAACTGGATAATACAATTTAGATAAGCCCATTGTGAATGGACAATTATATACTGTGCTTAAACTGTGGCCCAAATAGTGATGCATGTAAATAAACTATACGCTGTACTTACATCTAATATGTAATAGAGGATTCCCCACGCCTGCCGCCCCAACGCGCGTTTCACCGCTTCTTCCTCCTGATACCGAGATGGAGGCACCTAAGCCAAAGGCACTGCCGAGAACCAGCTGACGGTACTGGAACCCGGAGGGTGTTATGAGTTCATTTTCTCCTTCACCTTTGATGTCCGATGAGCTCCCACTGCTGGTGAAAGGAGGTAGTGAAATTGATTTGGATGGGAAAAACCTGTCATCTGAACAGGTGGAGTGTGATTGGACATCCGGAATCTCTGAGTGGATATAAGGCCGCCGACGCCCTGCTGGATTGCTGGTGATCCTCTTTGCTCTGAGCTCTGGCCTCCAGTTTAGTCCTGTCTACTAAAGCTAAGTTTTTGCTCTGCTTTTGTTCCATGAGATTTTGTCTGGTTTACTTAGTGTTTGTGTTCAGCCAGCCCTGGTTGGGACTGGCTGAGCTCCATTTTTGTCTCTGATCAGTTGATCTCTTTGCTCTGTTTTCACAATATACCTGAGTGCTGATATAGTGATTTTGAAGTCTAGTGACTTCAGGGCCTTTTCTATCAGATGTGTTGGACATTATTTTTGGCAGGGTTTTTGCGTGATTGCAGACAGTTGCTTTTCTTTCCTGTCCTATCTAGTTAGTGAGGGCCCCATCGTTTGCTCAGCCTGTCTTTCTGTCTGTGTTTGAGTTTTCCTCTGTTTTCACCGTCAATACATGTTGGGGGCTGTCTATTGCTTTGGGGTCTGCTCTGGGGCAGTTTAGATTTCCCCTTTCTTTCTTTAGGTTTATTTAGTTCTCCGGCTGTGAACGAGGTGTCTAGGACCACCGTAGGAACACCCCACGGCTACTGTTAGTTGTTGTGAATAGGATCAGGGGTCTGCAATCCGCTAGCTACCAACCTCTCTGGTTTTCTGGACTTGGCTTGTATTTTTGTTTTTTCCTCCTCCGGTGACACATAACAGAATCACCAGCCATACCGCAGATTCTAGGGTACTCAATAGCAGGAAAGAATTGTAAAAAAAAAAAAAAGTGTCAGAATGTATATTTTTTCCTCTTTTTCTCTGGGGCCGTAGGAGGAATTTTCTTAATGGAGATTAAGCAATTGTCTGATCATGTGGAGCAGCTGGCTGCTGAAGTGCGGGGAATTTCCACCTATCTTGCTCATTCATATGCTGCTGAACCAAAGATTCCTACTCCTGATGTGTTTTTTGGGGGTCGGTCTAAATTTTTGAATTTTAAGATTAATTGTAAATTATTTCTTGCCTTGAAGCCTAACTCATCGGGGAGCTCTGCGCAGCAGGTTAAAATTGTCATCTCTTTGCTGCGCGGCGATCCCCAGGATTGGGCGTTTTCTTTGACACCTGATGATCCTATTCTAACTAATGTGGACGCATTTTTTCAAGCCTTGGGGTTGTTGTATGATGAACCTAATGCTATTGATCAAGCTGAGAAAGCCCTGTTGGCATTGAGCCAGGGTCAGGATTCTGCAGAGTTATACTGTCAAAAATTCCAAAAGTGGGTGGTCCTTACTACCTGGAATGATGGTGCCTTGGCAGCTCTCTTTCGGAATGGTTTGTCAGAAACTGTAAAAGATACTATGGTGGGATTTCCTGTTCCCTCTGATCTTGACGATTCTATGTCATTAGCCATTCAGGTTGATCGGCATTTACGTGAACGTAAAAGTACACGAGAAATGTTGCCACCTGTTGAACAAATGTCTGAACCTATGCAATGTGATAGAGTTTTCTCTAGGGCGCAATGTCAGGAGTTCAGAAGGCGTAATAAGCTGTGTTTTTTCTGTGGAGATGCCTCTCATATGATTTCTGTCTCCCTAAATGAGAGAAACGTTTTGCACACACATTTGCTGTGGGTGGTGTTGAACCTAAGTTTCTTCTGGCAATTACTCTGATCTGCTCCCTGTCCACATTTTCCGCTAAGGCTTTTGTGGATTCGGGAGCAGCTCTGAACCTGATGGACTTGGATTTTGTTAAACGTTGTGAGTTTCCTATGACACCTCTGCGGACGCCTATCCCTTTGAGGGGTATTGATGCTACTCCTTTGGCAAAGAATAAACCTCAGTTTTGGACCCAGGTGGTAATGCGGGTCGCCCCAGACCATCAAGAAAATTGCAGATTTTTGGTGTTGCATGATACCATTGTTCTGGGATTTCCCTGGTTGCAAATCCATAATCCAGTTTTGGATTGGAAATCTGTGTCTGTGGTGAGTTGGGGTTGTCGGTGTGCTCTTGAAGATGCTCCTGTTTTCTCCACCTCTCCCCAGTCGCATGATGTTCCTGACTATTTGGCTGATTTTTATGATGTATTTAGTGAGAATAAGTCTGTGTCTTTGCCTCCTCATAGGAGTTATGACTGTGCAATTGAGTTGAGCCCTGGGTGTAAATTTCCCAAGGGTCGACTTTTCAATTTATCTGTACCCGAGCACGAGGCTATGCGATCTTATATTAAGGAGTCGTTGGAGAAAGGTCATATTAGACCATCCTCTTCACCATTGGGTGCTGGGGTTTTTTTCGTGGCCAAGAAAGATGGTTCATTAAGGCCTTGTATTGACTATCGTTCCCTCAACAAAATTACTGTTAAATATCAGTATCCGTTACCCCTGATTTCTGATCTATTCTCCAGAGTTAAAGGTGCTTGCTGGTTTACCAAGCTTGACCTCAGGGGGGCGTATAATCTTATTCACATTAAGCATGGGGATGAATGGAAGACAGCGTTTAATACTCCGGAGGGACATTTTGAGTACCTGGTGATGCCTTTTGGGCTCACTAAAGCCCCTTCTGTCTTCCAGTGCTTCATGAATGATATTTTCGGGACTTTGTGGATACATTTTTGATCATCTATCTGGATGATATTTTGATCTTTTCCAGGGATTGGGACTCTCATGTGGAACATGTTCAGACTGTGTTCCGGATTTTGAGGGACAATTCCCTGTATGTTAAGGGATCGAAATGCCTTTTTGGTGTACAGAGGATTTCATTTTTGGGATTTATTTTGTCTCCGTCAACTATTGAAATGGACCCAGCCAAGGTACAGGCCATTTATGATTGGGTTCAGCCCACTTCTTTGAAGGCCCTCCAGAAGTTTTTGGGTTTTGCTAATTTTTATCGTAAATTTATAGTTAATTTTTCTGGTATTGCCAAACCATTGACTGATTTGACTAAGAAGGGTGCTGATGTGCTGAATTGGTCTCCAGAGGCTGCTTCTTCCTTTCAGGAGCTGAAGCGGAGGTTCACTTCTGCTCCGGTTTTGCGGCAACCTGATGTCTCACTCCCGTTTCAGGTAGAGGTGGACGCTTCTGAGATTGGTGCAGGAGCTGTTTTGTCTCAAAAAGATCCGTTAACATCTAAAATGAATCCCTGTGCTTTCTTTTCCTGAAAGCTCTCCCCATCCGAACGCAACTATGATGTGGGGAATCGAGAACTGTTAGCCATAAAATGGGCATTTGAGGAGTGGAGACATTGGTTGGAGGGAGCTAAACATCAAGTCGTGGTCCTTACTGACCACAAGAATTTGATTTACCTTGAGTTGGCCAAACGTTTGAATCCTAGACAGGATAGGTGGGCCTTGTTTTTCACACGTTTTGATTTTGTGGTCTCTTTTCTTCTGGGCACTAAGAATGTCAATGCAGACGCCCTCTCTAGGAGTTTCTTTGCTGATTCTCCTATTGTGACCAAGCCTGCTACTATCTTAGGTGAGGGGGTAGTTCTTTCTGCCATCTCGCCCGATTTGAGATGTGCTCTGGAAGAGTTTTAGGGGGACAAACCAGAGCGTTGTCCCTTTGGAAAATTGTATGTTCCTGACCAGTGGAGGAAGAGAGTAATGTCTGAAGTTCATTGCTCCGTATTGGCTGGTCATCCAGGTATTTTTGGTACTAGAGATTTGGTGAATCGGTCTTTTTGGTGGCCCACCTTGTCTCGTGATGTCAGGAATTTTGTGCAGTCCTGTGGGACTTGCTCCCAGTCTAAACCTTGTTCTCGCTCTAGTGGGTTGTTGATGGCTTTGCCGGTGCCCAGGAGGCCATGGACCCATTTTTCAATGGATTTTATTTCTGATATGCCTGTCTCTCAGAGAATGACTGTTATTTGGGTGATTTGTGATAGATTCTCTAAGATGGTCCATCTTGTACCACTCCCTAAGTTGCCATCTTCCTCAGAGTTGGTGCCCTTGTTTTTGCAACAGGTGGTTCGCTTGCATGGGATTCCTGAGAATATTGTGTCTGACAGAGGAGTTCAGTTTGTTTCTAGATTTTGGAGGACTTTTTGTTCCAAGCTGGGAATTCAGTTGTCCTTCTCTGCGTTTCACCCTCAGACCATTGGGCAGATGAAGAGAACAAACCAGACTTTGGAATCTTATTTGAGATGTTTTATTTCTGCTGATCAAGATGATTGGGTTTCATTTTTGCCCTTGGCCGAATTTGCTTTAAATAATAGAACTAGTTCTGCCACTTTGATGTCACCTTTTTTTTGTAACTTTGGGTTTCATCCTCGATTCTCTTCAGGGCAGGTGGAGTCTTCTGCCTGCCCAGGTGTTGACACTGTGGTGGAGAGAATGCACCAGATCTGGGACCAAGTGGTGGATAAGTTGTCTCTCTCCCAGGAAAAGGCCCAGCGGTTTTCCAACCGGCATAGGACCATTGGTCCCCGGTTTAAGGTGGGTGATATGGTTTGGTTGTCATCAAAGAATATCTCTATGAAGGTGGCTTCTCCAAAGTTTAAACCTAGATTTATTGGACCTTACAAGATTTTGGAGATTCTTAATCCGGTCTCTTTTCGATTGGCTCTTCCTGTTACATTCAAGATCCATAACGTGTTTCTTAAGTCTCTGTAAAAGAGGTTTGTTGAGCCAGTAGTTCCTGTGGTGGCACCTCCTGACCCAGTATTGGTTGAAGGTAATGTGGAATATGAGGTTGAGAAGATACTGGATTCTCGTCTGGCTAGACGGAGACTCCAGTATTTGGTTAAGTGGAAGGGTTATGGCCAGGAGGATAATTCTTGGGTCTCTGCATCCGATATTCATGCCGATAGATTGGTTCGTGCTTTTCATTGGGCCCATCCTGATCGCCCTGGTGGTGTGGATGAGGGTTCGGTGACCCCTCCTCAAGGGGGAGGTACTGTTATGAGCTCATTTTCTCCTTCGCCTTTGATGTCCGATGAGCTCCCTCTGCTGGTGAAAGGAGGTAGTGAAATTGATTTGGATGGGAAAAACCTGTCATCTGAACAGGTGGAGTGTGATTGGACATCCGGAATCTCTGAGTGGATATAAGGCCGCCGACGCCCTGCTGGGTTGCTGGTGATCCTCTTTGCTCTGAGCTCTGGCCTCCAGTTTAGTCCTGACTACTAAAGCTAAGTTTTTGCTCTGTTTTTGTTCCATGAGATTTTGTCTGGTTTACTTAGTGTTTGTGTTCAGCCAGCCCTGGTTGGGACTGGCTGAACTCCATTTTTGTCTCTGATCAGTTGATCTCTTTGCTCTGTTTTCAGAATATACCTGAGTGCTGATATAGTGATTTTGAAGTCTAGTGACTTCAGGGCCTTTTCTATCAGATGTGTTGGACATTATTTTTGGCAGGGTTTTTGCGTGATTGCAGACAGTTGCTTTTCTTTCCTGTCCTATCTAGTTAGTGAGGGCCCCATCGTTTGCTCAGCCTGTCTTTCTGTCTGTGTTTGTGTTTTCCTCCGGTGGCTCATTCATAACAGGAGGGGTAGCAGAAGCTACAAGAGCTAATGGAACTACCGAGGACCAGCTGACGGTGCTGGAACCCGGAGGGGCAGCAGAAAGTACCCCTGAAAAACAACGTTGCAAGGTCGCGAGCCGGCCATAGTTGCCTAAACCCACAGTCCTACAGGGGGTGCTTGTCCTATTGGCACTACGGAATCAGCCTTTATTGCCAGATCCCGCAGCCCACATAGGAATCACCTAAACTGCAGGCACCTTAGAGTCAGCTAACCCAACCGCAACACGACAGGACAATGTATTGGTGCCAAAGTGACGTTGACACTACTCGGAAACATGCCATGCTGGAACCAGGCTGGGCAGGAGGGAGTGCCTGTGCCAAATACACTTCTGAGCAGCAACTGTCGGTGTTGGAGCACAGGGATTACAGTAGAAACAAAGTGTAGCCAGAGGCCTAATTGGAGCAAGATTAAAATCTGGAGTAGTGTGAATGTGAAATAGAGCAGGCGAAATTGCCGGACACACAGCAGGGGATCAGCTGACGTTACTGAACCCCACTAACAGTGGAGTATATGTTTTTCTCTGTGCATACAGCACTTCTGAGCAGCAACTGGCGGTGTTGGAGCCCAGGGTCAATCATGGAGTAGGCTGAGGCCTAATTGGAGCAAGGTTAAAATCTGTTGTAGTGTGAATGTGGAGGGAGCAGGAGATATTGCCGGGCACACAGCAGGGGAGCAGCATGCATTACTGAACCCTACTAACACAGGAGCTAGTGCTTTTCTCTATGCAAATGGCACTTCTGAGCAGCAACTGGTGGTGTTGGAGCCCAGTGTCCATCATGGAGTAGGCTGAGGCCTAATTGGCCCAAGTTTAAAATCAGTTGTAGTGTGAATGTGGAGGGAGAAGGAGATATTGCCAGGCACACAGCAGGGGAGCAGCTGGCGTTACTGAACCCCACTAACACCGGAGCTAGTGTTTTTCTCTGTGCAGACAGCACTTCTGAGCAGCAACTGGTGGTGCTGGAGCCCAGGGTCAATCATAGAGTAGGCTGAGGCCTAATTGGAGCAAGATTAAAATCAGTTGTAGTGTGAATGTGGAGGGAGCAGGAGATATTGCAGGAAACACAGCAGGGGAGCAGTTGCCATCACTGAACCCCACTAACACAGGAGCTAGTGTTTTTCTCTGTGCAGACGGCTCTTCTGAGCAGCAACTGGTGGTGTTGGAGCCCAGGGTCAATCATAGAGTAGGCTGAGGCCTAATTGGAGCAAGTTTAATATCTGATGTTGGGATGAATGTGGAGGGAGCACGAGATATTGCCGGACACACAGCAGGGGAGCAGCTGGGGTTACTGAAACCCCACTAACACAGGAGCTAGTGTTTTTCTATGTGCAGACGGCACTTCTGAGCAGCAACTGGCGGTGTTGGAGCCCAGGGTCAATCATGGAGTAGGCTAATGCCTAATTGGAGCTAGTTTAATATCTGATGTTGGGATGAATGTGGAGGGAGCAGGAGATATTGCCGGACACACAGCAGGGGAGCAGCTGGCATTACTGAGCCCCACTAACACAGGAGCTAGTGTTTTTCTCTGTGCAGACGGCACTTCTGAGCAGCAACTGGCGGTGTTGGAGCCCAGGGTCAATCATGGAGTAGGCTAATGCGTAATTGGAGCAAGTTTAATATCTGATGTTGGGATGAATGTGGAGGGAGCAGGAGATATTGCCGGACACACAGCAGGGGAGCAGCTGGCGTTACTGAACCCCACTAACACAGGAGCTAGTGTTTTTCTCTGTGCAGACGGCACTTCTGAGCAACAACTGGCAGTGTTGGAGCCCAGGGATTACAGTTCAGGTGGTAGAAACATGAATACAACAGGAGACATGGATACTGTTGCCAGCCAATTATTTATTCTGGAAGAGGACTGGCAAATTCCGGCGAGATCCAGGCCTTGTTCATTTTCAGAAAAGTAAGCCGGTCAATGTTATCGGAGGAAAGTCGCGTGCGACGGTCTGTTAGTACACCACCTGCGGCACAAAAGACCCGTTCCGATAATACACTAGTAGCAGGGCAAGCCAGCATCTCCAATGCATACTGGCTAAGCTCTGGCCATGTATGCAGCTTAGAGACCCAAAACTTGAAGGGGGAAGAGCCGTATGGGAGTACACTGAGAGGGCAAGACATGTAGTCTGTCGCCTTCTGACGGAAACGTTGCCTCCTGCTGACTGGAGCCGTCTGTGATGGTGTAGACATTTGTGGCGGACACACAAAACTTTGCCACATTTGGGCCATACTGGTCTTGCCTTGTGCTGAGGCGCTGCCTCTGCTCCCTCTTTGTGCAGAGCTTCCTCCACTGCCTCGACGCACAAAGCTGCTTTGTAAAGCACTAACAGCACTGCTCTCTGGTGTAATGGAGAACATGATGGAATGCACCAGTGTGTCTTGGTACTCCCGCATTTTGCGCTCCTGGTTCAACGGTGTTATGAGGCTTTGTATGTTGCCACGGTAGCGAGGATCTAGGAGGGTGTACACCCAATAATCAGCCGTGTTGAGAATGTTGGCGATGCGGCGGTCGTTTCTCAGGCACTGCAGCATGAAATCAACCATGTGCTGCAGACTCCCAACTGGCCAAGAAACGCTGTCCCCTGCTTGAGGTGTCATCTCTGTCTGCTCTGCATCACCCCACCCTCGCTCTACATACTGACTACTAGAGCATTGTGTACCTGCCTCCTCTTGAGAGAAGTCTTCCTCCTCCATTGACTCCTCCTCAGCCTCATCACAAAGTGTCCCCTGCCTAGGCCTTTGTGAGGAACCACGTTGCGCAGACTGACCAGAAGCAGATGGCATTTGTGACTCCTCATCCTCCACCTCTTCCAAAACCTCCTCCCTTAGTGCTTGCAGTGTTTTTTGAAGCAGGCAGATAAAGGGGACAGTCATGCTGACTAGTGCATCATCTGTACTTGCCATCCGCGTGGAATCATCGAAGGCACGCAAAACGTGGCAGATGTCCTTCATAGAGGCCCACTCAGTGGTGGTGAAGTGTGAACGGCGCGCAGTGCGACTTGTTTGCGCCAGATGCAGCTGGTACTCCATTATTGCTGCAGAGCAGCAAGGCGCGATCTTGCCATGCTGGAACGCCGCAAGTGAGCGCACTCTATGCGGACTTTGTGCAGTAGTGCATCAAGATCCGGATAGTCCCTCAAAAAACTCTGCACGACCAAGTTGAGCACATGTGCCAGACATGGGATGTGAGTAATGTTGCCTAGGCCCAGAGCTGCCACCAGATTTCGGCCATTGTCACACACTACCAAGCCTGGCTGGAGATTCGCTGGTGCAAACCACACGTCGCTCTCCTGCTTGATGGCATTCCAGAGCTCCTGTGCTGTGTGGCTTCGATTCCCCAAAGAAATTAATTTCAGTACGGCCTGTTGACGTTTGGCCATGGCTGTGCTCATATCGGCCGTAACAGGTAAGCGTTCACGGGTCCATGTGGAGGTAGACTGTGACGGCTCCTGCAACGCTGATTCTGAGGAACTGGAGTATGAGGAGGAGTCAATGTGTACAGACTGGATTCCTGCAATCCTTTGAGTTGGCAGAACACATACAGCGCCACTCTCAAGATCTGTACCCGGCTCCACAACATTTACCCTATGGGCAGTGAGGGAAGGTATCGTCCCCGTCCATGGTTACTGGTCCACGCATCGGTGGTCAGGTGGACCTTGCTACTGATGGCGTTTAGTAGCGCATGTTTAATTTTTCCCTCCACATGCTTTTGCAGGGCAGGGACGGCTTGCCTGCTGAAATAAAAGCGGCTGGGCACATTGTACTGTGGGACTGCCAATGCCATGAAGTTACGGAAGGTGTCAGTCTCCACCAGCCTGAATGAGAGCATTTCAAGGGCCAATAGTTTTGCAATGCCAGCATTAAGAGCCTGTGCTCGTGGTTGTTTTGCCGAGTATGGCCGCCTTTTCTCCCATGCCTGTGGGTCGCCCTCCCAGGGCTGTGGGGTACTCGGTACCGGGCCCGATGAGCTTCAATAGGAGATGTCATGGCAGCTGTGACACGGGCCGTGGCCCTGGGCGCCCATTGTAAAAGGGGTTGTTTCAGTGTGCTTGTGGTGATGAAAGTTTATAAGTGATTCGTGACGCCACCTTGTGGTATTCGGCAATGAAGATATAAGCCGACGCTGCAGATAGATCCTCTGGGACAGATGGTGTGGTGCAGCAGTGATGGTATAGCCCTCCACAGGCAGGGTTGTAGTCCCAGGGCAGAGTAAATGGAGTGACACATGGATTGTGCAGTGTCAGATGCAAGGGATGTAGTAGTGCTGGACAGGTTGGCGCAGGAATAAGTGGTGGACACCAGGGCATGTAGTTCCAAAGCTTTACTCACAGTCTGTTGTACAAACAGGTGCATGCCTCCGTGCCGTGTCCTCCGGGTCAGGGACTCAGTCAACCTCCAGGTCAGATGGAATACTCCTTTCCAACACCCTGTCAACATGTACCTTTCTGAACGTCTCCTCTTATAGCGTCTTTAGGTGAAGTACTCCTAGTACTGAGTTACACTGGAGTTCCTCCTGTCCGATGTTCTTATGAACTCTACTTGTACGGCAGACAGCTGTAGCCTGCTTCGGGGACTCCTTGCTACTAAGTCCAGGCTCACTATTTTATTGCGGTTGTGCCCCTAAGTCTTATGTGGGAATAAAGTGGTCACTACTTCTATTCCTCCGGTGTCTGCTGCAGGACCATTAGTATCCGTACAACCTCGGGGACTGGGCCCCGGGCTTGCGCTTAGAACTTCTAGGAAGGGTTCTCTTCTAACCCACATCCTCTCTTCTCTTTTACTCCTCACATTCTGTACTGATCTTCCTCTCTATGGAGAGTCAGGCTTCCAGTCTACGTTGCTCTCTCTCTCTCTTCCTTTCCCATGCCAGCAGACCCAGGTCACTGGGATCTGCTGCAGCACTTCCATCCATCCATCCATCCCTCTCTCCGGAGATCTTCTTCTCTCCCACTCTCTAACCAACTGACTAACTACTCACTGTCGTCCTCAACTCTTCCCGCTCTTTGTAATGTCATCTAACTCCACCCACCTCCCAGCATGTTTCGTGTTCCAAGCAGGGAGTCACCAATGGGTGCTTTCCTATACTCCAAGCAGGGAGCCGCTGAAGGTGCTTTGCTACACTACTTTGTGACAAAGCAAATGTCATCTGCAACTGTGTCTAAAAAGGACCACACACTGCAAGTTCTGGGAGCGTCCATTTTGGGTTTTGGAAGAGGAATGCTTCTAATGGGTGCCGAAGTGGAGGCTACAGGCAACCAAGTCGCCCCTTCCCTCTCCCTCCTGTCTTGGCCGTTCGGGGAATCTCTTCCTCAGAGCTGCTCCCACCACCTTCCTGTTCCTCACGCCATGATGGGTCAAGGACCTCATCATCTACACTACCCTCTTCAAACACCTGCTTCTCCTGGGTAGTCTCGCCAGCACCGTAGGCACCAGAAAGTGGCACCTGAGTCTCATCATCAGATGCGTACTGAGGTGTGCTGACCATAGGCACTGGCCCACCCGCCTCTTCAGATTCAGAGAGACAAAGCTGTTGCTCATCACTGCATACTCCCTCTTCTTCACATTCTAGAATGCTGCTTGGCTGGCCCCCTCTTTCCAAGCCAACAGATTCAGAGAACAGAAGTAGAGAATGAGATGGCTCCTGTACAGGGCTCTCTGACTGCCTGGGCAATTTGGCAGGTGGTGAAGAGACAGATGGTTGCTCTTCAGTGATCTGGACCTGAGAGGATGTGGAAGTAATTGAAGTCGATGCGTTAGCTGCCATCCATCCGACAACGGCTTCAATATGTTCCTCCTGCAGCAGTGGGGTACGGCGAGCTCCTACAAAGCTGCGCATAAAGGACTGTTCCCTGTTAAAACTGGGGGATGCTGAGTCACTGGTGTGTGAGTGCAGCTCACGCTGTAGTGTGTTCTGCAGCCACCTCTGGTTGTAGTCCGCTCAGCGTGCGTCACTGCCTCATACATTGTCCTTTTTTGCTGTAGTGCTGCTTATTTTTCCTGAATTTCTCCTATTAGTGTGCTTCCATTTGTATCCAGCTAGATTGGTTGCAAACACTATATAGGATTAGATAGAGAAGCCTTTTTGCTGGCTTGTGCCCTGCAGCCCCAGCCAGATTAGTATTAGCCTATTTTATGGAGCCTCATCTATTGCCTTGTAGGTTACCTTCCTGCATTGTAATAGCTCCAAAAAGTTTGTGATACTATCGCTTTTACATCTTTGGTCACATCCTTTTTGTTTTTTTGAAAAAAACACATAAATAAAGTTCACCAAACACTCCACTTTACAGTTGTGTAGGCCACATTAGCTCATATTAAAGTGTAGTCCACACACTTTATAAAATTAGTGTTTCTTCTACCTTTTAGCAGCTGTTCAGGAATAAGCACACTAAGCCCTTAGTACTTTTCTGCCTATCTTTATCAGTCTACCAAGATGAAGAAGGCAGGGAGTAAGGCACGTTGGCGTGGAGTTTCAGCAGGGAGAGGACATGGGGATTCTGTGCCTGCTGCGGGCACCAGTGAGTCAGCATCCCCCAGTTTTACCAGGCAGCAGTCCTTTATGCGCAGCTTTGTAGGACCTCGCCGTACCCCACTGCTGGGGGACGAACAAATTGAAGCCGTTGTCGGATGGATGGCAGCTAACGCATCGACTTCAATGACTTCCACGTCCTCTCAGGGCCAGAGCACTGAAGAGCAACCATCTGTCTCTTCACCACCTGCCAAATTGCCCAGGCAGTCAGAGAGCCCTGTACAGTAGCTATCACAGTCTCTACTTCTGTTCTCTGAATCTGTTGGCTTGGAAAGAGGGGGCCAGCCAAGCAGCATTCAAGAATGTGAAGAAGAGGGAGTAGGCAGTGATGCGCAACTGCTTTGTCCCTCTGAATCTGAAGAGGCGGGTGGGCCAGTGCCTATGGTCAGCACACCTCAGTACGCATCAGACGATGACGAGACTCAGGTGCCACTTTCTGGTGCCTACGGTGCTGGCGAGACTACCCAGGAGAAGCAGGTGTTTGAAGAGGGTAGTGTAGATGATGAGGTCCTGGACCCATCATGGCGTGAGGAACAGGAAGGTGGTGGGAGCAGCTCTGAGGAAGAGATTCCCCGAACGGCCAAAACAGGAGGGAGAGGGAGGGGGCAGACTTGGTTGCCTGTAGCCTCCACTTCGGCACCCGTTAGGAGCATTCCTCTTCCAAAAGCCAAAACGGGCGCTTCCAAGACTTGCAGTGTGTGGTCCTTTTTTGACACAGTTGCAGATGACATTTGCTTTGTCAAATGCAAGCTGTGTCATCAGAAAGTCAAAAGAGGGAAAAGTGTCAGCAACCTCAATACCACAAATATGTGGAAACATGTGCGGACCAAGCACGTGGTGGAGTTACAAAGACACACTGAAGACGTAGGCCAACCTACAGCACCACCTACCACCTCTTCAGCTCGTGTTGTAGCTTCTTCCTCCAGCTCACACACAGCTGGTTCGGCTTCCTCACAGGATCGCCATGGAAGAACCTCTGGCACTGTTGTCCAGAGACCCAGTGACATTCCACCCACAGCACCATATTCCCGTTCATCCTCACACTCCCAGGCCACTCTACAGCCATCGGTAGCACAGGCATGGGAGAAAAGGCAGCCATACTCGGCAAACCATCCCCGAGCACAGGCTCTGAATGCTGGCATTGCCAAATTACTGGCCCTTGAAAAGCTCTCATTCAGGCTGGTGGAGAATGACACCTTCCGGAACTTCATGGCATTGGCAGTCGCATACACCGTGCCGAGCTGCTTTTATTTCAGCAGGCAAGCAGTCCCTGCCCTGCAAGAGCATGTGGTGGGAAAAATTAAACATGCGCTACTAAACGCCGTCAGTAGCAAGGTCCACCTGACCACCGATGCGTGGACCAGTACCCATGGACAGGGACGATACCTTTCCCTCACTGCCCATTGGGTCAGTGTTGTGGAGCTGGGTACAGATCTTGAGAGTGGCGCTGTACATGTTCTGCCAACTCAAAGGATTTCAGGAATCCAGTCTGTACACATTGACTCCTCCTCATACTCCAGTTCCTCAGAATCAGCACTGCAGGAGCCTGTTACGACCGATATGAGCAAAGCCGTGGCCAAACGTCAACAGGCCATACTGAAATTAATTTCTTTGGGGAATCGAAGCCACACAGCGCAGGAGCTCTGGAATGCCATCAAGCAGGAGAGCGACGTGTGGTTTCTGCCAGTGAATCTCCAGCCAGGCTTGGTAGTGTGTGACAATGGCCGAAATCTAGTGGCAGCTCTGGGCCTAGGCAACCTCACTCACATCCCATGTCTGGCACATGTGCTCAACTTGGTCGTGCAGAGCTTTCTGAGGGACTATCCGGATCTTGATGCACTGCTGCACAAGGTCCGCATAGAGTGCGCTCACTTGCGGCGTTCCAGCACGGCAAGATCACGCATTGCAGCTCTGCAGCGCCGATTACACCTTCCGGAACATCGCATCATATGTGACCTACCCACCAGGTGGAATTCAACGTTACATATGTTGGAGCGGTTGTGTGGGCATTAGGCAGCAGTAATGGAGTACCAGCTGCATCAGGCGCAAACAAGTCACACTTCAGCACCCCTGAGTGGGCCTCTATGAAGGACATCTGCCTCGTTTTGCGTGCCTTCGATGATTCCACGCGAATTGCGAGTGCAGATGATGCACTAGTCAGCATGACTGTCCCCTTTATCTGCCTTCTTCAAAAAACACTGAAAGCACTAAGGGAGGAGGTTTTGGAAGAGGTGGAGGATGAGGAGCCACAAATGCCATCTGCTTCTAGACAGTCAGCGCTACGTGGTTCCTCACAAAGGCCTAGGCAGGGGACACTTTGTGAGGAGGATGAGGAGGAGTCAATGGAGGAGGAAGACTTCTCTCCAGAGGAGGGAGGTACACAATGCTCTAGTAGTCAGTATGTACAGCGAGGGTGGGGTGATGCAGAGCAGACAGAGATGACGCCTCAAGCAGGGGACAGCGTTTCTTGGGCAGTTGGGAGTCTGCAGCACATGGTTGAATTCATGCTGCGGTGCCTGAGAAACGTCCGCCGCATCGCCCACATTCTCAACACGGCTGATTATTGGGTGTACACCCTCCTAGATCCTCGCTACCGGGACAACTTACAAAGCCTCATACCACCGTTGAACTGGGAGTGTAAAATGCGGGAGTACCAAGACACACTGGTGCAGTCCATCATGTTCTCCATTCCACCCGAGAGCAGTGCTGCTAGTGCTTTACTAAGCAGCTCTGTGTATCGAGGCAGTGGAGGAAGCTCTGCACAAAGAGGGAGCAGAGGCAGCGCCTCAGCACAAGGCGAGACTAGTATGGCCCAAATGTGGCAAAGTTTTGTGTGTCCACCACAAATGTCTACACCATCACAGATGGCTCCAGTCAGCAGGAGGCAACGTTTCCGTCAGATGGTGACAGACTACATGTCTTGCCCTGTCAGTGTACTCCCAGACGGCTCTTCCCCCTTCAAGTTTTGGGTCTCTAAGCTGGATACATGGCCAGAGCTTAGCCACTATTCATTGGAGGGGCTGGCTTGCCCTGCTGCCAGTGTATTATTGGAACACGTCTTTAGTGCCGCAGGTGGTGTGCTAACAGACCGTCGCACGAGACTATCCTCCAATAACGTTGACCGGCTTACTTTTCTGAAAATCAACAAGGCCTGGATCTCGCCAGAATTTGCCAGTCCTCTTCCAGAATAAATAATTGGTTGGCAACAGTATCCATGTCTCCTGTTGTGTTCATGTTTCTACCACCTGAACTGTAATCCCTGGGCTTCAACACAGCCAGTTGTTGCTCAGAAGTGCCGTCTGCACAGAGAAAAACACTAGCTCCTGTGTTAGTGGGGTTCAGTAACGCCAGCTGCTCCCCTGCTGTGTGGACGGCAATGTCTTCTGCTGCCTCCACATTCACACTACTACTGATTTCAAACTTGGATGTTGGAGCCCAGGGTAAATCAGTGTGTAGGCTGAGGCCTAATTTCATCAAGTTTAATATCTGTTGTAGACTACTACTGATTTTCAAACTTGCTCCAACTAGGCCTCTGGCTCCACTCTGTTTCTAGTATTTTCCCTGGCCTCCAACCCCACCAGTTGCTGCTCAGAAGTGGCATCTGCACCATCAACACTTGTTACTGTCACTTGTTCTGAGCAGCAACTGGCGGGGTTGGAGCTACTAGTAGTGGGAATGTGGACAGAGCAGAAGACATTACTGGACACACATCAGGGAATCAGCAGACGTTACTGAACCCCAGTAACACAGGAACAAGTGTTGATTGTGCAGACGCCACTTCTGAGCAGCAACTTGCGGTGTTGGAGGCCGGGGTAAATACTAGAGACAGAGTGGAGCCAGAGGCCTAGTTGGAGCACGTTTAAAATCAGTAGTAGTCTACAACAGATATTAAACTTGATGAAATTAGGCCTCAGCCTACACCCTGATTGACCCTGGGCTCCAACATCGCCAGTTACTGCTCAGAAGTGTCTCTGGCACGGGTACTCCCTCCTGCCCAGCCTGGTTCCAGCACGCCTGCTGTTTCTGGGTAGTGTCAACGTCACTTTGCCACCAATACGTTGTCCTGTCGTATTGCGGTCGGGTTAGCCAAGTCTATGGTGCCTGCAGTTTCAGTGCTTCCTATGTGGGCTGCGGGTTCTGGTAATAAAGGCTGGTTCCGTAGTGCCAATAGGACAAGCACCCCCTGTAGGACTGTGGGTTTCGGTATCTGCGGCTGCATCGTGGCCTTGCAACTTTGTTTTTCATGGGTACCTTCTGCTACCCATCCGGGTTCCAGTACCGTCAGCTGGTTCTCGGCAGTGCCTTTGGCTGAGGTGCCCCCTTCTCGGTATCTGAGTACCAGCAACGTCTGCTGGTCCTTGGTAGTGCTTTCTAGCACAGGTACCTCCTGCTTAGTAACCGGGTTCCAGCACCGTCAGCTGGTCCACGGTTGTGCCATTGGCTCTTGTTCCTTCTGCTGCCCCTCCGGGTTCCAGCACCATCAGCTGGTCCTCGCTAGTTCCATTTGTTCTTGCAGCTTCTGCTACCCATCCGGGTTCCAGCACCGTCAGCTGGTTCTCGGCAGTGCCTTTGGCCTAGGTGCCTCCTTCTCGGTATCCGAGTTCCAACAACGTCTGCTGGTCCTTGGTAGTGCTTTCTAGCACAGGTACCTCCTGCTTAGTAACGGTGTTGCAGCACCATCAGCTGGTCCACGGTTGTGCCATTGGCTCTTGTTCCTTCTGCTACCCCTCCGGGTTCCAGCACCGTCAGCTGGTCCTCGCTAGTTCCATTTGCTCTTGTTCCTTCTGCTACCCATCCGGGTTCCAGTACCGTCAGCTGGTTCTCGGCAGTTCCTCAGCCTTCTTGTACCTTCTGCTACTTTTCCAAGTTCAAGCTTGTGGAAATGGTTTTGGATTCTCACTCTGGATCTCCCTGATGACGACCCTGAAGACGACGACCCTGAAGACCACACTGAAGAAGACCAAAAAGATGACCCTGAAGAATATGACCAAGAGGACAAATAACATGAAGACAACCACCAAGATGCAGAATAACAAGAGACAGAAGACCAAGAAGCAGAAGAACAAAAAGCAGAAGAACCAAAAGCAGAAGAACATTAAGCATAAGAGAAAAAATCAGAGCAAAAGATATTATCTAAATTATAAGCAGAAGAAGACTAAGCAGTGTATGGGGGTGAGTCCGTTCCTCCTCGTGGTGCCCCTGGAAAATGCCTGCTGCTGCAGGCCAAACTGAACGCGGACAAATCCTGTTGTAAATTTTTTGTGACAGGCAGAACGGAAGGTGTAATCTTCAAACTTTTATAGCTAACAACTACAGGAATTCATGTCACAAATAAGAATATGATGAAGAAGAAGAATAGGACGAAGATGAAGAAGTAGAATATGAAGAAGAATAATCGTTGAATAAGAAGAATATGAATAATGTACAAAAAAAGAATAATAGGAAGAAGGTGAAGAAGATGAATAAGGTGAAGAAGAAGTTGATGAAAAAGATGCTGCTGCTGAGGATCATGAAGGAGAAAGTTTGGGAGAAGTAAAAAAGGTGAAGAGCATGGAAGTAGTGAAACATACATATCTGACAAAATATAAAAAAAGTTAACATTGTCAATATCTTTGTAACTCCGAACGTCTTTAAAAAAATTTTTTTTCCTGCTATTCCATTTGATTGGGCTAAACCTCTATGCCTTTAATGTCTCCTACACCTCCCCCAATACATTCTACATTATTCTTAGTTGTTTTTCTTCATGTAGAATTAACCTACAAGGAAAGAATGGGGTTTTTTTAATTCCGATATTTCTGTCCCATTGACTTGAATGGGACTTCCGGTATCAGAATCGGCGATACCCGATACTTTTTGGGTATCGGCCGATCCAATCCGATCCGATATTTCTCAATATCGGCTGGTATCGCTCAACACTAGTGTCCAGTAAAGCGTTCATCGGACTACCGTCAATCACGACAGGCAGGACTGGCCGTCCTCCTATGTACTTGTCTTGACAATTTTGTGGGCCTGGTCGTCTTACTCCTGGGGGTTGGCCCTTTGCCCCAGGGGTTGCTTGTTTAAATGACAGTATCTTGCTAGGTGTCCTGCCTTGTTGCAGCGGCGACAGATGGGCTGTCCGTCCTCGTCATAACAATTGCTGTCTCTCCCTCTGGTCGGCGGGATCCTCTTCTGCTGTCGCCACGGGACTTCTTCTGGACTCGAGGCCAGCTGGATCTTCTTCTTTGGAATTACTTGCAGGGACTGCACAGTTTTTGTGAGTGTAGCCACACTTTTAGTTGGTTCCTTGACTTGGAGACTTAAGTCTGCAGCAGAATCATCATCTTGGGACGGCTTGTCAGTCTCAATAGAGGTCTTTTGAAAGGATGCTGTCTCCTGCTGGTATGTAATTGCAGGATGCTTAGAGGGCTCTATGCTGCTAGAGTTCGGTTCATGCAGCACTCTGATGGCTCTATCGTTAAAGTGTGTGTAAAGTCCAATTCAGGATTTTGTAGGGCCATTATGCGCAGCTGTGTCCTTTGGTTGTTAGACTGGTGTCCCTCTATGAACTGCTCTGTTAGTAATCTATCTTCATCTTGCACGCTCTCAGGATCAACCTGCTTTACAGCCCGTAGTGCCGACTGAAGATTAAGGGCATAGTCCTGTATACTGTCCTGCACTCTGTTTGCACCCAAAGAATCTCAATTTTATCTCTGTTGCAGTACGGGTATCAAAAGGGTCTTTCAGTCTGGCTAAGATTTGTTTGACAGTCCCTTTATCAGTGTCCGGCTAGGACTTTACTTCCCTCTGAGCCGCACCAGTTAACTGGCCAATGAGGATATTGACTTTTTGGCTTTCTGACAAGGGGTACACTTTGAACAAACTACATAGTCTTTCTTTAAAATCGCTCAGGGTGTGCGACTCCCTTGAGTACTGTGGTAACTAGGCTGCTCCTGGTATATATGGCATTGATAGCGGCATTATTGAGGCTGCGGCTACGACCGCCGATGAATCATCACCCCCGTTGGGCATTTTCTTCCTGTTTTTCACTCACAATAGAGAGCAGCTCCAGCTTCACTGGCACGCCCCTCTCTGCTCGCACGCACTGTGTGACACAGTTTTGGCAGCTTTTTGAAAGTTCAGAAAAGTCTTTAGCACTCAATTTAATAAAGTCTATGGCTCACAGTACCCAGCTTTGCCAGACTCCTTGTACCCAACTTTGCTAGGCTCACTAAATCCTGTTCGTGACGCCAGTTGGAGCGCCCTGCAGGGCCTGGGGGTACTCGGTACCGGGCCAGTCGACTTCCATGGGGGACGGTGTCATGGCGGCGACCCGGTCCATGGCCCAGAGGCGTCCAGTAATAAAATAGGGGAAAGTTGTGTGGAATTTATGTGATGAAAATGAAGATTAAAGTTATTAGATGGTGAAATACGTGACTCCACCTGTGGTATTCTAGTCAGAGGTGACCAGCGCTGTGGTGTTGCTTCTCTGGGATGGATGATGGGCGCAGCTATGGTGTTGTAGCCCTCCACAGGTAGGGCTGTAGTCCCAGGGCAAAGATGTTAAATAAATAGTAAAAGTGGCTGTAAACTTTGGGGTGCAGATAAATGAGAGAAAGACACAGAGAGGTGCAGTTTCTTTACCTTTTACTGGTAATAAGTTGCAGTCCAGAGTACCACATACAGGTGATGGAATGAGTCCGGCTCGCCTGGAGGCATTCAGGGGATCCACCTTGCCAGGTGGGGATTTAGAACCTTCCTTTCTGTGCTATGTGTGTGGGTCTCCACTGTATATAACTATGCTGCGACCCTCTATTCATGATGGTTTCATTAACCTGTATAGCTGTCAGCGTGAGCCTATTCCACGGGTACCATCCTTTGCACATCATCAGCCCCGGGCTGACGTGCCCTCAGGTGTTCAATGTGCACAGGAATTTACAATACCCTGTACTTTCAGATTCGGCTATCTGGACTTACAGCTCTTGTCAGCCTAGGACTCTGAAGTCCCTTTTCTCTTTATTAGCGCTTCACTCAGGGGTCTGCTATATGCAGTATTTTAGCTTCCCTAGAGTCTCTCAGTCTCTGCTCTTGTCCTTTCCCTCTTCACAGATCAGCTCCCTATCTTCATCTGACAGGATCTTCCAGAAAGATCTCTTTACCTCCCGTCCTCACGTTTAACTGTCATTATCATTTCTCCTCACAGCTCACAGCTGCTCTCGTTTCCATGACAACCCCCTCAGCTGATTTCTAGCTGACTCACCAACCCCCTCTGCTGGCCAGAATTTATAAGGCATCTCCCTTTTCTGACCTGGAGTAGGAATTTGTGATTTAATCTCTTTTACCTGGCATGGGGTCCCTTTCTGCCTCCAAGCATGACTTTACCCATTAGAGGGAAGTAATGTCACTGTGACAACCGGACTCTGGGGTGTCACACATGGCCTCCTCAGTCCCATGCTGGTATGCATGTCCACCTTATCGCTAACCTGGTAGGCATGTCACACTCATCCCTATATTAGTAGGAATGGTCCCCCTCATCCCTATCCTGTTATGCACGGCCCCCCATCTCTGCCCTAGTATGCATGGCTCCATCATTTTCCTGGTATGATTGGTCCCCATCCCCATCCTGGTGTGCAGGGCTCCCATCTCTGTCATGGTATGCATGGCCTCATCATTATCCTGATATGATTGGCCCCCATCTCCATCCTGGTATGCATGGCCCCATCAGAAAAACATAAAAAACCCGAAACCATTACAGTTACCTTATTCACCACATTCCACGCCCATGGGAGTGGAGCACAGTGAATATTCATTTCTCTTAAGTAGCGGGCACATGTTACCAACCGGCAGCTGCAGGAGGCCGGCGGCTGACATTGTGCTCGCTACTTAAGAGTGAGCAATGAATACTTACTGCCCTCCATGCACAAAGTACTGCATGCAGAGCAGTGAGTATTGCAGCAGCTGTACTTCGGTTTGTAACCAGCGCATGACGTCCCTAACCATGCGCTTCTTACAAGCATAAAGCAGCTGCTGGCATTGGAACAGGAGGCTGCGAGGGAGTGCTGGAAGGTAATTTTAATGGTTTGTTTTTTCTAATATTTTTCTGATGGGGCCATGCATACCAGGATGGGGAAGGGGGCCAATCATACCAGGATAAGGATGGGGCCATGCATACCTGGACTGGGATGGGGGCCAAAATAAGGATGGGGCCATGCATACCAGGAGGTTATTAAAGATAAATGAGTATTCATTGTCTTCCACGCTCATGGGCGTGGAATGAAGTGTATATTCATTTCTCTTTAGCAGTGGGCACAAGAGTTAGCCCCAACCACCCGCTCCTGCCTCCTGTGATCAGCAGCTCCACCGTTGCCACTACCCCACCTCCCCACCACAGCCAGAGCCAGCACATCCGGTCTATAAGATGCACCCCCCATTTTCCTCCACATTTTTGGAGGAAAAAAGTGCACCTTAGGGTATGTGCACATGCTGCGGAATGATCTGCGGATTTTTCCGTGCAGATTTAGCAAAATCCGCAGGTCAAAAGACCTGCGGTTTATCTGCGGATTAGCCTGCGGTTTTGCCCTGCGGTTTCACACCTCTACAATGGAGCAGGTGGCAAACCATAGCGGAATCTGCAGAAAGAATTGACATGTCAATTATTTCTGCGGATTTGAAACTGCAGCAAATCCGTGCGGAAAATTCCGCACAGTGTGCACTGCAGATTTCATTTTCCATAGGCTAAAAGGGTACTGTACAATACAGCAGAAACTGCTGCAGACCCGAAGGGCCAAAACCGCTGCGGATCCGCAGCAGAATCCGCAGCGTGTGCTCACACCTTTATAGTCTGAAAAATATGTTAGTTAGAAAATTGGTGATGTGTTCAATGCCTATTTCACTGGCTAAATATATATATATATATATATATATATATTGGTACAGTACAGTATGATCTTGTGTAGTTTTATTCTATTCATCCAAATTTATATTTGCGACGTAGCCCATAGCTGCGATGTAAAGCTTTTAGTCAGTCTGTGCTTAGTCCTTGAACTGTCTGATTCAAAATGTCAAACTAGGATTTTCACATCAAATATGGAACAGCACCATTTATTTTTTTTTATAAGTCAGAATACCCTTATAATTTTTTTTATTGTTAGTTTAATTGTTAGGGTTTTTTTTTTACTTCTACAGTATGTAGACAGCAACAGCATCAATGTTAATTATTCCATGAAGATCTTCTGTCATTATAATCCAAGCCATTATTTCTTTTCTGTATTATTCTGATTTACTGTTTTCTGTATGGCAGACACAATGTATTCAAATGATGTTATTGTGCTCTGCATTCATTGTCTCAGCTCCAATGCTTTGGCTGTACAGACTCACTGCGTCAAACAAATGGGTTTGGTTTATTTTGCTAAATCCCACAAGATTCTAAAGACTTCGGCTTCCCCTCGGCTCCCTGCATACTAAATCTATGCATCATAGATAATATTCATTTGCTTGTATTGTGTTGAATCTTTTCAATTTCCAAGATACACTTCCTCTCCTGTGGAGAGCAGTACATGCTGATGGAATAAATATACCGACAACTAGATGTAGTCACAGTGTGAGAATTGTAAGCAATGGTTTCGGTGCGCCTTTGTTTCTTGTGAGCTGGATCATTTTTATTCCTCGCTCTTTATCTCTCCACCTTGTGTAACCCTCACCTTCCTGAGCTCAATGTGGGATGCTTTCCAAAGCTGCGAAAGGAACAACTCTTGGTACAAATTAAATAAATCACAGTTGTTATGTTTGTAGGCTTGAGGGCTTCATTTCGTTTCACAACCAGCCCACAGAGGTGACTGTACAGTCTGTTCTCCTAATATGTATGCAATATTGCCTCTATGCAGAGCAGCCAGCAAAGAAATAACATAAGCAAAAATGTTGTAGAAAGCTTTATTTTACTTTATTGTGACATCGTTTCAATCTTTCACAGCGTGTGCCACTTGACAGGTCTTGAGCCCTCTTCTCTCCTCTCCGCTTCACACTCTCGAATCCCTGTCAACGCCCGGTTCCAGCCCAGCGCGCTCCCTGCTTCCATTTCCCCACAACTCATTTACAAGCCAAAGCAGCTTCTGGCTGTCATTTCACCCGTGTGATATTCCATTACAGCCGCTTTCTATTTTACCAGAACTCTGCAGTTGATTTTCAAAGCTGACAGAATTTCAGATCCCCCCCCAACATTGTGTTATTCCTAACAATTAGGCTACCATTTTCAGGTATGATAGATTATGTCTTAGTGACACATTTGTATCTTCGCTCCACAAAAATAATAATAAATAATATGTGCAAAATGATAAACAGCAGATGATGGCACATTTTTAATATCAGGATGGTATGAGCTTTATTGATGTCTGACTTCAAACTGTGGCATGTTAAAGGGAACCTGTCATGTAAAATAACACTATTAACCTGCAGATATGGGGTTGTTCCCCCCGGCAGTGTTTAGTTTCCAGTCACCACTCTGTGTTTTGAGTGAGGAAGCTGTAACTGCATCCTGGCACTGACTGACAACAGGCTCAGCATTAGAGCTCATCATTAGAGCCGGTTGTCAGATGATGCTGGGGCATGGTTACATCCCCTCCTCTCTATACACAGAGCGGTGACTAAAACCATGCTGGCACCACCCATATGATTGGAAGCCAAATCCTGCCAGGGGGATGGATAAAGGCATTATCTCCTGTTAGCGGAGCTCCCAGTGCTGGTGCCACACAGTGTCAGAATGCTATTTACCTGCAAATTAACCCCATATCTAGGTTAATAGCAATATTTTATATGACAGGTTCTCTTTAAACACAGATTGCTTGATTAAATTGTTGCATAGTTGGTCACTTTTTCAGTTCTTAGAGGGTTAAACACTAAAGTTGGCTACATTTGTAAATCTTTATATGCAGCTATTTACTTTTTGCAAAATATTATATATTTTTGCTATATTTTTGCTATTTTCTCATCGGCCAATGACCAGCTAATATTTTTTTAATCTTTTTCATGTTGACGTTTGCATGCAGATTATTTTTTTCTATTCACACAATTTTTCCAGTAATCCAATTAATATTTGGAGAGTTGAGGGGATTTTTTAAGATAATACAATTTATATGAATTAAAGTGCCTATCCGGTCTATATTGATAAGTTTGGAAACATTTTGTGACTGCAGACTTATGAATCTCCCTAGAGCACGCACTGTGTGCTGCAAGGATTCAGCGGTTTCTGAGCTTGTACTGGCGGGTACATACACAATCAACTCTTATTCTCAAAGGGGAGTTGTGGACAACAGCTCTCCTTCCTTATATTTCCTACTACTACAGACAACACACATGAAGGAGACCCAACCAGGAGTCTACACATTTCCAAAAATTAGTGGCAGACACCAACAAAGTGGCATCAATTGCAATAGAGTAGAACTAGTATAATGGGGACCAACAACTCTTCCACTACAGCCAACACAGCAGATGGATTGGAAACCTAATCAGAAGTCTTCACACTTTTAAAAATAAGGGCCTGACACCTCCGAAGTGGCAGCAATTTCACCAGCATAGAAATAGTATAATGGAGACTGACATCTCTTACACTACAGCCAACCGAGCGGATGAAGACCCAACCAGGAGTGCTCACATTTCCAAAAATTAGTGGGAGACACCAACAAAGTGTCATCAAATTCACCAGAGTCGAAATAGTATAATGGGGAGTGACATCTCTTCCACTTCAGGCAACCCAGCAGAAGGAGAGACCCAATTAGGAGTCTCCATATTGCCAAAAATTAGTGTCAGACACCTATAAAGTGCCAGCAATTTCACTAGAGTAGAAATAGTATAATAGGCACCGACATCTCTTCCACTGCAGCCAACATAGCAGATGAAGGCCCAAAAAAGTGGCATCAATTTCACCAGACTAGAAATAGTATAATATGGACCGATACATCATACACTACAATCAACCCAGCAGACGGAGACCCAACCATGAATGTTCACATTTCCAAAAATTAGTGGCACACACCAATAATGTGGCATCAATTTCACCAGAGTAGAAATAGTATTATAGGGTCTGACACATATTCCACTACTCTCAAATAAATGTCCATGAGAGACAATAAAAATACATAGCACTTCAACTCAAATATTTAACACAAATCCTTTCTTATAATGGAGAAAAGAAAAAAGAAGAGATCCATAAAATCATCATATTTATTTCTAATATTAAAAACTACAACTTGTATAAAAATAATCAGAATGCCTCAAAGCCAGGGCAGGACAACTCATTCAGAAATCAGTGGAACATAGATAATTAATAAGGTGCAGAGATACTAGCTGCCTTTATATACCAAAAACTCAATGCTAATAAAGAATAAGCAAATCACAATATATCATAAAGTGCACAGTGCCAAAATACATGCAATGAAAAAATGCATTATTCATTAACTAGGAAAGGATATAAGGCACTGTTTTCCACAGAATGTACCACATTACATAAAGTCAAAGACCAATCAACTCTGCATGAGTTGTCCTGTCCTGGCTTTGAGGCATTCTGCTTATTTTTATACAAGTTGTAGTTTTTAATATCATAAATAAATATGATGATTTTATTGCTCTCTTCTTTTTTCTTTTCTCTGTTATAAGAAAGGATTTGTGTTAAACATCTTCCACTACTGTCAACGCAGCAGATGGAGACCCAACCAGTAGTGTTCGCATTTCTAATAATTAGTGGCAGACACCAACAAAGTTGCATCAATTTCACCACAGTAGAAATAGTATAATAGGAACCGACACCTCTTCCAATATAGCATACCCAGCAGATGGAGACCCAACAACGAGTGTTCATAATTCATAAAATAAGTGGCATCAATTTCACCAGAGTAGAAATAGTATAATAGGGATCAACACCTCTTCCACTACAGCCAACCTAGCAGATGGAGACCCAATCAGGAGTGTTCACAATTCCAAAAATAGTGGCAAACACCAACAAAGTGACATCAATTTCACCAGAAAAGAAATAGTATAATAGGGACCGACACCTTTTCCAGTACAGCCTACCCAGCAGATGGAGACCCAACCAGGAGTTTTCACATTTCCAAAAATTAGTTGCAGACACCAACAAAGTGGCATCAATTTCACCAGAGTAGAATTACTATAATAGGGACCAACACGTCTTCCACTACAGCCAACCTAACAGATGGAGACCCAACCAGATGTGCTCACATTTTCACATATTAGTGTTAACATCTGCAGCAGCAACATAAGGCACAGAAGCCCCACTAAAGCTATCACAGACTGCAATTATGCGAGATCAATGCAGCACATTAAAAACTACAATATCACCTAGTCTGTACAGTCTGCGATTGGGGTGCAAAAGTGCTTGGAGATCAAGACTTGTTCATCTTGATGAAAGTTAGGTTGTCTACACTTTCAGGGGACAGTCGGCCGCTCTTATCTGTCAGGACACCACCAGCAGTGAAGAAACGTTCTGAGAGCATTCTGGCTGCTGGGCATGATGAAACCTCCAAGGCGTGACAGGCGAGCTCAGACCACTCATCCATTTTTGAAGACCAAAATGTAAAAGGGTCCAAACCATCCCTAATAGTATTGATATCGAGTTCTGAGGGCACAGGTGGAGGCCCTAGAAGAGGTGGAGGAGTCGGAAGCTGTCGAGGAAATTTGAAATACAGAGTGAGATATAATGCCCTTGGCCATGCTTACTCATCCAAGCGTCTGTGGTGAAATGCACCCTGACAGACATAGATTCAGTCAAAGAATGGGTGATAGTTAGAGTTGAGCGACTTTTGGTTTTTTAGGGTCGCGTTTCGTTTCGTGAAACCCAACTTTTCCAAAAGTCGGGTCGAGCAAGATCGTCCGATTATAGGGAAAAGTCGGGGTCGTCCCAAAACACGAAACCCAATGTAAGTCAATGGGGAATAAAAGTCGGCAGTGAGAGGAGGACAGGAAACACACTTACAGTGCCCATTTGAATGCCAAAAGCATCAATTCTTCTTACTTAAGCTTGTCAACCTTAATTAACTTCATAATATAAGTTAGGCTGGTTTCACATTTGCGTTTTTTTTCGCGGTAATTTAGCGCTAAATAGCGCATGCGTTTTTTTTCCTATACTTTGCATGGGATGCGCTTATGTGCGCATACACATGCGTTTGTACACGTTTTACCGCGCATGCGTTTTTTTGCGGTATGCGCTCGGGCGCACAAAATGCAACTTGTTGCATTTTTTGTGCGTCCGATTTGCCTCAAAAAAACGCATGCGCGCGCAATGCGTTTTTTTACAGCAAGACACCCATTATTATTATTATTATTATTTATTGTTATAGCGCCATTTATTCCATGGCGCTTTACATGTGAGGGGGGTATACATAAAAACAAGTACAATAATCTTAAACAATACAAG